>NC_065438.1:5625000-6250000 GCF_024364675.1 Aethina tumida
GTTTGTTGTGGTCGCGACGTGTGATCCTGCGTGACATCGAGCCGTTGATCGAGAATATCTGGGAACCGTCGTTCTCGCCCTCCTTCACGTCGCGTAGGCAGAATATGTCGCTTTCGTTGTGCATCTTGTTCGATTTCGTGTTTGGGTTAATTATTTGCAAATATGCAAACGGTGAAATATTGTTTCGTTATTAAGCGGCGGAGGTATTTGATGAACGTTTGACGATTTGCGACTCAGCCTACTAATTTTTTTGTAGGAAGCTGTTTTCTTAGTAGTTGTCATGACAACATTATTATATATAATAAATGTGAAAATAATAGACAAAATTTATAACTCATAATAGCTAAAAATAAGATTTTATTGATTTGATGGAAAGTTGAAAAATATAAGTATACAGAAGCATTATTTTTGTATAGTAATACTCTTACGAATACCTAAGTTAAGTTACAAATTAATAATAAACGTCTCAAAAAGAGAAAAAAATATATGTTTATAGTAACTATGGAATTTCCCTTTTAGTCATTACTTTTTTGATGTATCTGGATAGTTAATAAAGCTAAGAAAGATGCTTTGAAACAAATATTTACATAATAATTCAGAAAAAGAAATTGATACATCTTAAAACCCTGAATTATTGACCTTGCCTTATTAGTGCTCCTTTGAATATTTTAGATTACACATTTTTAGAGTATGTGGAAAGTTGATAATGTTAAGGAATTTTTGAAACAAACATTCCTTTTGTCCCATTAATTTTAGCTCTGAAATCAGAAAAAGGAATTGATAAATCTCAAAATCCTGTGGCACTGGCCTTACCTTATTAGTACCCCTTTAAATACTTTGTTGTTATAATAAATGTAACAATAATAGAAATAAATTAAAATTCACAATAACTATAGACTTTTTCTATAAGACTAGACTTTTTTTAAAGTATTTGGAAAGTTGATAATGTTAAAGAAGTTTTGAAACAAATATTCCCTTTGTCCCATTATTTATAGGTCTGAATTCAGAAAAAGAAATTGATAAATCTCAAAATCCTGAAGCACTGAACTTGCCTTATTAGTACTTCTTAGAGTACTTTGTTGTTATGTTAAAATAATAATAAATGTAACAAATAAATTAAAGCTGACAATTACTATAGACTTTTTCTTTTAGACTAGACATTTTTAGAGTATTTGGAAAGTTGATAATGTTATGGAAGTTTTGAAATAAATATTCCTTTTGTCCCATTAATTTTATGTCTGAATTCAGAAAATGAAATTGATAAATCTGAAAATTCTGAGGCACTGACCTTGCCTTATTAGTACTCATTTAAATACTTTGTAATGATGTTAAAACTATAATTAATGTATCAATAATAGAAATAAATTAAAGCTGACAATAACTATAGACTTTTTCTTTTAGATTAGACAGAGTATTTGGAAAGTTGATAATGCTAAGGAAGTTTTGAAACAAATATTCCTTTTGTCCCATTAATTTTAGGTCTGACTTCAGAAAATGAAATTGATAATTCTAAAAATCTTTAGGCACTGACTTTGCCTTATTAGTACTCCTTTGTTGTTATGTTAAAACTATAATCAATGTATCAATAATAGAAATAAATTAAAGCTGACAATAATTATAGACTTTTTCTTTTAGATTAGACAGTGTATTTGGAAAGTTGATAATGTTAAGGAAGTTTTGAAATAAATATTCCTTTTGTCCTATTAATTTTAGGTCTGAATTCAGAAAATGAAATTGATAAATCTGAAAATCCTGAGGCACTGACCTTGCCTTATTAGTACTCCTTTAAATACTTTGTAATGATGTTAAAACTATAATTAATGTATCAATAATAGAAATAAATTAAAGCTGACAATAACTATAGACTTTTTCTTTTAGATTAGACAGAGTATTTCGAAAGTTGATAATGCTAAGGATGTTTTGAAACAAATATTCCTTTTGTTCTATTAATTTAAGGTCTGAATTCAGAAAATGAAATTGATAAATCTAAAAATCTTTAGGCACTGACTTTGCCTTATTAGTACTCCTTTGTTGTTATGTTAAAACTATAATCAATGTATCAATAATAGAAATAAATTAAAGCTGACAATAATTATAGACTTTTTCTTTTAGATTAGACAGTGTATTTGGAAAGTTGATAATGTTAAGGAAGTTTTGAAACAAATATTCCTTTTGTCCCATTAATTTTAGGTCTGAATTCAGAAAATGAAATTGATAAATCTGAAAATCCTGAGGCACTGACCTTGCCTTATTAGTACTCCTTTAAATACTTTGTAATGATGTTAAAACTATAATTAATGTATCAATAATAGAAATAAATTAAAGCTGACAATAACTATAGACTTTTTCTTTTAGATTAGACAGAGTATTTCGAAAGTTGATAATGCTAAGGATGTTTTGAAACAAATATTCCTTTTGTTCTATTAATTTAAGGTCTGAATTCAGAAAATGAAATTGATAAATCTAAAAATCTTTAGGCACTGACTTTGCCTTATTAGTACTCCTTTGTTGTTATGTTAAAACTATAATCAATGTATCAATAATAGAAATAAATTAAAGCTGACAATAATTATAGACTTTTTCTTTTAGATTAGACAGAGTATTTGGAAAGTTGATAATGTTAAGGAAGTTTTGAAACAAATATTTCTTTTGTCCCATTAATTTTAGGTCTGAATTCAGAAAATGAAATTGATAAATCTGAAAATCCTGAGGCACTGACCTTGCCTTATTAGTACTCCTTTAAATACTTTGTAATGATGTTAAAATTATAATGAATGTATCAATAATAGAAATAAATTAAAGCTGACAATAACTATAGACTTTTTCTTTTAGATTAGACAGAGTATTTGGAAAGTTGATAATGTTAAGGAAGTTTTGAAACAAATATTCCTTTTCTCCCATTAATTTTATGTCTGAATTCAGAAAATGAAATTGATAAATCTGAAAATCCTGAGGCACTGACCTTGCCTTATTAGTACTCCTTTGAATACTTTGTAGTTATGTTAAAACTTAATCAATGTGTCAATAATAGAAATAAATTAAAGCTGGCAATAACTATAGATTTTTTCTTTTAGACAAGACATTTTTAGAGTTATTTGGAAAATTGATAATATTATGGAGGTTTTGAAACAAATATTCATTTTGTCCCATTATTTATAGGTCTAAACTCAGAAAAAGAAATTGATTAATCTCAAAATCCTGAAGCATTGTCCTTGCCTTATTAATCCTTCTTCGAATACTTTGTTGTTACGTTAAAATTATAATAAACGTAATAATAATAGAAATAAATTAAAGCTGACAAAAACTACAGACTTTTACTTTTAGATTAGACTTTTTTAGGGTATTTGTAAAGTTGATAATGTTAAAGATTCTTTGAAACAAGTATTCTTTTTGTCCCCATAATTAAAGGCCTTAATTTATAAATAAAAAATGAAAATCTCGAAGCATTAATCTTTTTTATTAGTACACTTACGAAAACTTTGTTGTTATGTTAATATAATCATAGAAAATACAACAATAACAGAAATATATATATTCGGTGTTAAAAGCCTTTATACCTTTATAATAATAAGAAAATCTGGTAATAACTATAGATTATTTCCTTTAGAATAAACTTATTTAGTATATTTAGAAAGTTGAAAATATTAAGGATTTTTTAAACAAATATTTCTTTTGACCCAGTATTTATAGGTTTGAATGCAGCAACTTTTACTTATTTTATTTTTATCAATACTCCTACGAATAATTCATTGTTATGTTATGATTAGAATAACTGATAATAATATAAAAAATCTAAAACTGATAAATTTTCTGTTGTAGACTATACTTTTTTTGGTTTGTTTGGAAAGTTGTATAATGTCAAAGATGTTTTGAAACAGATATTGCTTTTGTCCCCTTATTTATAGGTTCGAATTCAAAAAAATATGATAAATCTCAATATCCACACGCATTGATCTCTTTTTTTTTTATTCGTACACCTACGAATACCTTTACAAATTTATAATATTTATGTTATGTCCATTGACACATCCCACATTCTCCTTCCGTTCGACTTCGTAATTTATTGGCGTTTGAAGCAAAACAGTTCCAGCCCACCGTTGCTTAATTGATAAAATAAGCTCATTAATTTCTCTATCGTTAAGCGGTTAATATATTTGTAAACTAAAATTTTATTGCGCAGTCACGTTTGCATGGTGTTTGTCCAACCACTCCCCGCAATTAGTACTGCATTATTAGAAACCTGGACGTTCAATTTTTACCTGTTACATGTAAAAACAACCGAGCCCAAAAATAGGTTTGTTAATATTTGTGATAAAGTTTAGGCAAAGACAGTTTAATGGATTCTGTCGTTCGGCACTTCGATTAGGCGACCGGAAAATGGAGCAAGTAGGAACCGGAAAATATCAGCGAAATTCGGCCTATTTCGCAATATCGACACAATCTTCTTAACAAGTGTATCGGATTCCCCCGAGCCACGGTCAGTTGCGGTTTAGTCGCATGTAACAAGGATCGATAAATCGTCCGAAGAAGTGAAAGCTGCCAAATAAATATGTGTTAAGGGTGGTTTCCTGCACTTTTATACATAATAAAAGGGATTAAATGGGTTTTTATGGCGGAGACGTTTGCATAAAATGTATAAACTCAAGATGGGGGGATAAAATGTGTCAATCTAACGTGAAAAATTTCTTTTTAGGTATTTTTATATGTCGTTTTAATTCATGGTGTGAATGGCTGATCTCGTCACCAACACTTGTATGCATAAATATATAAATATTTTAACTTTTTTTGTCTCATTTTACTATTTTATAACACAGTACGTACGTGTTTATTTATTATATATTGAATATTTTGTATTTAGGACACGAAATTCAGTCCTGTCTTCTCATACTTTGCCAGACATTCAACGTTAAGTAAAGGTGGCATGGAATGAGTTACCTCAAGCTGAAATTGACCACCTCTTTAGATCAATGCCAAGGCGAGACAGCGAGGGTCTATTTCAATAGTTTTATGAAATGATTTATTACTTTCTATTACTCTAAACAGAACACCAAAAATCAATAAAATGGACAAAATTATAGCCACTCTTTATTTTATGGTCTTTCATTGCTCTCAGTGAATCTAAATCGATTATTTAATCGTTACCCACGTTATTAAAAAATTTAAAGAAACTGCCCAAGTGGTAGCTACGAAAATATTTTTCTGAATTCGAAAATGGATAACTGGATAATTCGAATGTAAAAAAATAATCCAATCTTATCGTCAACTGAAATTAAAGCCAACCTGGAGAAAATAGTACTTGTTGACATTATTTCAAGGACTGTGAGAAGATGGTTAATAGATGTTGGTTCGTTTGACCCCAGTTCTATAAGAAAAACCTTGGTTTCTACTAAAAATGTGAAAGTCCAATTATGACTTGGGTAGGATCACATTCACTGGACCACAGAATAGTTTTTAGTGACGAGTCATAATTTAATTTATAAACATATGATTGTTCTGCTTATGTTAAACATCCTACAAGGTCAAAACTACACAAAAAGTTTGTCACTATTTGACTATTTTTTTTTAACTTCTGGCACTGAAAAATTGGTTCCTAGACGCTTCCAAAGGTGAGCTCATAATTTTATTGTGAAGGTTCTCTTCACTCAGTTTTCCATTTTTTCTTCAGTCCCATATGGCAAAATCTATATCTTCTCATTACTCGATCGTACAGAAAATTTCTATCCACATTTTTTGTAGTAAATTGAATGCTCTACAAAAAAGGTATATTACAATTTTTTCATAACTCTTACCGTTTACAAGATATCGGAGATCAAAGATTGAAGAATTTAATAAAAATATTTTTTACTTCCAAATATTATAACTTTTAGATAAGTAAATATTATAAAATGCTCAATATATATTTTTGTAAGAAATTAAATGCTCTACAAAAAATGTCTACTATGGTTAATTGATTACTCTAACTATTTAGAAGATATTCGCATAAGTAAAAAAGAATTTTTGTTAAATTCATCAAACTTTGACCTCCGATATCTTCTAAACTGCATGAGTTATGAAAAAATATAGAATACCTTTTTTGTAGAGCATTCAATTTCCTACAAAAAATGTAAATAGAAATTTTCTGTACGATCAAATAATGAGAAGATATGGATTTTGCCATATGGAACTGAAGAAAAAATGGAAAATTGAGATGAAAATCTGATTTTTGAAGAGCTTTTTTAAGGTGCCCTATATATATTTTTGTAGAAAACAAAAAAGGTTCTCTGTAGTTAATCGATCGATTTTTTAAATTTACTCATTTAAAATTTTGAAAATATTAATAAAAATTTGAATTTATTTTAATAGTTATTTCTAAATTATGACTTATCTTTTTTGTTACAGAATACATTTCTTTTTAATCAATATATTAACAATATTTTCTTTTCATAATTCTATTACCCTAAACAGAATACCAAAAATCAATGAAATGGACAAAATTATAGTAACTTTTTATTCTATGGTCTTTCATAGCTCTCTGTGAATTTAAATCGATTATTTACTAAAGGTATTTTGCTTATTATAAGTTATTATAGTAAGTATTGAAATATTTAAGTTTTTTATTTTATTTTATTTTTTTTAAATAAAATATTCCATACTTTTTTCCAGATTTTTTATTAAAAAAAAATAATAATAAAAAAGTAAATTAGATTTATTCAGATTTAGAACAGATTAGGCAACATTTGTAAAACAAATAAATATTCCATACTCTTTTCCATCACTGTAGATGAATATTTTATTAGTTTTAACTAAAAATTTAAAATAGAAGAAAAATTGTTTAATGAGATTTTAATAATAAGCATTTTAGTAAAATATAAAAAACGCAAAAAAAAAATTTAGAAGTAATAAAATATAAATAGATGTATAAGAGTACAAATCCATTAAAATGAAATTATTCATTATTTTTGTTGTTCTAAAATAAACATTTCATCAATCTTCATTAGTTTGTTATCCACACTTTTTTTTTCATTCAGTATTCACCTTCACTTACACTTTTTCCAATAATTGACGATCCATGTAGGTGTAGTATTGATTTAAAAATTGGTTCATTCATTTCAGTTTTACGTTTCAATTCAATTAGCATATTCCCCTCCCAAAAATCATCAATCACCACACATCACTCCTATACGAAAAACTGTTTACATTAACAACAAATAACGTTCAATTCAACAAACAGTCGAAAAGCACCACTAAATTTTTAACGACGGTTCTCACAACGAAAAAAAATAAAATAATTTTCGTTCGGTATAAATCAACAAATAATAGGAATAATGTTCCTTTTGTTTGATGTTAAGTGACTGATTATAAACACATGTGTTCAATCCATCATTGGCGCACGTTGAGTAAATAAAAACGGTCCGAAATACGCAAAGCATGGCGCACCATCAAAATGTGCTTAAACGCCATCATTTATTTCGGTTTCGCGTTGCCGCTTTTGTGGGCATAATCTAGCGACTGAAATGGGGCATTTCTATCTGTATTAAGGGCCGTTTTTAAATTTTACACGACGCCAGCAGGTATAGCCAAATGGCCCCATTAAAACTGTTTCTAATGTTGGCTTCGAGAATGCAGTATTTTTATATTAATCCTTAAACGAGACAAAATATGAATCTGGAATAGCTTCATAATATTAAAAGAAGGCTTCCTTAACTATTTAGACTTTCTGTATACATTTTTTTTTATTTTTCAATGGCCAAAATTATAACAACTTTTTATTTTGGAACTGTGAGAGAGAAGAAGTAATATTACTTCTTTGCTTCAGCAGTCTGATGATGTCGAAGATGGTACAAACCATCAATACTCAGTTAAGGCTTTGAGGCAGATGTCAACAACTCTTATTCTTATCTACTGACGTTTTAACAAGAATTGAGACATCTTATGAAAGTCCAAAAGAATCTGCGGAATTATTTGTCAGATTAAACGAAAAGTATCTACTTTGTCCGGGTACCAACCATCACATTTTATCGTACTTGATGGCCTATTGTTGGAGTCTAACTATTTTTTGAAATAACTACTTAATTGTGTATCATTGTTAACGAACAGTTGGAGCCAATAAAAATATAAATATCATTAAAAAATAGACAATCTCAAAAACTACAAGTAAGAGACAAGATATAAAAATTGTTTTGGGCATAAAAATTACACAGCAGCAATTGAAAAATCGTTGACAGCAAAATGAATACTAACCTGAACATCTTCAACATCATCAGACTGCTGAAGAGAAGAAATAACATTACTTCTTTTCTTCAGCAGTCTGATGATGTCGAAGATGGTACAAACCATCAATACTCAGTTAAGGCTTTGAGGCAGATGTCAACAACTCTTATTCTTATCTACTGACGTTTTAACAAGAATTGAGACATCTTATGAAAGTCCAAAAGGATCTGCGGAATTATTTGTCAGATTAAACGAAAAGAATCTACTTTGTCCGGGTACCAACCATCACATTTTATCGTACTTGATGGCCTATTGTTGGAGTCTAACTACCTTTTGAAATAATTACTTAATTGTGTATCATTGTTAACGAACAGTTGGAGCCAATAAAAATATAAATAACATTAAAAAATAACCAATCCCAAAAACTACAAGTAATAGACAAAATATAAAAATTGTTTTGGGCATAAAAATTACACAGCAACAATTGAAAAATCGTTGGCAGCAAAATGAATACTAACCTGAACATCTTCGACATCATCAGACTGCTGAAGAGAAGAAATAACATTACTTCTTTTCTTCAGCAGTCTGATGATGTCGAAGATGGTACAAAACATCAATACTCAGTGAAGGCTTTGAAGCAGATGTCAACAACTCTTACTCTTTTCTACTGACGTTTTAAAAAGAATTGAGACATCTTATGAAAGTCCAAAGGAATTTGCGGAATTATTTGTCAGATTAAACGAAAAGAATCTACTTTATCCGAGTACCAACCATCTCATTTTATCGTACTTGATGGCCTATTGTTGGAGTCTAACTACCTTTTGAAATAATTACTTAATTGTGTATCATTGTTAACGAACAGTTGGAGCCAATAAAAATATAAATAACATTAAAAAATAACCAGTCCCAAAAACTACAAGTAATAGACAAAATATAAAAATTGTTTTGGGCATAAAAATTACACAGCAACAATTGAAAAATCGTTGGCAGCAAAATGAATACTAACCTGAACATCTTCGACATCATCAGACTGCTGAAGAGAAGAAATAACATTACTTCTTTTCTTCAGCAGTCTGATGATGTCGAAGATGGTTCAAAACATCAATACTCAGTGAAGGCTTTGAGGCAGATGTCAACAACTCTTACTCTTATCTACTGACGTTTTAACAAGAATTGAGACATCTTATGAAAGTCCAAAGGAATTTGCGGAATTATTTGTCAGATTAAACGAAAAGAATCTACTTTATCCGAGTACCAACCATCTCATTTTATCGTACATGATGGCCTATTGTTGGAGTCTAACTACTTTTTGAAATAACTACTTAATTGTGTATCATTGTTAACGAAGAGTTAGAGCCAATAAAAATATAAATAACATTAAAAAATAGCCAATCTCAAAAACTACAAGTAAGAGATAAAATATAAAAATTGTTTTGGGTATAAAAATTACACAGCAACAATTGAAAAATCGTTGGCAGCAAAATGAATACTAATCTGAACATCTTCGACATCATCAGACTGCTGAAGAGAAGAAATAACATTACTTCTTTTCTTCAGCAGTCTGATGATGTCGAAGATGGTACAAAACATCAATACTCAGTGAAGGCTTTGAGGCAGATGTCAACAACTCTTACTCTTATCTACTGACGTTTTAACAAGAATTGAGACATCTTATGAAAGTCCAAAGGAATCTGCGGAATTATTTGTCAGATTAAACGAAAAGAATCTACTTTGTCCGAGTACCAACCATCTCATTTTATCGTACTTGATGGCCTATTGTTGGAGTCTAACTACCTTTTGAAATAATTACTTAATTGTGTATCATTGTTAACGAACAGTTGGAGCAAATAAAAATATAAATAACATTAAAAAATAGACAATCTCAAAAACTACAAGTAAGAGACAAAATATAAAAATAGTTTTGGGCATAAAAATTACACAGCAACAATTGAAAAATCGTTGGCAGCAAAATGAATACTAACCTGAACATCTTCGACATCATCAGACTGCTGAAGAGAAGAAATAACATTACTTCTTTTCTTCAGCAGTCTGATGATGTCGAAGATGGTACAAAACATCAATAATCAGTGAAGGCTTTGAAGCAGATGTCAACAACTCTTATTCTTATCTACTGATGTTTTAACAAAAATTGAGATATCATATGAAAGTCCAAAGGAATCTGAGGAATTATTTGTCAGATTAAACGAAAAGAATCTACTTTATCCGGGTACCAACCATCACATTTTATCGGGCTTGATGGCCTATTGTTGGAGTCTAACTACTTTTTGAAATAACTACTTAATTGTGTATCATTGTTAACGAACACTTGGAGCCAATAAAAATATAAATATCATTAAAAAATAGACAATCTCAAAAACTACAAGTAAGAGACAAGATATAAAAATTGTTTTGGGCATAAAAATTACACAGCAACAATTGAAAAATCGTTGGCAGCAAAATGAATACTAACCTGGGATGCTAAAGACCATATTTTCTGAATGATTTCGAAAGGGTGGATGTTTCAAATTAGATCTAAACGTCGAATATTCCTTACAAAGAGCTTATTTAACTGAACCACGATGCTTACGATTTGAATAAAACTCGTCATATGTACATTTCGATTAAACTTACTTTGAATTGCGGCTGCACACGACAAATCTCTTTAGTGTTCCCATTCGAGTTTATTTTATGGCCGCCCATATTGCACACAAAAACGTTTATGTGAAAGGGGGTGTCTGTAAAAGCCAATTACAACTTGACTGGATGTTCTGACTTAACTGGAAGTTATACTAACCTTTTTTTTATATATATTAAACCCCGGCTTATTTTGTTTTGCGTTAATCTTATTGCTACAACGAATCGTGTTTAAGGGTGTGTCAGTTGTGCGCCCTTAGCGTTATTGCCGTGTCCAAGTGCACATATCAAAATAAAATCGTTTTAATACATCGTACGTACCGAGTATGCATTTTTCCGATAAGGAGGATCATTTTTATTTTATAACGTAAAACCGGTCCGTGATTGCCATATTGTGGAAATGATTTTTCCGTTGTTCCGGCCCGGCTTCGTGGGTGAAATGAGTGGAGTTGTAGTGGTTTTAATCAATGGGATTTTGCGATGAAACTTTTAAAACCGGAGTTTTAAGTTTCCACGCTTTTCGCACAAATTGTTCTATTGTAGAAAATTTTATATTTTATATTAATCTGGTGAAAAACTGTCCTGTCTGAAATATTTTAAATTGTGTTTTTTATTAGGAAATGAGGTATTCAAATATTTAAGAGGTGACCTGAAAAATGTGGCTATTAAATAAAATTTATGTTGATTTCTATAAAAAATAAAATACTTATAATATTATAAGTAAATGACTTAATATTGACATTTATATTAATTTTTTGTTTTTAATTAATTAAATGTGTTTGAATTCTTCTCAAATTGTTCATTAGGGGCATCATTAATTCAATATATGGGAAAATTGTTATTTATTATATCCATGTAAATAAATTAGTTTAAAATTTATGTTGATTTCTATAAAAAATTTTATAATATTGTAATGTATTATTGAAATTTTATTAATTTTTAGTTTTTAATTAATTAAATGTGTTTGGAATCCTTCTCATGTTATTCATTAGAAGCATCATTGATTCAATATATGTACAAATACATTACTTGATCGCACAGAAAATTTCTATTCACATTTTTTGTAGGAAATTGAACGCTCTACCAAAAAGGTATCTTACAATTTTTTCATAACTCTTACCGTTTAGAAGATATTGGAGGCCAGAGTTTCAAGAATTTAATAAAAATTCTTGTTTACCTGTGCGAATATCTTCTAAATAGTTAGAGTAATCAATTAACCACAAAAGACCTTTTTTGTAGAGCATATAAATTTCTGAAAAAATATATATTGGGCATTTTATAATATTTACTTATGTAAGAGTTATAATATTTAGAAGTAAAAAGGAAATTTATATTAAATTCTTCAAACTTTGACCTCCAATATCTTCTAAATGGTAAGAGTTATGAAAAAATTGTAAGATACCTTTTTTATAGAATACCCAATTTCCTACAAAAAATTTAAATAGTATTTTTTTGTACGATCAAGCAATGGCAAGATATAGATTTTTCCATATGGAGCTGAAGAAAAAATTGTAAATTGAGATAAGGAGGACTCTTTTTTACTTGTGCGAATATCTTCCAAATAGTTAGAGTAATCCATTAACCACAGAAGTGCTTTCTTGTAGAGCATTTAATTTTCTACAAAAATATACATTGGGCATTTTATAATATTTACTTATGTAAGAGTTATAATATTTAGAAGTAAAAATTCTTCAAACTTTGACCTCCATTATCTTCTAAATGGTAAGTGTTATGAAAAAATTGTAAAGTACCTTTTTTATAGAGTGCTCAATTTCTTACAAAAAATGTAAATAGTATTTTTTTGTACGATTAAGCAATATCAAGATATAGATTTTTCCATATGGTGCTGAAGAAAAAATTGAAAATTGAGATAAGGACGACTCTTTTTTACTTGTGCGAATATCTTCTAAATAGTTAGAGTAATCAATTAACCACAGAAGTGCTTTTTTGTAGAGCATTTAATTTTCTACAAAAATATATAATGGGCATTTTATAATATTTATTTATGTAAGAGTTATAATATTTAGAAGTAAAAAGGAAATTTATATTAAATTCGTCAAACTTTGACCTCCAATATTTTCTAAATGGTAAAAGTTGTGAAAAAATTGTAAGATACCTTTTTTATAGAGTGCTCAATTTCCTACAAAAAATGTAAATAGTATTTTTTTGTACGATTAAGCAATGGCAAGATATAGATTTTTCCATATGGTGCTGAAGAAAAAATTGAAAATTGAGATGAGGAGGACTCTTTTTTACCTGTGCGAATATCTTCTAAATAGTTAGAGTAATCAATTAACCACAGAAGTGCTTTTTTGTAGAACATTTAATTTTCTAATTAATATATATTGGGCATTTTATAATATTTACTTATTTAAGAGTTATAATATTTAGGAGTAAAAAAGAAATTTTTATTAAATTCTTCGATCTTTGACCTCCAATATCTTTTAAATGGTAAGAGTTAAGAAAAAATTGTAAGATACCTTTTTTCTCGAGTGCTCAATTTCCTACAAAAAATGGTAAATGGAATTTTTTTGTACGATCAAGTAATGGCAAGATATGAATTTTTTCATTTGGTGCTTCACTTTCAGATTCAAGATTTATGTTAATTTCTATCAAAAATATAATACTATGTAATCTTATAAGTATTATTTTAAGTATTATTATCCGGTTATCGTTTTTCTCAAGTTTTTTAATGTTAGACAAATTTTTTTGTAGTCACCTGACCATTAAATCTTAAATGAAATAAATGGTCACAAAAATATAACACTTTTTCAAAAAATATACAATACTAGCCATAATTATATTTTATTTTTATGTAGATGAAAAGAAATAATATAATTATTTTAAATAAAGTAGTTTGATTGGATTTAATTAGAGGTAAGCATTTTATAATTAACAATAAATATGTGGGCTAATTCTCTTGCCACAACTATATAAGAAACACACTTGTAGAGTTCCTTAGAAATCTGCGAACATTTGTAAGAAAATCTGTAACTTTCTATAAGGCTTCAGATAATTATCAATTCTCCATTTCCTGTAATTTACAGAAGACCTTATGGATTCGTAAATATTTACTAATAGCTTGGGTCAAAGCAGGTTCATTTGTTCATGTTAGATTACATGTTTTGATGTTTAACAGCAATACACTGGATTTTCATATATAAAATATTTTATTTCCTGGGGAAATAATATGTCAAGTAAACACATTTTAATTCACTAAATTGTATACAAAATTCATACATTTTATTTAAAATTCATTCAGAAGTTATTAAAATTTCAATATTCCCATTGATAAAAAATTGTGGATAAAACATTTCAGTAGTTAACTGTAGCAAATATTTGACATTGATTATTGTTTGAGCCTATTTTTATAAATAACGATGGACAGGATGATTCAGAGAAGCACCAATAAAAATGTGACTTTTCTTCATCAATAATAACAGGTTTATTTTTAAAAATTGATGGAAGCAACGTCAAAAAATAGATCAGAACTTGTTAGGTTACAAACGATTTCCACTGTTTCCACTGTTATTAACGGAATTTTTCCCGCCTTCAAAAATAATTTGTGCACGCCATTGATGAGACAACAATTATTTATGTAAATTTTATTGCCAGTTGCTTTTAACACTTCAGTAAATCATCACGTGGTCGAATTTCATTAGTGTGCACTTGCCAATTTCCGTGACAGAATATAAAAAAACCTTCCAGCCGTGTCACACAAAGCCGCTTAAAAATTGGATTTTATTTCCACTTTGGTGGACGATAGAGAAATTGAGTTTTTCTGCAGCACCAAAGCGTTTACATGTGTGAGCTTTGATCCGCGAGAGTAAGTGTCGAATTGATTTCAGGTTTGTACCATATTTTATCGCGGAATTAAATAATTGCATCATATGGCCATTAGCGAAAACTTCTGGGACTGTATGTTTTGCGATAAACTGTATAATCAATTAATGCTCTTTAAATATTAAACATTTCAAGTGAATAACGTTGATGGATCATTTTATTATTGGGGGTTCACCTAAAGCCGTTTTGGTTCAGTGGAGCTTGTTCAAAGGATCCTTGATAGGGTCTCTAATCAATTCGTAATTAACATAAGTAGCCAGCTCATAATTATAAACTAAATTTATGTATAAATAGAACAGAAAATAATATATTGAAAGAGCTTACTCTAAGTTTATGTAATATAATTAGTAAATTAGTTATTTTACATTCTATAAAAATATTTTTCTTTAATATGAAAGTTTTGTATTATATTTTATTGCCGAAGTTTTAGACATTTAAAAGCTTTTTTATATTATGTGCTTGAAAAACACCTGGAGGTGAAAAATAAAAATGTATCCAACAGTGAATACAGCAACATAAATGATAAAGAATATTTACCTTTTTAAGCAACTTTTTAAAATAAATTAAAAACATCACAAAGTCTAAAGATGACACATTTATTAATTTAATTAATCTTTAAGGTAATTTTTAGATATTATAGTTTATAATAATTTCCTGCCCCATTTTACATAATAAAAGGGATTAAATGAGTTTTATGACGGAGACTTTTGCATAAAATATATAAATTCAAGATGGGGAGATAAAATGTATCAATCTGATGTTAAAAAAATCTTTTTAGATACTTTGTTTATTGTCTTAATTCATGGTGAGAGTGGCTGATCTTGTCACCAACACTTATATGCATAAATATATAAATATTTCAACATTTTTTTGTCTCATTTTACTATTTTATAACATAGTACATGTTTACTTACTATATATTGAATATTTTGTATTCAGAACACGAAATTCAGTCCTGTCTTCTCATACTTTGCCAGACATTCAACGTTAAGTAGAGGTGGCTTGGAATGAGTTACCTCAGACTGAAATTGACCACCTCTTTAGATCAATGCCAAGGCGAGACAGCGAGGGTCTATTTCAGTAGTTTTATAAAATGATTTATTACTTTCTATTACTCTAAACAGAACACCAAAAATCAATGAAATGGACAAAATTATAGACACTCTTTATTTTATGGTCTTTCATTGCTTTCAGTGAATCTAAATCGATTATTTAATCGTTACCCACGTTATTAAAAAATTTAAAGAAACTGCCCAAGTGGTAGCTACGAAAATATTTTTCTGATTTCGAAAATCGATAACTGCATAATTCGAATGTAAAAAAATAATCCAATCTTATCGTCAACAGAAATTAAAGCCAACCTGGAGAAAATAGTACTTGTTGACATTATTTCAAGGACTGTGAGAAGATGGTTATTAGATGTAAGTTCGTTTGACCCCAGTCCTACAAGAAAAACCTTGGTTTCTACTAAAAATGTGAAAGTCCAATTATGACTTGGGTAGGATCACATTCACTGGACCACAGAATAGTTTTTAGTGACGAGTCTTAATTTAATTTATAAACATATGATTGTTCTGCTTATGTTAAACATCCTACAATGTCAAAACTACACAAAAAGTTTGTCACTATTTGACTATTTTTTTTTAATTTCAAGCACTGAAAAATTGGTTCCTAGACACCGCCAAAGATGAGCTCTTAATGTTAATGTGAAGGCCATATCTGGCCATTCCTTGATCGTACAAAAAAATTCTATTTACATTTTTTGTAGGAAATTGAGCATTCTACAAAAAAGGTATCTTACAATTTTTTCATAACTCTTATCGTTTACAAGATATCGGAGGTCAAAGATTGAAGAATTGAATAAATTTTTCTTTTACTTCTAAATATTATAACTCTTAAATAAGTAAATATTATAAAATGCCCAATATATATTTTTGTAGGAAATTAAATGCTCTACAAAAAATGTCTACTGTGGTTAAATGATTACTCTAACTATTTAGAAGATATTCGTATAAGTAAAAAAGAATTTTTGTTAAATTCATCTAACTTTGACCTCCAATATCTTATAAACTGTATGAGTTATGAAAAAATTGTAAGATACCTTTTTTGTAGAGCATTCAATTTTCTACAAAAAATGTAAATAGAAATTTTCTGTAAGATCGAGTAATGAGAAGATATGGATTTTGCCATATGGGACTGAAGAAAAAATGGGAAATTGAGATGAGAAGCTGATTTTTGAAGAGCTTTTTTTAAGGTGCCCTATATATATTTTTGTAGAAAACATAAAAGGTTCTCTGTAGTTAATCGATTACTCTAACCATTCAGAAAATTCGCATTCAAATCCCAGGGCGTATTGATTTTATTAGTTTTTTAATAAATATATTAAATTTATCCATTAAAAATTTTGAAAATATTCATAAAAATTTGAATTTATTTTAATAGAATGATAGTTACGACTTATCTTTTTTGTTACAGAATATATTTCTTTCTAATCAATTTGTTAACAATATTTTCTTTTCATAATTTTGCTCTTATCACAATTTAGTATTGTGTTTTAATATTTTTCAATGGGTTTATTTAAAATGTAACTCAATTTTTTTTTTCACAAAATTTATAATTGAATATTTTTTGTATGGGGAATTTGATAATTCTGCCCCTCAGTTTGTGTATTCATGTATATAACAATGACCATTCATGTAACAACAATAGTAAATTAATATTATTTTAACAATTGAGAGTAAATATAAGGGCGAAAATATATAAGTTACTATCACCCCCTCAAACTTTAATTTCTATTTTTAGACAATTTTGATTTAATTAAAAAAAAATATTATTTAAATTTTATTTTCAGAATTTTCATGATATGTCACATATTCATAAGGGAATATATTTTAAAAGTTTCATAAAAATAATTTTTAAAAATACTAATTATATTTTAATGATGGAAAATTCAACGAACTTTCCAATCAGATCATTAATCCTAAATGTACAGTTTCATGTGCGTGACGAATTGGTAATTGCTTTTAGTTGACAACCAGCCACAAATTATGTATTTTCCATAGAGTTTTTATTAAAAAAAAACCTAAATAGGTCAAAAAGTAACATAAAAATATGAGAAACCTCAGAAAAATTATAAAATTAAATAGTTACCTTATTGTATAATAAAATAAATAATAATAAATGTCTTATAATTTTTTAATAATTAAATTAATTGCATTAAATTCCATAAAATAATTTTTATTGAACATAAATGCGGAGATCAAATGATCAAATGTTCAGTTGCAGTGTGAGAGACTTTTAAACTTTTCTCCCTCACCTTAAAATATTCGACCAATCCGAACTAAACGGCAATTAATCTTGCACAAACGACTGAACGTTCGAATACTTATAATTGGGCGCGAGATTGATTGCAGATTGACCGGGAATAATCCAACGACAACTGACTGTTGAGATTTAATCCCGGTGTCGGATTCAATTGGGCATGGATAAAAAAAAGCCCAGCGACACGTTTCCCAGGGGTTGTCAACCAGTAAATTGATTTGAACGTGCGCTTCTTTTTTAAAACAATTAATTAGTGACAATTTGTTCGTGAGACACACTTAAACATGCACGGCCAAATTGGGGTGCAAACCACAGCAATTTCCGATAGATTAATGACCATAATCGGGGGGAAAGGTGTTCAATGTTCGAATCATATGATATTACATTTCGATGGGGTTGTTAATTATTCCTGAAACAACAACTTTACTAATTTTGGTACAGCCGAAAGTCATTAATCAAGTATTCGATAACTGTTATAGTTTAGTACCATGTTTTAATCATGAAATATTAAATCATTCATCCACGGGATTTAATAGACTCTACAGTTTAAGTTCTGTAAATTATAGTTATTTATTTGAAACTATAAATGTAAAATAATTCTTTTAATTGTCAAGATAATATTAAAAAATTCTTAAAATTATTTTACTAATTTTATCATTTATGTAACATTTTACAATTTTAATATAAAATTGTCATTTTTCTAAATAAAATTGAACAAGCCCCTAAGATAAACTTTAACCAAATTTCTTATATTTTATTTATTTGTTTCATAATATTTCTAAACGAGGTTCAGTATATTATTAATGAGTTTAAGTATGTAAATTGTAGTTTAAAATTATAAATTTAAAAAAAGTTGTCATTTGTCTGGATAAAATTGAATAAATCCCAAGATAAACATTAACCAAATTCCTTATACTTTATATATTTATTTAATGATATTTCTAAACGAAGTTCAGTACATTATTGATGAGTTTAAGTATGTAAATTGTAGTTTAAAATTATAAATTTAAAAAAAATTGTCATTTGTCTGGATAAAATTGAATAAATCCCAAGATAAACTTTAACCAAATTCCTTATACTTTATATATTTCTTTCATGATATTTCTAAACGTGGTTCAGTACATTATTAATGAGTTTAAGTATTTAAATTGTAGTTTATAATTATAAATTTAAAAAAAAATGTCATTTATCTGGGTAAAATTGAATAAATCCCAAGACAAACTTTAACCAAATTCCTTATACTTTATATATTTATTTAATGATATTTCTAAACGAAGTTCAGTACATTATTGATGAGTTTAAGTATGTAAATTGTAGTTTAAAATTATAAATTTAAAAAAAATTGTCATTTATCTGGGTAAAATTGAATAAATCCCAAGACAAACTTTAACCAAATTCCTTATACTTTATTTATTTCTTTCATGATATTTCTAAACGAAGTTCAGTACATTATTGATGAGTTTAAGTATGTAAATTGTAGTTTAAAATTATAAATTTAAAAAAAATTGTCATTTGTCTGGATAAAATTGAATAAATCCCAAGATAAACTTTAACCAAATTCCTTATACTTTATTTATTTCTTTCATGATATTTCTAAACGTGGTTCAGTACATTATTAACGAATTTAAGTATGTAAATTATAGTTTAAAATTATAAATTTAAAAAAAAAATGTCATTTATCTGGATAAAATTGAATAAATCCCAAGACAAACTTTAACCAAATTCCTTATACTTTATATATTTATTTAATGATATTTCTAAACGAGGTTCAGTATATTATTAATGAGTTTAAGTATGTAAATTGTAGTTTAAAATTATAAATTTATAAAAAGTTGTCATTTGTCTGGATAAAATGGAATAAATCCGAAGATAAACTTTAACCAAATTCCTTATACTTTATATATTTCTTTCATGATATTTCTAAACGAGGATCAGTACATTATTGATGAGTTTAAGTATACAAATTGTAGTTTAAAATTACAAATTTAAAATAAAATTGTCATTTGTCTGTAAAAAATTGAACAATTTCTTAAGATAAACTTATATTGTATTTCTTTCATGATATTTACAATTATAAATAATTTTCTTATTGGTACTATTATATGATTTATTAGTTTTATTGCTAATCCAAATATTTTTAAAACATATAATATTAGTATTATTTATATAGCGAATCCAGAAGTAAATTTTTATAACATGATATTTATAAAAGGGGTTCAATACATTATCTAAGAGTTAAAGTATGTAAATTGTACTTTAAAATTATAAATTTAAAATAAAATTCTCATTTGTTTAGACAAAATAAACATTATTTTTTCCTTTCATAATATTTATAAAAGAATTTCAATACATTATCAATGAGTTTAAGTATGTAAATTATGGCTTAAAATTAAAAATTTAAAATAAAATTATTATTTTGTGTAAATTAAATTGCACAAGTCAATGTATCAATGAGTTTATTTAATTATAAAATTAGTAATTTTAATAGATAACTAAAAAAGTTATAATTATTTTTTAATTTGTAAAACTGAAATAAAATTGTAATTTATCTATATAAATTTTAGAAGAGCTTTGAAGAGGAACTTTGTCTAAGTTTCTTAAATTTTATTTATTTCATTAAACCATGCTAAGAGTTTTAATTAATAATACTAGGAAAGTCGTTTCATCAAAGGGCTCATCAAAGTTAGGTTTGCATCAAATGCAAATTAATCACATGATATTAGTGGTATCGAGATTGCAAAATGATGGATAGGATGTGACTTAATCGATTACATTTATCTCTTCGTCATTTTAATTTGATATCTTGTTTACTGAACCTTTGATGTTTCGTTTATATACATAATTATTTTTTGCACACCTCATTTTATTAATACTATTATTTTTATTAGAGTTGTGATTTATCAAATTTTAATAATTTTAAGACGTTGTTATACAAGAAACTTTGTCAATTAGTATGATTAGCAAGTTCACAAATAATCAATCTTATTTTCGATTTAAACATTATTCGTGGAAAGTGTGATAGATCACATTGTAATTAATTTTAAATTAAGGGCGCACATGCGACTTCAATTTCACCCCTTCTAATCGATCGACAACTAAATTGCGACCACAAAGAGTTTTATCAACATATTCTAATTAAATTCTAGTAGTAGTGGTAGTTAAGGTGGAAGAAAATGTGTGGAAACTTTCCGCTTTAGTTACAAATTTAACACTGTAATCATTTTGTTGAAAGCCCCCCCATTAAAATAATTAATATTTTCATTTTTGCCCTTATTAAACGTAACACACTACTTAACAGCCAATCTTTCAGCAGTGCAAACGTATGTCGAATTTATGGGCGCCAATAAATTTTTTTATTGAGATTGATATCTCCTTTCGCAAATGGTAGTATTTAAATTGGAATATATAATTTATGGCAACCCTATCAAAGTTTAGTGTCGCGTTACGTCGTAAACACGTGGAGTTATGTGAAACTTCTTTTGTGTTTTTTGATTAATTTCTTTAAGGGCTTAATCAACGACATTTATATAACATCAAAACTATAACCATTATATTATTACTTTACCTTCTCCTGAATTATTTATAGATAATACATAAATAATTGGGGATACATAAATAAAATCCATTTTATGAGGTTTATATTTATAATTCGTTCATTAATGAAGTCGTGAAATGTGGTTTTATAACTGAAACAATGGGTTAATTTGTAAATTGGGCCATCGTAAAATATTCTAGCCACGAATAACTATTTTTAAATTTAAACTGATTTTATAATTATAAATATTTTTCTTACTGGTATTATTGCCTGATTTATTAATTTTATTGACAATCCAAATATTTTTAAAATGATTAATATTAGTATTATTTATATAGTGAATCCAGAAATAAATTTTAAGGTCGACAAATTTAGAGGTTACTAAGATAAAATTTAATCAAATTTTTTATTTTGTATTTATTTCTTTTATGTTATTTATAAATGAGGTTCAATACATTATCAATAAGTTTAAGTATGTAAATTGTAGTTTAAAATTATAAATTTAATAAAAGTTGTCATTTGTCTGGATAAAATTGAATAAATCCCAAGATAAACATTAACCAAATTCCTTATACTTTATATATTTCTTTCATAATATTTCTAAACGAGGTTCAGTACATTATTAATGAGTTTAAGTATGTAAATTGTAGTTTAAAATTATAAATTTTAAAAAAAATTGTCATTTGTCTGGATAAGATTGAATAAATCCCAAGATAATCTTTAACCAAATTCCTTATACTTTATTTATTTCTTTCATGATATTTCTAAACGAGGTTCAGTACATTATTAATAAGTTTAAGTATGTAACTTGTAGTTTAAAATCATAAATTTAAAAAAAGTTGTCATTTGTCTGGATAAAATTGAATAAATACCAAGATAAACTTTAACCAAATTCCTTACACTTTATTTATTTCTTTCCTGTTATTTCTAAACGAGGTTCAGTACATTATTAATGAGTTTAAGTATGTAACTTAGAGTTTAAAATTATAAATTTAAAAAAAGTTGTCATTTGTCTGGATAAAATTGAATAAATCCCAAGATAAACATTAACCAAATTCCTTATACTTTATATATTTCTTTCATAATATTTCTAAACGAGGTTCAGTACATTATTAATGAGTTTAAGTATGTAAATTGTAGTTTAAAATTATAAATTTTAAAAAAAATTGTCATTTGTCTGGATAAGATTGAATAAATCCCAAGATAATCTTTAACCAAATTCCTTATACTTTATTTATTTCTTTCATGATATTTCTAAACGAGGTTCAGTACATTATTAATAAGTTTAAGTATGTAACTTGTAGTTTAAAATTATAAATTTAAAAAAAGTTGTCATTTGTCTGGATAAAATTGAATAAATACCAAGATAAACTTTAACCAAATTCCTTATATTTTATTTATTTCTTTCATGATATTTCTAAACGAGGTTCAGTACATTATTAATGAGTTTAAGTATCTAAATTGTAGTTTAAAATTATAAATTTAAAAAAAGTTGTCATTTGTCTGGATAAAATTGAATAAATCCCAAGATAAACTTTAACCAAATTCCTTACACTTTATTTATTTCTTTCCTGTTATTTCTAAACGAGGTTCAGTACATTATTAATGAGTTTAAGTATGTAACTTAGAGTTTAAAATTATAAATTTAAAAAAAGTTGTCATTTGTCTGGATAAAATTGAATAAATCCCAAGACAAACTTTAACCAAATTCCTTATACTTTATTTATTTCTTTCATGATATTTCTAAACGAGATTCAGTACATTATTAATGAGTTTAAGTATGTAAATTGTAGTTTAAAATTATAAATTTTAAAAAAATTGTCATTTGTCTGGATAAGATTGAATAAATCCCAAGATAATCTTTAACCAAATTCCTTATACTTTATTTATTTCTTTCATGATATTTCTAAACGAGGTTCAGTACATTATTAATAAGTTTAAGTATGTAAATTGTAGTTTAAAATTATAAATTTAAAAAAGTTGTCATTTGTCTGGATAAAATTGAATAAATCCCAAGATAAACTTTAACCAAATTCCTTACACTTTATTTATTTCTTTCGTGTTATTTCTAAACGAGGTTCAGTACATTATTAATGAGTTTAAGTATGTAACTTAAAGTTTAAAATTATAAATTTAAAAAAAGTTGTCATTTGTCTGGATAAAATTGAATAAATCCCAAGATAAACTTTAACTAAATACCTTATACTATATATATTTCTTTCATAATATTTCTAAACGAAGTTCAATACATTATTAATGAGTTTAAGTATGTAAATTGTAGTTTAAAATTATAAATTTAAAAAAAGTTGTCATTTGTCTGGATAAAATTGAATAAATCCCAAGATAAACTTTAACCAAATTCCTTATACTTTGTATATTTCTTTCATGATATTTCTAAACGAAGTTCAGTACATTATTGATGAGTTTAAGTATGTTAATTGTAGTTTAAAATTATAAATTTAAAATAAAATTGTCATTTGTCTGTATAAAATTGAACAATTTCTTAAGATAAACTTATATTTTATTTCTTTCATGATATTTACAATTATAAATAATTTTCTTATTAGTATTATTATATGATTTATTAGTTTTATTGATAATCCAAATATTTTTAAAACATATAATATTAGTATTATTTATATAGCGAATCCAGAAATAAATTTTAAGGTCGAAAACTTTGAAGGTTACTTTCCAATAATTTTTTATTGGTCTGATTAACTGATTTTTGATTATTAATTTTCCCCCTAATGTATGTTTGTGTTTTTAAATACATTGTATATTGTAAATAATTTCCTCGTACCATTTATAAACATTTAATTAGTGCCCGTCATGCGGTAGAAAAACAAACTGCAAGAAATAGTTTGACCGGAAATTTCATTAACCTTGTTTAGACAAATTTTCATTACTAGTTGTTTCTTAATTCCTCGTTCACTTTAAACGATCGCACTGAGTTATTCAAAATAGTCCGACTCTCACTGCTTTAAGAAATAGTTGTCCGGCTTTGGAATTGCCAGCTTGTCCCATTTTATGTTAATCAGACAATAGCAGGGAAACATTCTCAGGCGTTCGCACCACTTTTCTCAATTACAAAATGTGTTTGGATTATTTAATTGATGCGCTATTAATAGTGGTCCTTGTGCAAAAATTAAAAGTCTATAAACAATCGATCAATTAACACTTGGCCTTAATACATCCTGCAAATGTAATAGTTTACGAGATCAATGTTTTATGTGTCTCGTTTCTTACTGGAATATTGTGGTTTGATCAATGTTTTACGTCCTATTTTTAATTTATTTCCTGTCACACTAAAATATAACATTCAAGCTTTTAATTTGTAGTACATGTTTCATTAAATTTCAAACATTCTCATATAATATTAAACTGTGAATGGGGAACTCACTCACAGCATTTAATTTATGGAATGTTTGAAGAGGATGTGACAGGGAATTTTTTGATGAAGGTCTCCTGGAAATCAATGGTTTCTTAAAGTGTTTGTGTCAAAATTAGATGATATATTATTATTAATGTTACAGTGCAAATTTAATAAAAAATAAATTTGAATTATCCCCCCTGAGTAATAAAATTGTAATTTCTCTTAATATTTATCTCACGTGTAATACTAATTTGTAACTTTTAACAAGGTTTAAGTCAACAACAAATTAACAGTAAATTGTGTATGTTTAAATGCAAACGTGTCCAAAATTCACGAAATTCCACACAGTGAAAATAAACTGCTTGTTAAAGTTTAAAATTATACGTTTCGAAGTGGATTTCCCTTAAGTATTTAATGATGTGCTCATCATTATATTTTCATTCTTTTCTTATACCATTTGGCTTGAAATGTGAAATTTCATTTGTATTTAAATATTCATAAATCCTTGGAATCTTGGGTACTTTAATGGGTAAAAAATTAAAAATGTTTTAATGATATTAAAAATAATTAATCTGGAACACAAAATATAATAAGTATTTAATTACATTAGCATTATTTTTTTTTCTCGTTATTCTGTTACCTTGGAAAGTCAAATTTTTGTGAGACAGAAGAAATTAATTCATAATAATATTCTCTTATAAAAATAATTATTATGATATTAAAAATTATTAATGTGGAACAACAATATGTATTTAGAGACATTCTTATTATTATTATATTTTCCTTTTTTTCCTTATTTTTTTACCTCGAAATGTCAAAATTTATATGAGAAAATATATAAAAGAAATTTATTCATAATAATATAATATATTATTAGATGAAAATAAAAATCTTTTAATAATTAATATAATTTTGAAATGAATTAAGCTTAATTAATAATCTATTAAATAAAAAAATAAAAATGTTTTAAGACTGATTAATTTGAATACATTTTCATTATTATATTTTGTTTCTTTCGTTTATTTTTTCCTGTTAAATATATAAATTTTAAACTATATATATATATATATATATATAGTTTAAAATTATATATATATATATATATATATATATATATATATATATATATATATATATATATATAAAATTTATTCATATTAATATTTATTAGATGAAAAAATAAAAATCTTTTAATAATTAATATGATTTTGAAATGAATTAAGCTTTGTAAGACAAAAAATAATAATTTATTACATAAAAAGTAAAAATATTTTAATAATTTCTAAGAATTATTAATATGAATACATTTTTATTATCGTATTTTGTTTCTCTCACGTATTTCTTCCTGTTAAATATATAAATTTTGTAATATATATAATGTATTTTAATAGATAAAATTATTAATCTGAAACAAAAGAATATAATAAATATTTAATTAGATTTTTATTATTTTATTTTATTTTTCTCGTGTATGTTTTACATTTATTTGTTTAATTAATTCATACAATTAAGTTAATAATAGTATTATTATTTACAAAATATATAAAAAGTGTCTTCTTAAAATAATGTACGTTAATAGTTAAAAAATAAGAATGTTACCCTTATTTTTATAATATTAAAAATTATTAATCTAGAACAAAAAAATAATATGTATTTAGGAACATTCTTATTATTATATTTTCTTTTTTTCCCTTATTTTTTACCTTAAAATGTCAAAATTTATATGAGAAAAAATATAAAAGAAATTTATTCATAATAATATTATATATTATTAGATAAAAAATAAAAATCTTTTAATAATTAATATAATTTTGAAATGAATTGTTTTGTACGACAAAAAATAATAGTAAATTAGACAAAAAATAAAAATGTTTTAATAATTTCTAAGAATTATTAATATGAATATATTTTCATTATTATATTTTGTTTCTCTCGTCTATTTTTTCCTGTTAAATATCTAAATATTATAATATATATAATGTATTTTATTAGATAAAAAGTAAAAATGTTTTAATCATTTTATGATATTATTAAAAATTATAAATCTGGAATCTGGAAGAATGTAATAAATATTTAATTAAATTTTTATTACTGTATTTTCTTTTTCTCGTGTGTTTTTTACCTTTAATTGTCTAATTTTTCTATGATAAAATATATAAAAAGTTTCTTTTTAATACAATGTATATTAATAGATAAAATTGAAAATGTTTCAATATTATATATGATATTAAAATTATTAATGTGGAACAAAAAATATAATAAGTATTTAATGACATTCTCATTATTATATTGTATTTCTCTTACATACATATTTTTTCTTGTAAATATCCAATTTTTTTTATATGAAAATATATATAAAAATTTTATTCATATCATAATATTATTAGAAAAAAAAATTGAGTTGTTAAAAAATACCATTAATTCTTAAAAATATAAAATTAAATAGAATTATTCTAAATTATATTGTATATTATATATTAAAATATAAATTATATATTACAATAATTAATCTAAAATATGAATCATTATTTCAGTATATTTTCTTTACGTAGTTTTATTTAATTTATTAATTAAATTTTTATATATGTGTAAAAATTAATTAAACCTTTTAATTTTTACACATTTTTTAATGAGTAATAATAATTATTCATTATTCAATAAAATAGTATATTTTAATAAGTAAAAACCAAACTGATACAATTAATTATTGATTAATATTCAAAATTTAATTTATTTAACAGTTAATTTGTTATAAAACTGACCTTTCAAAACGTTAGAAAAAATTAATTATACTATTATTAACTTAATTGTATGTATTAATTAAATGTTAAATTAAAATTTTATGAGGTAGGTAAGTGTAATTTATATTTGTAGAAAATTTTATTGCATCCAGTTTAAATTACTACCGAAATAGCATTGTATATTTACAAACTTTAAAGTGATAATTAATTGACATTTATAAACAATATAGAAACTAAACTAAACTACAATAAATATCTCAACATACAGATAATTTTCAATAAAATAAATAAAATAATGTAAAGTAGTAAAACTATTCACATTCTACTTACTTACCTATAAATAAACAGTTAATATTTTATTATTTATTTAAAAGTATATAAAAAGCCACAATTTTAGTCCAGTTTAAACTATTTAATTAATTTATTTTGTTGTCGATAATTTACATATTAAAACTTAATTTGTCCATGAAAGTACCGCACGCGTTTCAGGCTCGCGTCGGAGCGTGCAACTCCTGAAACCGTGGCCGATTCGAACGTAACACGAGGCGTACACTACTGGATTTCCGAAAGATAATTTTCAGGAACGCGCTCGTTTCGCTCTTCTGTAAACAGCACGAAACATGCGCGTATCCAGAAAACAAACACCGACAGGTGTCCCTGCTCCGATGCCCGGTTGGGGCATTTCGCATAAATATTTCGGTTTCGGATTAAACCACCCCTCAATTGCTAATGACAGCTGGTTTTAAAAAGTAAATAAAACCAAGCAATTCTCACGGGCTGAAACTGATTTTGAGGGGGTTTGATTTTAATGAGGAACATCTATTTTTATTGATAACTCATTAATAATTTAATTAATTAGCTTTATTTCCGATAAATAAGGGTGAAAATACAACTCTTTCAATTAGTTTTATGAATCCAACACCGGGTTATTTATAAATTTAAAATATATTATTAAAATCTTCCAAGGTTACTTCAATTTAGTGTTTTAATTAAAAGTGATATCATTAGCTTCATAAAATAATAATTAAAATTTACAAAAGGGGAAAACTGGTGTCAGAAGCAATGCCGCACAAATTGGAGCCACGCTTGAACCTAACATACCCGGACTCACCCCAAGACGTCCCCCAGGAGTTCTTGACAATTATAGACTGATTATCGTAACCAACAGCCAAAACTCCATGATTCAATTTGTCTTTGGAACACGTGCCATCCGTGAACAACCCAGAAGTGTAAAACTGAAGGTTGTCGGTGGCGTGAATGGCAACAGAAACTGGACCAACATTTGCAATGGCTTTGATCAGTTCTTGTTCGTCGTCCCGTTTGGTTGTGGCATATCCTTTGATTTTTAAGACGATTTTCTTCTTGTTTAATCTGCAGGTCCCGTTCCTAGCTTCGTATTTGTAGTCGCTTTCAGCGTTGATGCCGTTTTGTTTGACGTACTCGAAGGCTTTAATCATGTGGCCACCTGCGCAAGGATCCCGGGATTCATATGCGCAGTCCATCAGGTTTTGTTCACTGAGACTCACCAGTTTGCCTTTGGCTATTTTGTGGGCACCTTCCATACTCCCGGTCTAAAACAACAACAATTTAATCTGATGGAACTTACTTATTAGAGTTGTAATTGTACAGCACTGAAGGCCCAACATGAACCGCAAAATCCTTGTTCCTTAACTGGAGTAACCGCACCCTTCTTCCTCCAATCCAACGAAGCTGGCGCAGGCTTCGACGTCTCAGTAACAAGACTGGCACCGAGTTTTGGTTTCTGAGCGTTGTGTCTTAGCAAGGTCGAAAACTCGGCTTGGGTCAAGTCGCCGAATTGGTTCAAACCTTTCCTGTACGATTCCAAGCCTTGGTCGTACCTCCAGTTGTGACGTTCAATCTCCTTGAGGTTGTTCAAGAAGATATCTGTACGAAAACTCTCCTCTTCTTTTGATGTGTAGGTTTTTCCGTATTGATGTTTGAATTGGTGGAACGTGTCCAAACTGGCTGATGCCATTAAAACACAACAAATTAATATTGCTAAAACTTTCATTGTGCACCTTTGCTTGTGAATGGTAAAAATACATAAGAAGGGCAGTTTTTATATTGATTTTAGTGTTAAATTTATGCAGAAGTGTGGTGTGTGGTTTCACATACGCACATCACTGATTAACTTCATTGAATACTCACCACAGTATTGCTATTAATCAAAATTGTTCATGACTAGCCATGGCGGTTAATAATATTATCAAAACCACAGTGACTCATTTACCAATTCCTCAAAATTAGTTCATTTTTTTGTATCGACAAAGTTCAAAAAATTCCATCCAGAGAGCCCACATTTAAAAATTAAGTTTTACGCAGTTTACTCAAACATTTTTACAAAGTTAGGACTGGTTAAAAGTTGTTAACTTATTCAGGATCCATGTGCTCGACCAGAATTTTAAATAGACTGGAATAATATTTAACTTTGGCCGCGATTAAATCTAAATGCAAACATGAGTTTATGGACGTCGGCCATAATGTCACTAATTCATCATCAAGTTCAAAGATGATCAACGTGGAACAATATTGCAGGTGTATTTAGGTAAATAAACTAAGTTACACACGTGGTGAAGTGATGTGTGAGAACTGTAATAAAACGAGATTTGTTTTGATTTTGATTAATTAACCTTGCTTAACAGGTTTCCAAAGGTCTTTTTGTGTTGAATCTGTCAGTCACACAAACACAAACAAAGATACGGGATCTGGTAATGAACAGCAGTATTATCCAACTAATATAGAAACTCGACAATTCTACAATAATACAAGAAAAAATCAATTGGCCAGTTGTTTCCTAGAACGTGCCCTAAAACAAGTTAATTAAAATGGCGAGACAGATCTCGAACAGCAATTAAATAATTTAGCTTGTGTATCCGGTGTGTGAGGTAATTTCCACCGTAATGCTGTTACCCATTTTTGTTTGGACCTTTCTCCGAAGTCAGCCGGCATTGGCATCTCTATCGCCCAGTTACATTTTGTTGGAGACAAGAAGGATTAAGGATCGATTACACGCTTGAACGGGCCGGACTGCTTTTATATGTATCACTGTTAATGTTGTATAAAAGCTAGACCGGCCGGTCAGACGGATTAGTTGTTAGATTGTGATGAAAGCATGTATTGCCTGATTCTGGTGTTATTGGTGGTGAGTGCACTGCTTTCCTGATACAGTTTTGTGAAGATACAACGAGGAAATGTGTTCAAAACCAAAAAAGTGATCAGGGTTTATATTATTTTTCTTTGTCTTATCTCAAAGTTGAAGAAAAATCAATCATTACTTCTAGATTTCAATCATTTATCATTCATAAACTTCTCTGGTAAAATACTTTATTAATTAATTATCTTTCCAATAATTACAAGATAAGATTATCTTCGATAAAGTCTTAAAAACCTTCCATGAAGATTCTAGACACATCAAATCTGTTCGATTTGTTTCCAGCTCCATGAGACGCCAATATTGTGATTTATCTAAACGATAAATCTAATCTTGGTGCAGCACAAACAATAAAATAAAATATAAACTGTAAATGCACACGACCGTAAACATCGGTATGGCAATTGTCCAACTGAAAAAAAGTCAGTAAACACGTATTTTTTATTTTTAATTTGTATAATTGGCACGTTTCGTGATGTAGATTTCAATGTTAACGAAACCAAACAAAAATCGAATTGAAAATCAACACAATTACTGTTAAACGGTTAATTGTGCATTAATTATTTTACCCAGCGGCAAAGGTTTACACATCACTCCACTTGAATAAAAGGAAAAAGAGATAATTTAATCAGTTAAAAAAGCAATCGCCCGTTAATAAAGGAAGGCTTTGTTTAGCCCAGTCACGAGAAAGGTAAAAGCAGAAAGTACATTCATTTCCCCATTTTTTGTCTACGAGTCCCATGTACTAAATTTAAATAACGTTAATACATTCACCTTTCCAAACTTTTATTAGATCGTCATCAATAATATTCCGATCACCTTCGGGTCGTACTGCAACTGCGTGTGCCCCAACTTGGCCGGCCATCATCAGCTACCCCAACCCCAGCTTTTGATATCTCAGCCCAACCACCAGCAACAACAACAACAACAACAAGTTTTGATACAAGACCATGAGCACCTACAGGAGCTTCTAGTGCAACATCAGCACTTGCACAACGTCCAAATCCAGCCCACAAGGACTGTTAGTTACGTCCCAGCTTACACCCACTTAGAAAACAAACAACTCTTGGAGAAAGTGTTGGAGACGCAAAAAGAACACAAAACTCAAGTAGGTGATGTATTAAATTTGATGTAGTTGTAACTGGTTGCTTTGCAGATAGTCCACGATGAGGTTTCGGAAGAAGCTAAGTCTTCGGTGTCAGGCAGCCACTCAAGCACTAATACTGAAGAGTTTTTGAAGAGCCAAAACGACATAAAAAAAGAACAGGAAGAAGATGACGGTAAAGACCATCATCACAAGAAAAACGTCCATTACAAATTCGAATATGCCGTGGATGATAAGAAAACTGGGGACGTAAAAAATCAAAAGGAAGAACGACATGGAGACGTGGTTAGAGGGGAGTACTCGTTGCTAGAAGCAGATGGTAACGTGAGGACTGTGAAGTATTATGCTGATTGGAAGCATGGATTCTTTGCACAAATTCACAACTCCAAGAGGGGGCATTAAATTGTTTATTTAATTTTTATTGAAGCATTTATATTATGTTATTATTTATCTGTTATAGTTGTATTAACATATATTCCTAATGACCGTAACAAAAAACCTGTTAATAAATATTAAATATGTATATTTTTGTTGTCTGTATACAAATAAAGATAAAAGGTAGTTTCCGTTTGTTATGCGTAGATTATTTCGTCGAGGTAACAGATTTTAGACTTATTAATTAGATAAGAGTAAATGAATCAAGGGCAAAAATAGGAAAATATTTTTATGAAACGTAACCTGTAAGACTACTAAATTTATACCATTTAGAATGATTTTATGAAATGTCATTCGCAGATTCTGGAAAAGACGCAAATTGAGTTCGAATATTTTATGGAGTAGACTGGATATGTACTTTCACATCATGTAAAAAAGTTTATCGTGTATCCATTAAATTTAAACTTTTCTGTAGGACGTATTGGATAAAGCGTTCCTAAGTAAATAACAGTCAATAGAAATCTGTTTAGTAGTTGAATGCATATACTCCATTTAAATATTTGTCATATAATTTTGAATATTTTGCATTCATAAAAAAGAAGAGTGAAACGACAGGATAAAATCTTTATTATAATATACGGAGATTTATAGATACGTATTCAAATTATCTGAATTGTATTACTTTTCAAACTATATACCCGAATAAATTTAATGGCATATTTTAAAATATATTTACAATCATTTATTGTATGTGACTACAATAATAAATAACTAAAAATATAAATCATGTCTGTAAATATATATAATAAAACTTTATTTTCTTTATCGGAAATAGATCAGCAATGCCTTTTATACTATACATATTACATAAATACTCCAAGAAAATACAACTCAGAAAAGTATAGTTAGTTCAATAAAATCGGCTTCGATAGTTTTTCATTGCAAAAGTTTCTTTCAAGTTCGCTTATAATATTTTTACAGTGATATTACTTTGAAAAATAAAATAAATATTTGTTTTAGTTAATATATATAATGATATAAAAGTAAAATTTGATAAATATACAATTTTATTACATCCTTATTAATTTTTTTAAATATAGCATGAATATACAGTAGTGGCCATAATTATAAGCGCTTATTAAATTATATTAAAAATACAAATTGTATTACTAGAATATTTATTCGTTTTTTTTTGTTATTATTGAGTCTACAATGCAACTGCAACATTATTGTTAATGTTGCTATAATAATGTCCACTAGTGTACATATTAATTTAAATGTTAAGTTGTTTTTAATCTAATAAAATCCCCGAGTTGATAAATGATATGCTGATTATCAAATAAATCTGTTAAATTATCTAATAAAAAAATTGTAATTATTGATTGTTAATAATTAATTTTCCGATTGTAATCTTAAAATTTAAAAGAAACTAGATTCAAGCAGTAATAATATCATATTGGATTTTATAAAAGCATTTTAAGTAGTGATTACTAATTTTATATTTGAATTCAAACATTAAAAATAAATCAGTTCTGCTCGACGAAACATAGTTATGCAGCCAACACTACACTTTTTGTTTCAGGGTGTACATACTGTATAATTTAGTGTACATACTGTATAATCAACAATAGAAAGTTTTCATTGTAGAAAACAGTTTGTTCCAATGGGATTTCAAGGACAATCACGTCATGACCGCAGTTTGTGGTTATGGTAAAGGTAACAGCGAAAAGTCCGATTATAAAATAAGTGTTGATAGTACATGTAACTTATTATTATAGACACTGGCGGCTTGATACCATCTTATCTCAGTGCGCAGAGTGTGTGTGCTCGGTGTTATTGTCGCGTCACGCCGGAACTATAAAATCGTTAGCTGGAAAACTTTAAATTGATATCATTTCAAACTGTTGTCAAGTAATTTTGGTTCGTGCAACAGCTACGGGTTGAACAAAAATGGGTTTATTATCCGAGGGCAGTCCCCTATCTTGGGATGAAACGAAAAAACTGTCCGATCATGTGCGGGAACACGGCATAATCCAATTCATAAACATGTACAAGAGATTGAGGGACAGGCAAGGCGACATACTGAAATGGGGCGACGAAGTCGAATACATCATTGTTAAATTCGACGACGAACAGAAAACGGCCAAAGTGAGCTTAAGAGCGAACGAAATACTCGCCGTTCTCAACGAAAGGGAACAACAGGATCCACAAAACTGCAAATCACTGTGGAGACCAGAATATGGTGCTTATATGATTGAGGGCACGCCGGGCAAACCCTACGGAGGTTTGTTGGCTCATTTCAACATTGTTGAGGCCAACATGAGACACAGAAGGGAGGAGGCCACTCAGCTACTTAAACCTAATGAATCTATTATGAGTCTTACCAGTTTTCCTCGGTAAGTTTTAAGTGATTTGATGTTCTAACACCCTAAATTTATTTAAAAGACTCTTACGATCTTTGTGCATTTTAAAATGTACAACCCTTTATTTTTAATTTTTTTTTTCATGGTTTATTTTTAACCAATATTTTTATCAAACAGATAAAAATGTGAAATTTATAAATATATATTTGCCTTATTTTTATTTTAAAATTTGCAATTTAATTTGAATTACTATTTTTTATAAAATAAATTAATTTTACCAATTTATGAATTTTGATTTTTTACTTAAATTATGCAATTTGACGAAATTTTCAGTTCTAATCTATTTGCTTATTTAAAATCTAAACATATCTTGAATGAATATTAATTTTTAATAATGTAATGTTATTACATGATGTAAACTATATTTGTAACAATTCCAGTTTTTTATTTCTTATCTTAATTGAGTCATAAATCTGAATAAAAGATTTGAAGGAATATTTTTATGCATGTTATACATTTTTACGTGCTTAATTAAACATAAATTGCAATAATTATTGCTGTTTCATTTATATTTATGTTCTTTGAACTGAATTTTAAATAAATTTACAATTGATTTTCTTAAATACGATAAAGGATACAATTATAGAAGCTTATCTATCAAATAATTTAATTTTATTCATTAAAATATTGCGTACTTCTTTATTTTTCAATGGACAAAATTAGATAATATTTTGTGGTCTTTTGTTGCTCTCTGTGAATTTAAATCGATTATTTACTAGCAGACTTTTGCTTATTATAATTATTTAATCATTGGTCGAAATGAAACTGTAAGAAAAATTGTAATTTAGCCTTACCAAGACTGTATTATTAAAGAATTTGAAGAAACTGGCCAAGTGGTATCTACAAAAATAATTTTCTGAGTTTGGAAAACTTTTGTTAGGCTTCAAAACTACAAGAAAAAGTTTTTAGTGACAATTCTAAATTTAATTTATCAAAAATGGTTGTTATGTCTATGTTACCCATCCAATAGACTACATAGAACTACATATCAAGTTTGTTATATCTACACTGAAACATGGTGTCGTTTTATTTTAGCAGTTCCCATTAAATAAAAGAATACCTAAATTATATAACATTTTAAAAAATTGATACAATAATGACCACCACTGTTTGTAGTATCAAATATTAATCTTTATTTACATAATGTTTTATATAAAAACAGATTTTTAGTGACCTTAATAATTTCATTATTTAGTTTTTTCTGAGATAATTGTTTCGATGCCATGATAAGCAATCTAAATATCATCATAAATGCTAGAATAAACCAACATTATTCTAGTTTAATTCATAGAACACAAGTCATAAATATGTGAGATTATTAAATAACCTTGTTAAATGATCTGAAAATAACTGCACTCATTTGTGTACTAACTACATACATTTAACAAAGCAAGTCTAATTGTAGTTTTTAGTCTTCAATTAACTTTTTCATTTTTATTTACAATGCCATTACTAAGCAGTTTCTTCAGTGGTTATTCAATATTAAATCAATTTGTCACTGTCAATTTTATGCAAATGCTCAACGAAATATACTGAAACCATGTTACACAATATTGTACAACCGGATTCCATTAAACATATTTCAGATATAACATATGATTCATCAAAACAAATTTAACTATTAAATTTAAAGTCGCAAATCATGCATTCAATTATAACGAAGTTATAGATCAGTAGCCATTAAATTTATTAGCGGCGACGATGATAATAAGCATGAGTGCACCGTTTCGCACATTCCAATAATGCAACATGACATAATTAACGGTTGGACTGTCAGTAATAAATTAATACCTATTTGATAACGCAAGTTTTGATAGGTGATTTATCAATTTTTTAATCAACTTTAGTCATTATTCTGATTTATATATTTTTGTCTGGGTGGTCCCCCCAGGTAGCAGTTTTTGAAAAGAAATATAATGATTTCCAACTGTTTTGTAATATGTGATTTCAGAAATAAGTTAACATGTTTTATAATTTATGTTATGAATTTAAAAGTCTGAATTATTGGTCTACTGGAGGCAGATTTTTCATTTCGACAAAACGGTAATAGCACTAATAGACTACTATTGAGATGTCGTCAAACGTGGTTTAATGATGCCCAAAATCGGAGAAGAGTGGGCACCGGACGTCGAAAGGGCACAGATGTAGTCCGGCCCCATCTTTTGCTAGTTCTGACCGTTGAGCATCGAAGACAACGAGTACAGTGGATTAGAGAACAACAACATTGGAATGTGGAATGGAATCCAGTCGTCTTCTCTGATGAATCACGATTCTGATTGGGTGGATATGACAGGCGAAAAAGAGTCAGACGACGGCGGGGAGAAACACATCAACCTCAGGTTGATGTTGACAACGTAATGTTATCTTCAGGAAGTAGAGTTGTATGTTCTTCCTTACCTTAATCGACCCAGAAATCCAATATTTCAGCAGTATAAGCTCTGTGCCATGTTGCCAGGGTTAGTTTAAACTTTTTTGAAGAGACCCATGTGAATCTAATGCCATGGCTAAGCCAGATCCACTGACCTTTTATCTATAGAACATGTTTGGGGTATAATTAGTAGAGAGCTAGGAAATTTACCCCAACCCCATGGACTTTGGATGTTCTAAGACATGAATTACAGGTAGCTTGAAGTACTACATCTCAAGAGCAAATAGACCACTTCATTGAATCAATGCCAATACATGTTGGGGAGTGTTTAGATAACCTCAATAGACAAACACATATTAACAAAATTATTAAAAATAATCTAAAATCGTAGATATTTTATTTCTAAATTTTAATTGTTTTATATTTGAATTATATTTGAAATTTGAATCTCTATAGAAATTATATTTTACAAGAGTGAATAATAAATATAACTGAATAACTGATATATGACAGAGAATCTGTTATATTTGTTAAAAAGATAGTATTTGTTACAAAACAATATAATTATTATTATTTTTATCTTGTAACTTTTTAAAATAGGAAAATTACAAGGACATTTTAAAAATAGATTTGATTTAACAGTATAACCCAATTGATTATAAATTAAACTCTAAAAAAAAAAATAAAAATTATAATTCAGCGTTATCAAGACCGAGAGAAACAAGAAGAAATGTCCAACAGTTTATGACTAAATAAGCCAATCGTTCCCTGTATTATTAAAAAAAATTAGAGAATTTGGACATGTGATATCTACGAAAATTGATAACTGGATACTTTGAAAGTCAAACAACAATCCAATCTTATCGTCAATTAGAGTTACAGCTAACCTGAAAGAAGTACAACTTACTGAAATTAGTTCAAGGACTGTGAAAAGATGATTAATGGATGGGAGTTCGTTTGATTCCAGACCTACCAGAAAGTCCCTTGCTTCTAATAAAAATTTGAAAGTCCAGAAAATATAAACAAGAGTAATAATTATTTATTTTACATAGTAGTGTCAATTTTGAACTTATTAATACATAGTAATTTACAGCAGGAATATAAAGCTGGAACAGATGATTCATTATTTTTATTTTATAGTTCTATACATGTCTTAACATCTACCATAAAAATACCAATTTGTGGTCTTTAAAAGCTTTTTAAAATGCAAATGCCAATTTAAAATAATTAACATTCAAGGATTAATTGTTCTTTAAATAAACCACAAAATGTCCCTTTTTATTGGCAATTAGTGGTAACGAAGACAATTTAAATGTTTGCAGCTTTAATTGCTGTTTGATAACATACACATGAACGATTAAATAAACCAACTACGATCGCAAATCACTGTTATTTAACGACTTGGAAATACGGCTAAATATGTCGTATTTTCTATAATCAGATTTAATCTGTATTTCAAACGAATCGTGCGTAATTATGTTCAAGGTTGGTTGTTCAATATTAGTGTTTACGAATACTGAAATGCATTCAAGTACGATGATTTTTCATGGTACAACGTGCGATTTTATCTTATCGCAATTCAAGGGATGTTTGTCAATTACGTGCCAGTGGTTTTTGGTCAGATTAAAAATGGAATGGCCCAATATTTTAATAAATACACAAATTGTCCGCAAGTTTATAGATTTATTGGAGTTTTAAAATTCTTTATTATATGTTGAGGTAACAAAAATAATGTCATTATCTGTAAATGTCAATACACAAAAGAGTTATACAATATGAAAATTACAAACGAGTATTTGTTGCCTGCAAAGTCGGAATCGATGAATAATTTACTGGTTGTGGGAACAGGGTGTCTTTGTCAATTTGTCCGTTAACGACGCTAAATTTACTTGGGTCAGGGTTGTTCATTGATTAAATAATTATAGTTTAGTACAATCAATTTTATATTATTAATATTGAGTATCATTATTATAAACGTATAATTATTTGTCATTCTATAGTTATGTATAGTATTTTATAGATAAGATTTAAATTTCTTGTTGGTAATTATCTACTTTGAATAAAATTTGATACTCTAGATTAGGACATTTGTACTTGTAAATCTATACTCCAATAATAATATTAAAAATGTCATTAAAAGATTTAAGATAATATTATAAGAAATGATAAATAATAAAAACAATTTGAAAAATTGTGATTTATTACAATTATCTAGTATTTTTTAATTTTTTTAAAACAGCTTAAGTACACAAGATCAATATATCTCAAAAATTGAAAAATTGATTGGCATTCAATTCATTCTCTCTATAACAGTTTTTTGTTTTAGATTAGGCTGCAAAGATTTCACAGATCCAAAAACGGCGCCCACCCCCGACAGAGGTGCCACCCGATCCCTGTTTTTCCCCGACGAAGCAATATTCCCGGGCCATCCCCGATTCAAGACCCTATCCCAGAACATACGTGAAAGACGAGGCGGAAACGTGGCCATCAACTTGCCAAGTACAGTACAACCCCCCTACCACCCATCGCCATTAATTAACGTATGCGCTCAGTTTTCAGAGACAAAAACACGAAAATACCGGTCGACGACTCGCACAAGCTGAGCAAGGCGGCGCTGCCCGATCACGTGTACATGGACGCGATGGGTTTCGGCATGGGGTGTTGTTGTCTGCAGCTCACGTTCCAGGCGTGTAACATAACCGAAGCCCGCACCCTCTACGATCAACTGACGCCACTTTGCCCAATCATGTTAGCTTTGACGGCCGCCTCCCCCATTCATCGGGGCTTCATCACGGACGTGGACTGCAGGTGGAACGTGATCTCTTGTTCCGTTGACTGTCGGACGGAGGAGGAGCGTGGTTTGAAACCGCTGAAGCATAACAAGTTCGTGATAAAGAAATCGAGGTACGACTCCATAGATTCGTACCTGTCGCCTCAAGGGGAGAAATACAACGACGTCCCATTGATTTACAACGAAGAGGACTATGAGAAGTTGAGGTCTAATGGTATTGATCACCTATTGGCTCAGCACATTGCCCATCTGTTCATCAGGGATTCCGTCTCTTTGTTTTCGGAGAAAGTGCATCAGAACGACGAGGAGGACACTGACCACTTTGAAGTAACACATTTTGTTTACCCATTAGTGTATTTTAATTAATTTAATGTTGTTACAGAACATCCAGTCCACAAACTGGCAAACAATGAGGTTCAAACCTCCACCACCCAACTCCACAATTGGCTGGCGAGTGGAGTTCAGGCCTTGCGAGGTGCAATTAACTGATTTTGAAAACGCCGCTATTGTTTGCTTCGTTGTACTCTTAACTCGGGTCATCCTTTCATACCAACTCAACTTCTTAATACCAATAAGCAAGGTATGCCCCACAACTGGTTATTAGCGCACTAGATTGTTAATATTAGGTTGTTATAGGTTGACGAAAACATGCAGAACGCTCAAAAACGCAACGCAGCCGCCGAACAGAAGTTCTGGTTCAAAAAGGACATAACGACAACGGTGAGTCCGCCGGAGGCGAATGAATGTTGTAAAAAATCGGCGTCGCTGAGCGACAACGCTGAAGCGAGCTGCTCTGATATGTACGTAAGCATGACGGTGAACGAAATAATCAACGGTAAGGAAGGAGAATTTCCCGGACTGATTGCTTTAATTAATAACTATCTTAGTGGAATGGATGTGGATGCTGATACTCATTGCACTATACAGCAATATTTGAAGTTCATTCAAAGAAGAGCGTCCGGCGAAATTATGACCACAGCCTCTTGGATCAGGAAATTCGTTACTGAACATCCTGACTACAAGTGAGTTCTTACTGTCAATTAATTTATAATCAATTAATAATTATTGCAATGTTATTTTGTAGGCATGACTCTGTGTTGACGGAAAATATTAACTACGACCTCTTAAAAACGATGGATGACATACAAAAAGGTATACAATCTTGTCCGGAATTATTAGGAAAGAGCACAATGTCTAAAACTAAAGAGAACATACCCACAGCTTTAAAAAACGATTGTTGACACTTGATTTTGTTATGTAATTATAGTAGGATTTACTATAGCTTTTATTATTTTTATAAATGCATGATTTTAATGTTATCAAAATATAATTTATAGAGAATTTAGCAGTATTTTATTACAAGCACTTTTTATATTGATTATTTGTTCAGGGTTTTTTATTGTGAATTGTTTCTGGAAATATAAATAAAATTGTTCATCTGTTTTATTTTTTATATTATTAAATTAACAACAAATAAAAGCGAAATGTATACAAAAATTAAAATTATATTACAGCAACTCTATCACAGAGAATGTTTGGATTTTTGTGCTCGCAAATTGGGCACTCATACTTGGAGTCTGCCATTTGATTACCCTAAAAATTAACAATAAAATTACCAATTGACCATTTATCAAAAAATTAAATTAAACCTTTAAGCACACATAACAGAATATGTGTGCACAACCCATATGATGTGGAAGTGTAGGATTTTCGCCACAATAAGCACATTTGGAATGCATTGTCATTTCTCTAGTTGATATTGAGGAATACACAGGTTTCTGCCTGAATGGATTGTTGTTTTTAATTGTCCTCTTAATTTTATGGTAGTTTATTAAGGGTAAAATATGGACTATCATTTCCTAAAAATACATTGATATAAATGTGTAATTATATAAATAATGTACACTACATACTATAAAACCATTCCATAATAGCTCCCTGGCCAAATACTTTGATTCATAGTGTCTCCTTACATTATCTCTGGAATAAACTTGGTTCAGGCCAAGAATTCTCTCAATTAATAAAGGTTTTACACCATTTCTCAAAAAGACTGACAAATTAATAAAATCTAGGAATTTTAAAATTGTATAAACTAAGCTAATATGCCTGTTGATTTCATGTGAGGGTTTCCAGATTTCACATTTATCTTTTATATAACCTAATGTACTGCCAATAACATATAAATATCTTTTGTAAATTGGAATGTTGTCATATTTAACAGACAATAACTGTTGCCCAAATGTACTGCCTTGTTTTACAATAGAGTAGTTAAGAATTGCCAATTTAACAAGTAATTTAATTTCTTCATCATAAGGTGCTATGAGTCCAGGCTACAAAAGTACATTGTAAATTAAACCAGTAAGAAAAGTAAATACTTACAGGAAGATTTTTTGTTGCTTCCTGAATAATTTGAAGAAATAATTTGTCGATTTCTTTGTCCAAATAAATTGCATTTATTTGTGTGACCCGAAGCAAAATATTTTGGGACATTTTACATAACCTATTATCATCGTAGCAGTGTTGTCGCACCGCTTAATATTCCAACATTTTATACTTTACTAAAACATTCTAAGTTCATAATTAAATCTATTTCGCAAAATTTTATGGTATTAGAATAAGTTAAAATTGTTAATTGTATAAATTGTTTTTTAAATCACAATAAACTACTTGAGATTTTCTAGATCTGGCAACGTAGCACTTAAATTTGACATTTGACCGCCATATTTGTTGTCATTTGTATAGAAAAATCAACAAGCTTACAAATCAAATACACAAAAATGTCTACAAAAAGCAACGCAATTGACGCCCGCCAAGAACTGGCAGAATTGGTAAAACGCAAAGCTGAAATTGGAGTAAGTCAACACTAAATTTTTCAACAATATTTTACAATGACTGGTTCTTCACTTCAGGAAACTTTGGCCAATTTAGAGAAACAAATTTACGCTTTTGAAGGTTCATATTTAGAGGATACGCAACTTTACGGCAATATTATTAGAGGCTGGGACAGATACTTGTCCAGTAACAAGACTACAAACTCAAAAGCTGACAAAAGAAATCGAAAGTTTAAAGAGGCTGAAAGACTGTTTTCAAAGTCTTCTATTACTTCTATGGCAGTAAGTTTATATTATTTGAACTCATTTTATGAAATATTTTTATATTGCTCAATTATTTTTAGGCTGTTAGTGGAATAGTAGACCAAAATCAGGAAAAAAGTAAGAATAACTATGAAGTAGACAACTGCATTTATTCAAGTAGCTAGTGGATTAATTTAATTTTGTGCAATTTTACTTTGTGTATTTGGTTTAATTTGTTGGAATAAAAATTAGTTATTGACTTGTTAATAGTTTTGTATTTTATTTTGTAAACTCGGATAGGATGTATTTTGTTTATTTATAACTGCAAGAACAACTGTTATTATTTGTAGTCACTGTAGATTAGCTGGCATGTGCTTCACCAAAATCAAAATAAAGAACAATTAATTTTTGTGTTGTTGTAACTGAAGATTCACTTATCACTTGAATCTATGTAAAACACCCAATTGTTCCAGTAGATAGAAACAGTGATACAGAGTCTCAAACGAACGAAGACTCAAGTGATACTAATTTAGCTCCAGTTATCGGCCAGAATGATAACATCAAAATAACCGGAAAACACACAACATCCAACGGAACGCCGAACGGGATCGATAGGGGCAGTCCCGCTCGTGATATCATTAAACAGAAGTCCTTTACGGCGTCCACCAAGAAAAACACCAACAAAAAGACGAAACATAGATAATTGTCGAGTATGTCCTGGATTATGACTCCAAACGCGTTTAGGGTTTGAATTTGTTATAATTGTAGCGCATAGTTAGTTAATATTTGGTGTTTTTCTTTGAAGTTATAATTCATGGACTCAATGTTTATGTAATATAATGTATAATTAGTTTGTAAGGACAAAGAATAATTTAATAAATGTATATAATCCTTGATAAAAGTACAAATAAATTATTTGTAAAGATGACGTGTTTAATTGCTTCCGTTTGATAATGAAAAAATAAAATACATTATGTAAATATAGCGTTTATTCATGGCACATAAAAAAACATACATTAATATTATGATTTATCACAGCTTTGATTATGGTCTGTAATTTTACAAACTATATACCAAATAAATAACAAAGTATAAACTTATGGTAATAATAAAATATTTTATTAATATAAACCATCCTTATTGGAATAATTTGCACTATAATATTATCAGCTTATATATATAATCCTATATACATCTATACCTAGTTGTAGATAATTTTCAGTCATGTTATGTTGTCATGTTGTTGAGGGATTCCACAAACCTTGGCTCTGGAAACAAATACCATTAAAATTAGAAAATGAATTAAATTATCAAAATTACGTTGCAAAATTGTTGGTATTTTTCTTTCAGCACACCAATGTGTAATTGCATAAAACATCACAGTTAAAAACAAAACTCCTCCAGCTGAGACCAGAAAAATGGTCTCATCATGTTTTCTAAATTTGCAACAGTTTTCACTCCAATATTTGCGTGTATTGTTCATCTAAAAACAATTAAATTAGCATGTGTATTTAATAAAAACTGTTATTTGTTGTACCAAATCCACAATATCCATACACACACCAATTTGTTCATTTTCATTGCTTATACTTTGGTAATACTCATCTAAAGTTATGTATTTCTGCATGCAGTTATTGCACACTGATGTAATATTACTTTGGAGACCAGTAGTGTTAATGCAGTTCATTGTTTCATTATAATAAGTAAGAAATTTTACTGTTTGTGATGATAAATTGTTGGTCATCTCACCATTTTCAAAATTGAAGCATTCTAAAACATTAGATTTATATCTATTAGAAGCTTTTTGATGTAAAATTACCATAACATTTAGCTTTATTCCACAAATTTTTGGCATCCTCATAGAGTGAATTAACAATTCCCAATCGATCCTGGTTTGTAAAGTAATCTAAACAACTTGTATCATTGATTTTCAACTAAAATCAAAATATTTAACAAACAATAAAGTAAGTAGGTGTATTATTACGTTAGCCATCTCTTTGTATGTTGTAATGACTTCCATGTATTGATCTACACATATTTCGCATAGAGTTATTGGTCTGGAATTTAAAATTGCACATGATGTAAAATTTGATGCACCAGAAGCTAATTTATTTTGTAAAGTGCCACAATCTTCGTTTTCAACGCTACTTCCAAATCTAAAAATTAATATAATTTACAATAATTTACGATTTATCTACTAACATACGTACATTTTATTAATGGATATCAGTTGTAAAATTATACAAAGTGAAAATAACAGCATAGTATAAATAAAATTATCAATAAACTTAATTGTTATAATTATATTGTAATTTATCTGTATATTCTTTGTTTATAAATGGCATAACCTATATCGTGGCATTTGACGTTTAAATCAGTCGTGGAACCTTGACCAATGGGAAGCTTCCGATTGACCTGATTAAGGTAAATTCACACAAACGCCTTATTTATCAACAAAAATAATTAATTGATTCTAAGTAAATTAATATACAAATTCAAATGACATTATAAAATTATAACATTCTTAAGAATAAATTAAATAAATTATAACAAAATATATATTAACTAAATAAATACACTAGTTACAAGTTTGATGTTATTTATTACACTTTTTATTCACGATCAAAATCATTTCGTAGCCTCTCAACAACAGACAAATATAATATTACGCTTATTGGTATTCCAATTCTTAGATGCCACGCCAAGTCAGACATAAATAATATGTGTAACATACAAATGATCATTTTCTGCGCATTTTCACACCTAAAAATTGAAAGTTTTAAGTAAATTCCACATTCTGGTAACAATTATTTATTTATTACAACATATTTATAAATAAGGAATAGTTATAAATATGTTGAGCTCTTAAAATGATGAATATATCGGAATTTTCGCTTAAACATACTCAAAAATATACCAAAAAATGACGACTTTTCAACTCACTCGCTCTTGGTCTTAAATGTACTGTGATAAGAGACAGGGAATGTAAAAGTAATACCCTCTTTAGGGTCCCTTTTCTACATAACATTAGTTGTCGTATGAACGAACCCTAATGATGTCAAGAATAGTGAAGGACGTATGGTTTTTTTTGCCTTCCCCAACCGAATAGAAATCAAGAATTTAACCTAAGTAATTCAAAATAAAATGTTTATATTTAAAACGCTGGCTGATTAAAATTCCACTTGTCACGCGTTCAACTCGTAAGCTCCAGGTGGGTCTCACCTATATAATCACTCCAGACATTGTTTGGAAAGTTTGTTTTAACCTACTTATGATTTATACGAGATAATCGGCCTGATAATAATTTAAAAGCATTGTTCTACGAATAATAATATTCAATTCTCGTTCAGTAGATAGAGAGGATGGACGTGCCGTTGTTGGAGACGCTGAAAAAGTCCAGGCTGGTGCACCTGTGCTTTGCCATAACATTCTTCACATCAGGCATCCTGGTTAATTTGCTCCAGTGTTTGTTGTATGTGACTCTGCACCCTTTCAACAAGTACCTGTATAGGAAAATTAACTGGTACTTGTGCTGTACAATTTATGCACGTAAGTAACAATGAGTTGTCTCCTCAACTGGGGCTAATTCAAACTGTGCTGCAGAATTGGTATTTTTGGGTGACTGGTGGTCCAATTCTGAGGTGATACATTACATAGACAGGGAGGAATATGACAAATATTATGGCAAGGAACATGCCTTTTGTGTCATGAACCATTCATATGATATTGACTGGCTCATAGGATGGATGATTGCTGATAAAATTCAATTACTTGGGGTAAGGTCAGATTTATTTAATAGTATTTATAGTATAGTATTCATTTAATATTATCAGCTTTCATTAATGAATTTTTACTAGGAGAAAGTATGCACAAGTGAAACTTGCTTTAATTATTGTTTTTTAAGTGCCAAGTTACTAGTGACATAATCAGACCATCAAATTAGATATACAGTGCTTGTTTTTGTTAATGTAATGTTGTTTATTTATGTAGGTTTTTTATTTATTTTATCAGTGTCTTTGTACACAACATCTACTTTTATTTATCAGTTCATAAAGAGTTAAACTAAATAAACAACAGACAAGTATTTTTAGTAATTTTTCATTGACTTTGATATTAAAAAGTATGTTAAGTTGTTTTTTTAGTGAAAATTGTGACTTTAAAACATATTTTACTTATATCAATTTATATATCTTTTATTGAACACATTTTTAGAATTGTCAACTGATTCATAATTATATATCTAATGATTACAAAGTTCAGAAGGAAGTGATTACAACTTATTTACACTGCATTTTTTATTCCCATTTAGTTTAATTGCTTAATTGAAAAGTAATAAAACCAATAATTTATTTTAATGATACATGCAAGTTAGTGTTTTATTATAACGTAAACGTAAAACAATTGTGTGAAATTTGCACACAATTTTACAATTTACATATGTACACTGATTGTTACTTTGGCTTTAATACAATACAGAAAGAACAAAAGGTTAAATCAATGAAGTTAGGCTTATTTTAGATTGATTAATTGGGTAAAGTTCAATGTTGAATTTATGTTTGTAATTCCAATGTTTTATTAAAAGGTATCTTTGGTTTATCTGTAATAATTATAAATTTAAATAACTTGGGCAACTTTATAAATCAATTAGTTGATAATTAAATTTACATTGTATATTATTTTGTTAAGCTATCATACGAATTTAATAAAATAAACTTAACAAACATTTGTTAAGTGTCTTGTTTACAAATTATGTAGATTTATTACTAAATTGTGAGTGGGAAAAATAAACACTTAGCTCACCAGATTTGCAGGTGTGATGTCAATTGACTTTTCCATTATTACTTATGTTTATTTTAAATATCAGTAATTGTACATCTTTATCAGTTTTCCAAAGGGGCAATTACAATAAATTTATTATTTGTCTTGACATTACATGTTGATGTATTAAATGTGACAGCGTCAAATTAATTTTGTTGAACCAATCATTAAATAATAAATAAAGCTTCAGTGTTAATCGTTTATTCAACTTTTATTATTTGTTTCATTTACAGTGTTAATGTGTCTAGAAACAAAATGGGTTAACTTCAATTCTTAACCACAGAATTACTTATGTTTTCAACCACATTATTTTTACATACGTATTTATGCAAATGGACCTTGAATTCCTGACACGCATAACACGTAATTAAATATTTATTATTTCCAGAATTGTAAAGCCTATGCCAAAAAAGTGGTGCAATACATCCCCGTTTTGGGATGGGGTTGGAAGGCTTCCGAATTCGTGTTCCTTGAACGCAACTTCGATAAGGACAAGGACATTATTAACAGACAGATTAAGGAATTAGCCGAACATCCCGATCCGATGTGGGTGAGTAATTTCCGTATGATTTTAACAAAAAATTATCAGTGCATAGTTACGACACGGTGCAATCTTATCTTGAATATATCTAAAGCCTGTCTGTCTGGTTAATATATAAGGTGATTATAATTCTATTATATTTAAAATACAATAACTAATCGTCTACGCTTACCTTTTTATCACTTTCGTATTGTTTTAAATAACTCCTCACTAAAATGTCACACTTTTTGTTATTGACTGAATTCGTTTATTGAATATGAAATGAATATTGGTAAGACCATTATCAATGTAAGGTCACGAGATCAGGTCTCATCGCAAACATTATATAATTTACGTGATATAAAAGTAGAGCCCATTATCTCAATAATTATTGTTTATCTATGCCAATATTAATGTTTTAAAGTCGTATCAAGTATGAATATTTATCCTTGTAAAACTTGTGGCATAAAATTATAGTAACTTATTAAAATATACTACAAAAATGAGCCTATATTGCTTGAATGGATAAAATTATGGCAACAATTTACTTTATTGTCTTCAATTGCATTCTCTGTGAATTTAAAACTATTATTTACTTTTAGTCTTTTGCTTATGATAATTTTTTAATCATTGGTTGGTGAAACTGTAGGAAAAATTATAATTCAGCGTTACCAAGACCGAGAGAAACAAGAAAAGGTGGCTAACAATTTACAGCTAAATAAGTCAATCGTTTTCTGTATTATTAAGATGTTTAGAGTCTGTCCAAGTGTTAGCTATGAAACAATTTGGCTGAGTTCAAAAAATTTCAAAGATATTGAATGACTGGATAATTCAAATGTCAAAATAATAATCTGTTTATTGAAATCATTCAAATTATCCACTTCAAAAGTGAGTGTTCAAAATCTGCAGTGGTTTGATCCTCCAAAGTTTTTACCTGTTACCGATTTTACGTCGTCAAATGTGTTTATAAATAATAAAACTGGTTTTATCGCAAATTTTATTTATTATTTGTTAATAAAATGATTTCAGGGCACTCAGAATATTTATACTAAATTTGTATCTGAGAGTCACCTAACAAACAAAATAACGTAATTCTTTATGTAGCATTGTCAATTAATTAATGGAATATCCATGTTTGTATTTTAAATATGCATTTAAATAATGCAACAATAACGTTTAGGTTAAGTGACTTAAATTATTTATAGGAAATGTTTAACTTCTCGTTATTTTTTTTAATTTTCTTTGTGTGGTGTTACTAAATATTTAATGAACACTTTCAGAATATTTTTATAACGAGGAACTACATGCATGTTTAAAATTTATATTTACTGTAAGTATTGTAAATATTTAAAAAGATTATCCTCAAAGCATTTCTTAGTTCCCTAACAAATAAGTATAAAACGTAATATTTAGTTGCTTAGAAATCCGTTTATTACTTACATAATTAACAGCCATGTAGTGTATTTACAAATAAAACCTACAGCTTAAAATTAATATGCGTATAAATTTGCAGTTGCTCCTGTTCCCCGAAGGCACCCGCTTCACCGCCGAAAAACAAAAGGCTTCCGTGGAGTTCGCGAGGAAGAAGGGCATGAAAGAGCTGACGCACCATCTGATACCGAGAACCAAGGGCTTCATCGCCAGCTTGCCGTCGATGCACGGCAAAGTGCCCGCCATCTACGACATCGAGTTGGCGTTCAAGGAGGACGCACCCAATAAACCGACCATCACCAATCTTTTGCTGGGCAAGAGGATCGAGGCGCACATCTACATGAACCGCATACCGATGGAGGACGTACCAAAAACGGAGGCCGAGCAGGATCAATTCTTGAAGGAGATGTTCGAGAGAAAAGTACTTTGATTAAAACATGCTCATTCATTGTTTTATGTTTTGATGTTTTAGGATCGTTTGAGGGAGAGTTTCGTTAAAACTGGCGATTTCTTCGCCACTTCCGACGTGAAAAGGGTCGAACCTTTCACACGTCCAAAGAATAAATACGTCATCGTCAATTTCGTCGTTTGGTCGATAGCTGTGCTTTCCTTTATTGCCCGTTTGTTTATTAGTTGGCTTTTGAGTGGGGAGATACTTTATTTGAGCATTATTGCTGGAATTATTGTTGCATGTAAGTTTTAACATTTTAGGCAGGGTATTATAGTTTACTAACATATTTTTGTGTTGTTTCAGTTTGTTTGTTGATGAACAAAACGATTGGAATGTCTGAAATCGAGAAGGGATCGTCCTATGGTACAAATACTCCAAAAAAGAATGCTTAAATCATAAGTAACAAACAATATTTAATTTATTGTTGAATCTTCGGCTGATGTGCCAATTTTTTTCATCAAAGATCATTATTTAATAACTTGAGTAGTGTATATTTGTTTATTGCCATTTGTTAAGCGTAACAATTTACAATATTCATTGTTTTCATTTACTTTTTTATAGGCTGATATTATTGCATATTTATGACACATTTTTTTAGAAGAATGTAATACATTGAAATGTATTTATTATATTATTTGTTATATGTTGTACATAATATAGAAAGAGTTTAAGCAAATCCGTTGGTTTACTTAAATTTTATTAATATTAAATGTTTAAAGATACATTGAGTTTTATTTATAAATTTTTTCCTAATTGTCTCCTGTTACTATTTATTTTTTGTTATTAAATGTGCACTTCTAATTAAATACAATTAAAATAATTACACCATATTCTTTCCACATTTATTCAATTTGCTCCAAAATCAAAATAATTTTCACTTATATCTTAAAGATTCTTCAATTAATGACCATAATTCATCTAAATATTACGTATTTTGGTGTTTTAAATGAGAAGTGACGTCGTTCAATAAATTTCAATTAGATTTAGATCAGGATTTTGAGTTGGCCAATAGAGAACCTCAACTGATTATTTTTTAATCAGTACTTTGGAACATTATCATGGTAAATGATGGTTGGCAAATAGTTCCGTTACAACTCTAATGATATCTCTATACATGAAATGGTTCAATTTACCAATATTCTCTGTAATGGACCTATGCCATGCCAAGAATTGAAACCTCAAACCATAACGTTTTCTCCACAGTGTCTTTGGAGAATGATAGTCGTATTGTTTACTATCCTATTCTATTAAACTTGAATTCATCACTCCAAAGTATTCTACTCCAAAATTCTGGAGGATAATTAATGAGTCAGATGTCTATACGAAATAATGCATCCTCATCTAATCACACTAATATTGTATGATATAATCAATTTATTTGTTATTATTTGCCTAGAAGACAAGAAAGATTTTCATTTGTTAATAACATTGTAAACCATATTTAGGCCTTTTTCGGAGGCAGTTTTGGATTTCCACCGACTAAAAGCCCCTCTCCGGATATCCATCCGAAGATCATGACCAAATGTCAGACATAGATGAAAACTCATATATGAGACATATAGAAGACGCAAGACAGGCAAATATGCCAGACCCCTGTGAACTGGATTTGGAAAGAACAAGACCAATCGAGGAAGATCGGAGACTTTCCTGGGAATGGATTGAAATTGCGGTTGGACCCGTTAGCTTCCCACTGTCACTGGTTTATGGAGTGGTACTGAGCCCCAGGACCACGACAAGGTGGATCCATCCTGGGGATATTTAGGCCTTGATGGTTCATGTTAATTATTAGCTATCGCTTCTCAGAAGTGCAGTGTTTTTTCTTCCCATATATTCAAATAATATAAAACTTACTAAGAATAAATTCTTACTATTAAGTATTTCTTTTCCTGTATCTTGACTACTACTGTATGAAAGAACCAAATAAATTAAAATTTACCTGTAAAAACATTGAGCAGACAACCACAACCAATTTGGGACACTGACACATGTTAGAGTATTTAAAAATACTTTTTTATCACAATTCTTTAAAAATCTAATTGGTTTTACATGTTAAAAATGATATTTACGAATTGGGAAATAAGGCATTACTACATAAACTTTAATCTCTTAATACAAGTAACTTGCTTTCGTAAAAGTATCAGCCATACTAAATTCAGAAATAAAGAAAATAAAAACAACTAACTTTCTTTGTCTAAATGTCAATAACCAATATTTCAAGTTAATGTTAATATTATTTTTAATGGCAATAAAAACTCAGAAGAGGCTTTTTAAAAATCAAATTTTTCCAATTAAACTAACTAACTCTCTATTATTTTTTATTATTAAATAAATGATTTTACTTGTAACTAAAGGAAAAATATGTAAATGTTATTATTCATGTTTATAATTGTAGATTTTTTATTAAAATAGAAATTTATATCAAAAAAAATACACCAGATGTGAACTGCACAGGATACTCGATGAAGATTAGATTTTATATAACCAACAGTGCGAAAGTTTAGAGCTGAAGTATTGTTCAAAGTCATCAAGAATTTTTTTTAATTTGTAGTTTTTTTAACAATCCAATTTAAGCAGTTCATTAAAAAATACCAGACAGTTTGATTATTAACATTTCTCTCATTAAACTGAAGATCTGATGTCCCTACTGTTTAAATTATTCCTTCAGGCTAATTCTCTGTTACAAAAATCTACCGGAATAAATCATAAATCTTAAGTCCCATGTCTACAATCTTAAATATATTACTCAAATAGAAACTTTAATTAAAAAAAAATACACCAGATGTTGAAGTGGTACTGAACATTATACTCGATGCAGATTAGATTTTACATAACAAACAATGCGATCACGATTATGCATCGCGTCTGATTGTCATCGATACTTCCTGCTGGTTACGGTACCACCTGACCTTAACTGCTGCAAACACCCTGTATCTCGCATTTATGTAAATGGTGCGGTTTTCTTTTGCACAATCGGCCCGACCCGGTGGATATTGAAAGTGAAAGTGCGGATACATGTCAGCCTTGTAGAAAGCCGCACTAAGATTGATAATCGCCCGGCATCCAATACTATTTTTATGGGTATGGGAAAAATTGCGTACCCCTGTTAAAAATTGTGGGGATACCATCTTCGGGTAGTGACAGTGTCGCGATTTGGAGCTGAGTAGTACGTCGGTTTTCGGTTTGGTGACAATGTCTAGCTGCACTTTATTGATTATTGCGGTTGCGGTGGTGCTTCTCGGTACCGTCGAGTCTAAGGTAAGGAAATTTTCAACATGTGTGGGTACTCCGAATGTAGAGTTTGAATTTTTTTAGAGTAAGGTTTGTGAAATACCGGAAACGGCCCCTCAGAAGATCGAATCGGTCATCAACGAATGTCAGGATGAAATTAAGATTGCCATTTTATCAGGTAATATTTTACTTTATCTAAAAATTTATTTTATAAAATAAAAAATTAAATCAAAAATATATATTTTAAATTTAATACAATATTTTTCATTTTTATTCATTAAATTAAATTTAATTAATCATACCAGAAAAATATAAAATATAGGCAAAATAATAAAATAATCATTTTCTTATAATTAGACCATCAATTCTAATAAAATTGATTAAATGGTATAAAATAGCAAATTGTATTTTATATTTTATTTTGACAAAAATTAGTTTTATTAAAATATTATTATATATTAATGATCAATAGAATTCCCTGAAAAAATAAGTATTCTTCAATTATTCTTATACTAAAATAATTTAATTAATATTATTATATTAATAATCAATAGAATATAATGAAAAAATAGATAGTCTCCAAATATTCTTATACTAAAATATTTTAATAAATAAAAACATGTCAATATTTTGGGGAGAATTGAAAATAATCTGACAATTATGACCAATTATTTAACATTCAAATTAATTTCCTTCTATTAAAAAATACAATTAATTTAATTCACAAATTAGTAAATTGTTCATGTAACCAAATTGTATCAATATTCCACAGAGAAAGTAACTATAAAACAAATCGATTATTGATACTTCAAAATTGCATAACCCCTTGCAAGAACTTTCTAGTTCAGATGTTAAATTATTAATAACTACTGTGTGAAGATTAAGATAATTTTTAGTATCGAAAATCTTCGTCTTTAGGCTAATAGAAAAGGGAAAACTTATAAGAGAAACGTGAGTTTTCGACTATGTTTTATTTCATAATTCACTTTCTTCACCACAAAGAAAACAAGTCCCATAATTACCATAGCGAAATTATTAATTAAAAAACCGTCCTCGATAAATAAATAATTGAAAAACCGACGTAATTTATCAAGAAACACATTTTCCCATAAAAAGCCATTGCATCAATCGATTGCAACACTGATGCAACAGCATGTCCTTAAATGTTGAAGTTTTAATTGGGTTAGTTTTTAAATTCGTCAATTTCGAGTGGTGCTCGTGTGTTTAACGGGGCAATTGCGCCCTACTTTCGTTGGGTTTGTGAAATATTATTTCGGTGTTGACATTTTTAAAACCAGTTCTGTTATAAAATTATCGTTTGTTAATGCGCATTTGTTTTACAGAAGCTCTGGAGGCTTTGAGCATCACCGAACACAAGAACAGCAGGGCTAAGAGGAGCGCATTTTCGAGGGATGAAAAACGAATTGCTGGGGTAAGTTTTCGTTTAAATCTCCCTCTGAGTTTTTATTTATGAGTGGCGTCATATTAATTAAAATAAGAATAATAACAATATTTAAATAATCATCATTGAACAGTAATATTCCCACAATAATTGTTGCAATGGATGTCATACATTTGCATAGTTCATTCACTTAATTATTTGTAAATAAAGAGTGTTTTTTGTGCAAATTGATAGAATGCAATCGGCCGAAAGCAGGTCGAATATTTCATAGTTAATGGAATAGTTGAATTTCATTGATAACATATTTACTAGTTGACCTCGACCAACAATTAATTAAATTTCATTGATCAAATGTAATAAATTCGTTACATAAAATTAAAAGAGATGCATATTTATTGATAAATATAATTTAAACAGTTTCTAATAAACAAAGAAACATACATATTAAGCTTTAATAATATATTACTTATTCTCTTTGTAATTCAAGGTAAGTTGCGCATAAATCATTGCATAATGCGCAAAATGTGTAATTTCACGAGGCTCGTTTATTTATTTACTTCCATATGAATTATTGGATAGTATTGGAAAGCGAATTTTTATTATTATATTAATTATTATAAACAAATAGGAAATGTGTTATATAAAATGATGAAAAAATGCCAATTTAAGGAAATATGTTTCATATTTTTAATCCTTTTGTATATTAATTCAATTGTAACAATTAAATTAACTATTATAAGTGTTCTGGTACAACATATATTTTAATTAATTGTTAATTTTACTGTTTTTTTGCATAATTATAATAATTGAGTATTTTTATTAAATTCTAATATTTTTTACTGTTTACACAATTAGGAAATATTATAATAATTATAAATAATCAATAATTCACCAATATATCAAATTTAAATTGTCTTAATTTTTAAACAATATTTAAATACCATAAATATTATTTAAAAGGTTAAATGGAAAATAAAAACAGCATCTTAAAAAACTAATTAAGACTACAAATTTTTTTTGAAATATAAAAAATGTGAATGAAGATATTATTAACATATAACACTTATGTCTTACGTATAAAATGTCAAAAACATTGTAAAAAACTTACTCAAAATGCCAAAAATATATTAAATTATTACTTACGACACATTTTAAAATATGTTAAATAGGTATTACAAAACTAAAAACACAAAACTGCATATGAAAAATAATAAACTTACAACACTTCTTAAGTTTATGTTAAATTAGTCTTACAAAACTTCTTTGAAATGTCAAAAAATTATACGTACACAAAGCAAGTAAACAAAAATTATACACATAATATTTTTGTCTTGCAAAACTCATTTAACATAAAATGTTAAATGTGAAACAAATTTGCATATTAGTAATCAACTATAAAGACTGTAATTTTAATCCTTTTTCAACCTGGTTATTATTTTTTTTTGTAAGACTTGAGTCCACAGTGATTACACCATTGAAATTTGAATAATTACCAATCTTAAAATAATTAAAATTCATAATTCTAATAACTATTGTTGGTTTCAGTGTCTGTTACAATGTGTCTACAGGAAGATGAAAGCTGTAAGTATTATTTTGGTTTATAATTGACTTCTGGTACATGTTCAAAATTTTTTATTAAGAGTCCTTGTTCCAAGAACTATCTTCCATTTCCGGAACAAGGAATAATTTAAAGTCAATTAAAAGAGGAACAATTGAAAGAGCGAATTTAGGAGATAAGTTTCTTGTTAGATATTATCTTAAAAAATATTTTATTGATTTACTGTATTTAGTATATAACAGAAAAATTAATCTTCTAAATTGTCTGTGTTAATTTAGTGAAAAAACTAGATTCAATTATCTTCAAGAGCAGGCAGTTCTTAATTTAGAAGATAAGTTCATTATATTATCTTAAAATCATTGATAGATATCATCTTATACAATTTATATTTTTATGTTATACAATTTAAAGATCAGCCACTGCTATTGCCTTCTTCAATTCATTGAAAGAGAAAGATTGATTTGTCTTTCAAGAACAAGTAGATTTTAACTTAGAAGATAAGTTCATTGACAGATATTATCTTAAAATTTAATTTATTAATTCTGTTTATTTATTGTTAAATACCAGTAAATTTAAAGGAAACCAGCCACTGCTATTGTCTTCTTCAATTCATTGAAAGAGGAAGATTGATTTGTCTTTCAAGAACAAGTAGATTTTAACTTAGAAGATAAGTTCATTGATAGATATTATCTTAAAATTTAATTTATTAATTCCGTTTATTTATTGTTACATACCAGTAAATTTAAAAGAGGCCAGCCACTGCTATTGCCTTCTTCAAATCATTGAAAGAGGAAGATTGATTTGTCTTTCAAGAACAAGTAGTTTTTAATTTAGAAGATAAGTTCATTGATAGATATTATCTTAAAATTTAATTTATTAATTCCGTTTATTTATTGTTAAATACCAGTAAATTTAAAGGAAACCAGCCACTGCTATTGTCTTCTTCAATTCATTGAAAGGGGAAGATTGATTTGTCTTTCAAGAACAAGTAGTTTTTAATTTAGAAGATAAGTTCATTGATAGATATTATCTTAAAATTTAATTTATTAATTCCGTTTATTTATTGTTTCTTACCAGTAAATTTAAAGGAGGCCAGCCACTGTTATTGTCTTCTTCAATTCATTGAAAGAGGAAGATTGATTTGTCTTTCAACAACAAATAGTTTTTAATTTAGAAGATAAGTTTATTGATAGATATTATCATAAAATTTAATTTATTAATTCCGTTTATTTATTGTTTCTTACCAGTAAATTTAAAGGAGGCCAGCCACTGTTATTGTCTTCTTCAATTCATTGAAAGAGGAAGATTGACTTGTCTTTCAAGAACAAGTAGATTTTAACTTAGAAGATAAGTTCATTAATAGATATTATTTTAAAATTTAATTTATTAATTCCGTTTATTTATTGTTAAATACCAGTAAATTTAAAGGAGGCCAGCCACTGTTATTGTCTTCTTCAATTCATTGAAAGAGGAAGATTGATTTGTCTTTCAACAACAAATAGTTTTTAATTTAGAAGATAAGTTCATTGATAGATATTATCTTAAAATTTAATTTATTAATTCCGTTTATTTATTGTTTCTTACCAGTAAATTTAAAGGAGGCCAGCCACTGTTATTGTCTTCTTCAATTCATTCAAAGAGGAAGATTGATTTGTCTTTCAAGAACAAGTAGTTTTTAATTTAGAAGATAAGTTCATTGATAGATATTATCTTAAAATTTAATTTATTAATTCCGTTTATTTATTGTTTCTTACCAGTAAATTTAAAGGAGGCCAGCCACTGTTATTGTCTTCTTCAATTCATTCAAAGAGGAAGATTGATTTGTCTTTCAAGAACAAGTAGATTTTAACTTAGAAGATAAGTTCATTAATAGATATTATTTTAAAATTTAATTTATTAATTCCGTTTATTTATTGTTTCATACCGGTAAATTTAAAGGAGGCCAGCCACTGTTATTGTCTTCTTCAATTCATTGAAAGAGGCAGATTGACTTGTCATTCAAGAACAAGTAGTTTTTAATTTAGAAGTTAAGTTCATTGATAGATATTATCTTAAAATTTAATTTATTAATTCCGTTTATTTATTGTTATAAAACAGTAAATTTAAAGGAAGCCAGCCACTGTTATAGTCTTCTTCAATTCATTGAAATAGGAAGATTAATTTGTCTTTCAAGAACAAGTAGTTTTTAACTTAGAAGAAGAGTTCATTGATAGATATTATTTTAAAATTTAATTTATTAATTTCGTTTATTTATTGTTATACACCAGAAAATTTAAAGGATGTCAGCACCTATTACTGCCTTCTTCAATTCATTGAAAATGAAAGATTGATTTGTCTTTCAAAAACAAAAGGTTTTTAACTTTGAAAATAAGTTCATTGATAGTTATTTTCTTAAAATCTAATTCATTAATTTCGTTTATTTATTGTTAGACAGAAGTTTATAGGAGGCCAGCCACTGTTATTATCTTCTTCAATTCTTTGAAAGAGGAAGATTGACTTGTTTTTCAAGAACCATTTAGTAGATAAGTAGATATAATAGATAATATCTTAAGATTTAATTTATTAATTCAGTTTGTTTTACACTACTAAATTTCTTTACATTTACTAATGTAAACCATCATTGTCTTCTACAATTCATTGAAAGGGAAACGTTAATTTTTTTTTTAAATTTATTTTATTTATTGTTACATAACTGCAAATTAAAAGTAGTTCAAATACTGCAATTGTATGCCTCAATTCGTTGAAAAAAGAAAATTGATTTGGCTTCCATGAATCAACAAGTACTACAATATTTCATCCACACCAATTTATCACAATTACAAAATCGTCTGGCGTGCATTTCGTCAGAATTCTCATTACACGCACCGACGCACCCCAACACGGTGAATTATTCGTTAATAATCCATAATTATGGGCATTTCGCTACATAAATATGTGATTTTAAAACCGCATGTCATTCGATATCGGCGATCTTGATGCATGACCGTGGTGCACGAAAATTGCGCGATACGTCGAAACAAAGAAAATGCTAATGGGGAAAAACCGTTTTGTAAATTTATGGTGCCTGTTTCGCACCGATATGGAACCATAACAGGGTCAACGTTACGACCGCGTTGCGAAAACGTTGACGATTAAGATCGTGATCGTTATGAAATTTTTTGATTTTATAGGTGAACGAAAAGGGATTTCCGACCACCGAAGGTTTGGTGAAGCTGTACACTGAAGGTATCACGCAGAAGGAATACATTCTGGCCACGCTTCAGTCCGTCAGCACTTGTTTGGTTGACGCTCACAAGAAACATTTGACCACACCCCAAGCCATCGAACGTAAGTGAAACAATTATTGAATGCTTGCATGTGTTTATATCCGCATATTTTCCAACTTGAATATGTGAATGTTCAATGTGACTCACAAGTTAAAATAAAACATGGATAAATTGTTTAATTATCGAGGAATAAACCAATAAAGTTTTATTTTTTAAAATATGGCGAATGCACTATCAAAGCCCAAAATATTGATAGCGCATTCACCATTATTTTAACTTTTGTATATATTTATATATATATAATATTTTGGTGACTCCTGTATAAGAAATAATACCTAAATATTTATTTAATTGATATATTCTTTCTTATAATCTTCTTCATCAATCAATTATTTAAAAAATAAATAATTCATAAAAATGTTATTTAATTACTTATATAGATAAGATATTTTTTTTGTATTATAATTTACTACAATATATTTTATTTATAATTTTACTATCAAATTATTTTCGACACAAAATTATATTCTAAAACTTTCTTTTGTTCCTATATTAGTAATTAAAATTAATATTTATTGAAATAATTGTAATCAAGTATATTTTTAATAGTTAACATTATTAATACCTAAATAAAAAATAAAATAAAAACTGAAAAACCAAAAACTATTCCAAATCTTTTGCTTTTTTTAAGTATCAATAATTAATATGAATATTTTATTTAATTAATGGGTTTCAGGTTTATAATATCAGTTAGTTCAATAGCTATACAGATCTGTTATCTAATATATTCAAAATAAAAAAAATAAAGCTAAAAACTGTACTAAATCGTCTCTTTTGTTATTTTTAAATATCAATAATTAAAATGAATATATTATTTAATTAATAGGTTTATAATATTAGTTAATTCAATAGGTACACAATTTTTATTATCTAATATATTTTAAATAAAAAGAAAAACTATAAAACTAAATCTAAAAACTATTCTAAATCTTCTCATTTGTTATTTTTAAATATCAAGAATTAAAATGAATATTTTATTTAATTAATAGGTATCAGGTTTATAATATTGGTTTGTTGACTAATTAAACATATTTTATTACCTAATATATTCTAAATAAAAAGGAAAACTCTAAAACTAAAGCTAAAAACTATTCTAAATCTTCTTTTTTGTTATTTTTGAATATCTATAATTAAAATGAATATATTATTTAATTAATAGGTTTCAGGTTTATAATATTAGTTGGTTCAATAGTTATACAAATTTCATTATCTAATATATTCTAAATAAAAAGAAAAACTATAAAACTAAAGCTAAAAACTATTCTAAATCTTCTCATTTGTTATTTTTAAATATCAAGAATTAAAATGAATATTTTATTTAATTAATAGGTATCAGGTTTATAATATTGGTTTGTTGACTAATTAAACATATTTTATTATCTAATATATTCTAAATAAAAAGGAAAACTCTAAAACTAAAGCTAAAAACTATTCTAAATCTTCTCTTTTGTTGTTTTTGAATATCTATAATTAAAATGTATAGGTTATTTAATTAAAAGGTTTCAAGTTTATAATATTAGTTAGTTCAATAGTTATACAAATTTTATTATCTAATATATTCTAAATAAAAAGAAAAACTATAAAACTAAAGCTAAAAACAATTCTAAATCTTCCCTTTTGTTATTTTAAAAATCAATAATTTAAGTGAATTATTTATTTAATTAACATGTTTCAGATTTATAATATTATTATTACACTAACTAAACAAATTTTATTATCCAATATATTCTAAATAAAAAGAAAAACTCTAAAACTAAAGCTAAATACTATTCTAAATCTTTTCTTTTGTTGTTTTTGAATATCAATTATTAAAATGAATAAATTATTTAATTAAAAGGTTTCAGGTTTATAATATTAGTTAATTAGATAGTTAAACAAATTTTATTATCTAATATATTCTAAATAAAATAACTATAAAACAAAAGCTACAAACTATTCTAAATCTTCTCATTTGTTATTTTTAAATATCAATATTTAAAATGAATATTTTATTTAATTAATAGGTTTCAGCTTTAGTTAATTAAATAGTTAAACAAATTTTAGTTTGTAATATATTGTAAACAAAAATGAAAACTATAAAACAAAAGCTAAAGACTATTCTAAATGTTCTGTTTTTATTATTAATAATAATAATAACCTTAAAAGTATTATTCTATTATTATTAAAAATCAATATTTAATTAATAAGTTTTAGGTGTGTAATATTAGTTAGTTTAATAGTTACACAAATTTTTATAATCTGATATATTCTAAATATTTTTATTTGGTTATTGTTAAAATAATGTTTAAATGTATTTTTAAATAATCGATTCGAAGTTTATAATATAGTCAGTTTAATAATTACTCAATTTTTTTAACCTTTATGTATATTAAAAGTAAAAATAAATAGAAATATTAAAATTTAATTTAATTTATTTATAAAATACAGTTTTTTAAATAATTTATACATTTATTCGATTTTATATCGTTATTAAATTGTTAATAATCATTAAATCTTTAATATTTATTATTTAATAGTTCATTTCCACTTACATAAACACGGCGAAAATTAGAATAAACAAAAGAACTTCCTCAGTCAATTACAATCGCTAAAAATACAGAACGTACAAAATTAATTACTTCAAACACATGTTTAATATGTTATGGCCATTGATCTATGTCGATTATATAAACAAAACAATATCGAAACAATAATTCAAACCTTTTGCATAATATTAATGTAACCAGCATCGTAGTATAACAACACAATATAAGTAATGTAATTACCACAAGTAGCAATTAATTGAAAAACGAAACTGATGAGAGTTTTTTTTTATTCATTGAGAATTCTGTTGGAGAAATTTTCGCTGGGACGTAATAATTTTTATATTTATTTTAATCTGTCGTACTTTGCCAAGGTGAATCCAAAGCCATTGTGTTTAATAAACGTTAATTGTATAAAACAATAACCTATTAAAATTAAGAAGTTTTTTTCTTAATTGTGATTCTAATTATTCGCAATAATTTACGAGATTTTATCGTGGTTAAACATTCGAATGACATAATTATTAATTATGAAGTCGTGTATGTGTGAATTTAATGGGTTTTGACAAGGCGGAGTTTTTAGTTTATTTCATGACGCAAATTGTTGTTAAGATACGTAATTTAGCACTAAAATATTACAAATAATTTCCGGTACATAGAAAAATATTTTTGTTGTGAAATTCTTAAATATGTGCTTAAGTGAAATATGCTATATTATATTAAACATTAAATAAAGATAGTTATTACAATTTAAAATTACAACTCAAGATATAATATTTAAAATTGGAATAAAACTTTGAAAAATGAACACAATAAGAAAATTATTATTTATACAATAAATTTATTAGTAACAAGTAATAATGTATGTAAGATTTTATAGAATACGAATATAGTAATTTTTATAACACTGTATAAAAGGACAATAGTAAACTAATATTATTTTAACAGTTCACTTCAAATAAAAACTAAAATATTTAACAATGGAAAAAATGCCCACCACTGTAGATTTAAATAAGAGAGAATATATTCAAAATTATACAAAAAGCACACTAATAAATAGTTTTTTACTTTTAAAATTTTATTTTTAATAAAAAAAATCCATTTTATAACTAGTTTAATTTTAATAAAAAAAGTTGCCGTAATAATGACCACCACTGTATATTTAAATAAGAGAAAATATTAGAAATTATAAAGTACATAAAGTTTATTAATAATGTTTTTTTTTACTTTTGAAATTTTATTTTCAATAAAAAAATCTATTTTAGTGTAACTAGTTTAATTTTAATAAAAAGTGATATAAAAGTTGCCATAATATTGACCACCACTGTATGTTTAAATAAGAGAGAAAATATTTAAAATTAAAAGTACATAAAGTTATATTATATAAATATGTTCTTTTACTTTTAAAATTTTGGTTTTGATAAAAATTCTATTTTAAAACTATTTTAATTTTAATAATTTTTAAAAATAATTAGAAATTATAATAATGAACTTGTAAAATTTGAGTCTACAAAATTAAAATAATACATTAAATAAGTTATATTAAATTATATATATTTTTAGTGTTCTAAAGTTTTGCTTTTAGTTTTTAAATAATTGAAATAAATAGTTGTATTATTAATTATATTTTTGTTATTAATTTACAGAGGAAGGAAAAACATGTGACATAGCCTACGACATATTCGACTGCGTCTCAGAAAAGATCGGCGAGTATTGCGGCCAGACGCCGTAATTCCACGTTCCACGTTGTTTAATTTTTAGAATTACTGCCGTTTTGTACCAAAGCAAACAGAACAACCGCACAATTATCTGCAATCATCCCGAACGGTCGGTTCACAATATTATTTGGTTTGTTTTTAATGTAGACTTCGATCGACCGTCGTTTTATCTGCATCGTAAGTTTGCGATTTAAATGCAAATTTTAACTGGGGAATTTAAATTTAGACTTAACCTGCTTGGCTATGATTATTAGTTAATAGTTAAATGTTAGTAGACTTGCAATTTTGTTTTGTTTAGGAATATTATATATTTTATTATGTAAATATGTGTATAGTTTTATTACTTTTAATAAATTTATAAAAATGTTCATGTGTGTGTTTTATTAAACCCAATTTATTGTTTTTAAGGGTCAACAAATAATTTTAAATTACTGAATATTTTTAAAGTAGTACAATTATTGATTTAAAACAAAAATTGCCTAAATTTAAAAAAACAATAATTAAAATTAAAAAATTTATTAACTTAAATATTTTCATGAATACTAATAATAACAAAATATTCATTTGCAATTTAAATAAATAATAGCAATTAATTTTAAAATAATGGATTTTACTATTTTGTTGAATATTTAGTAAATTATTATTTTTTACATTGTTTGAAAATTAATAATTTGTAAAAGTTATAAATAAAACAAGAAAAAATTCAATTCTGACAATTTTTTTTAATTTATTTGTTGAGATAAATGAAAATAAATTAAAGAAGAAGTAGGAAAGGTGGTAAATTTAACCTTCCAAAATTAATAAATATTTAATTAAATTAATTTATATTTAAAAATATAATAGCCAAAAAAAAATTATTTGGAATTTAAATCAATAATAATAATAATAATAATCAAATTTTACTATTTTATTGAATATTTAGTAAATTATTATTTTTTATATTGTTTAAAAAATTAATAATTCGAAAAAGTTACAATAATAAAACAAGAAAAAATTCAATTTTGACATTTTTTTTAATTTATTTGTTGAGATAAACAAAAACAACAAAAAAAAATCATTTGGAATTTAAATCAATAATAATAAGTGAATTTTGCTATTTTATTGAATATTTAGTAAGTTATTATTTTTTAAATTGTTTTAAAATTAATAATTTGAAAAATTTATAATTAAAACATATAAAAATCCAATTTTGACATTTTTTAAATTTAATTGTTGAGATAAACTAAAATAAATTAAAAAAACAAGCAGAAAAGGAGGCAAATTTAAATTAATTTATATTTAAAAACAAATAACCAAAAAAATCATTTGGAATTTAAATCAATAATAATAATAATAATAATAATTAAATGTTACTATTTTATTGAATATTTAGTAAATTATTATTTTTTATATTGTTTTAAAATTAATAATTCGAAAAAGTTATAAATAAAAAAAGAAAAAATTCAATTCTGACATTTTTTTAATTTATTTGTTGAGATAAACGAAAATAAATTAAAGAAGAAGCATGAAAAGTGGTAAATTTGAGCTTCCAAAATTAATCAAAATTTTAATTAAATTAAGTTTTATTTAAAACCATAACAAAAAAAAATCATTTGGAATTTAAATCAATAATAATAAGTGAATTTTGCTATTTTATAGAATATTTAGTAAGTTATTATTTTTTATATTGTGTTAAAATTAATAATTTGAAAAATTTATAATTAAAACATAAAAAAATTCAATTTTGATATTTTTTTAATTTAATTGTTGAGATAAACAAGCAGGAAAAATCATTTGAAATTTAAATCAATAATAATAATTGAATTTTATTATTTTATTGAATATTTTGTAAATTACAATTTTTTATATTATTTTAAAATTAACAATTCGCAAAAGTTATAAATAAAACATGAAAAAATTCAATTATGACATCTTTTTAATTTAATTGTTGAGATAAACTAAAATAAATTAAAGAATAAGCATGAAATGTGGTAAATTTAAGCTTCCAAAATTAATCAATATTTAAATTAATTTACATTTAAAGACATAATAACCAAAAAAATTTATTTGGAATTTAAATCCATATTAATAATCGAAATTTACTATTTTATTGAATATTTAGTAAATTAATTTTTTTATATTGTTTTAAAATTATTAATTTGAAAAAGTTTTAAATAAGACAAGAAAAATTCTATTCTAACATTTTTTTTTATAATTTAATTGTTGAGACGAACAGAAATAAATTTTAAGAAGACGTAAGAAAGGTATTAAAAGTATAATCTTTCAAAATTAATCAGTATTTAAAATAAATTAATATAAATAAATAAAAACCTAATGACAAAAATAATCATTTGAAATTTAAATCAATAATTATAACAATTGATTTTAAAGAATTGAATTTTTTCTATTTATTGAAAATTTAGTAAATTATTAATTTTTATATTGTTTTAAAATTAATAATTTGAAAAAAAAAATAAATAAAACAAGAAAAAATTCTATTATAACATTTTTTTAAATTTAATTGTTGAGATGAAGTTAAATAAATTTAAGAACATGGAAGAAATGTGGTAATTTAAGACAAAATTAAAATTTTATATTATTAAAATATTCAAAATTAATAATCAACGTTTTTTAACTTCTGGGAAACAATAAACCTCTGCACAAACAATATTAAATTTTAATGGCAATACTTCACATGGAATGTTAAAAATGATTGTTAATATAAAAATGACATTCCCATAGTCCTTCCTCTTGCGGCGTTTTAAAACAATTGCGAAAGACATAATAAAGCCAATTAAACGAATATAATTCAATTAAATTAACCTCCTGTATAATTTACACAGTTTATATGTTTTAAATACGAATTGCTTATCGGCTCAAGATCGAGATGGTATCGTTTCACCTTCGCCGTCCATTTTATCCGTAACCTAACGCCAAAACGTCCCGGACTTCTTCGTATTTATCACTGTCGTTCCTCGATTACTTAACCACCACGTCCAGAATATAATTGCCTCACTAAAAACTAACACACAATTCGTGTAGGGATTTTGTAGTTAATCGGAAGCAACAGACCATTTCGGTTTCGTGCAAGGACATCAGAGATCTTCACGGTACAGGGAATTCCCTCAGCTTCCAGTCGCACAATTCGCCACCGCGTATGTTTCATTGCAACGCGATGGAGTAACGTCAAGGGCGATTGTTCTACATGTGTTTCGTTAAGACAATGCTGAATTTGAATTGGGTATGCCACCCCACTTTGCGTTCGGTATATAAAGATTTTTTTCATTATCAGTTAGGCAGTGTTTATTTGGTTTTGGTTATTGTGTTGTGTTTGGGAAATTCGCGATGGAAACATGGAATGTGAGTGGGCCCAATATTTTAGGATTATTGTGTTTTGTGACAGTTTTTTGCATTTTGGATTTATTTGTGGGTTTTCGTGTGGTGTATTCTGAAATTTCCAGGGATAATTTTTTCAATGATTTTGGATTAATTAAATCAATTTTTTACTTAAAATAATTTCCATCTATATCAAATATTACAAAAAACATTTTTAACATAAAATTTCTATTTACAAATAATATTAATGATAAATTATTTTAGTATTTAATCTTTTTTAACATTGAAATAACAATTAAAAATATCTTACATAGTAAAATCAGTGAATTGTTGACTTCATCATCAAATAAATTCATCAGTCCGATCATCAGTATAAATTTAATAAAAATATAAATTATTTCAAATTGTTTTCTAATTTTGTAAAGGATTATTTCATTTATAAAAATTCTTAAGTGGGATATTATAAATTTATAAAAACAGTATAATAAATATTTAATTAAAATAATTTTTAATTAAATATTATATTGGTAATTTTAAATTAATTAATTATTTCATACTAATTTAATATATCCACTAAATAATTTTTATAAAAAAATGGTGTAAACTTGTTTGTAATTTATTAATTCTCATTAAAATACGGTTAAAAATAACTAAATTTTCATAAATTTTTGAAAAAATGCTAAAAATACTTTTTATAAAAATTTAAATAAAATATGTATTAATTGTTTTAAAATATTCGTTTATTGAATTTTTTCCTGTAATTTTTTTATTATATTTTCTCATACATTAAATATTTATTAAAAAATTCATATATGACATAATATTTTAATTTACAATTAATAGTAATGGTAAATTATTTTATATTTATTATATTTTAACATTGAAATAAAAATTAATAAATCTTAATTTATAGTCAGTAAATTTTTGACTTTATCATCGAATAATTATTTATTATTTATATAAAAATATAAAATATTTCAAATTGTATTAATTAAAATTAACTATAAAAATAATAATTTTTCTGATTTTATTTTATATTAATTTAATATATTCACTAATATATAGACTTTTTGGAATTTGTAATTTATTGATTGTTATTAAAATACACCAGTTTGTAAAAACAAAAAATAACTAAATTCTTACAAAATATACGAATTACTTATTTAATTCTTAAATTTAATAGTTTAAAATTTCTTTAAAAATTAATTTAATATATATTTTTGTAAATTATGCTAAAAATACTTTTTATAAAAATTTAAATAAAATATGCATAATTTATAAAAAATTTAATGTCTTTTTTAGTTTTTGATTTTTTTAAAAATTATTTTAAAATATTCATTTATTGAAAATTTTATATTTTTTATTATATTTTCACATGCTTTAAATATTTATTAAAAAATATTTATATTTAACATATAATTTTAATTTCCAAATAATAGTAATGGTAAATTATTTTAGTGTTTATTATATTTTAACATTGGAATAAAATCCTTAACTTTATTATCGATTAATTAATATAAATTTAATAAAAATATAAATTATTTCAAATTGTATTAGTTAAAATTAATTATAAGTATTAATTTTTGATATTATTTCATATTAATTTAATATATACACTGAACAAATTTTATAAAAAATGGTATATAGACTTTTAGAATTTGTAACTTATTAATTCTCTCTAAAATACATCAGTCTTTAAAAATAAAAAATAACTAAATTCTCATAAAATATACGAATGTACTTATTTAATTCTTAAATTTAATTAATCGTTTAAAATTTCCCAAATTAATTTAATATATATTTTTGAAACATATGCTAAAAATTCTTTTTATAAAAATTAAAATAAAATAAGCATTAATTTATTAGTTAATTAACAAAATTTAGAAGAATTTATATTTTAAAATGTAAAATTTAATTACTTATTATTGCATATTATAAAATTTTACTTAACTGCACGAATAAAGGTGCATTTAACATTTCCTTTTAAAATTAAATATTAAAATATAACCTTACATACAAAATATTATATACAGTAATTATTCGACAAATAATGTAAAATTTAATTACTTATTACATATTTTAAAATTTTAGTTAACTCCACGAATAAGGTGTATAAATATTTTTATTGGTAATGTCATATTTTACATTTCCTCTTAAAATTTATATTTTAAAATGAAATATTAACGTTACATACAAAATACTTATATAGTATTATTCGTCCAGTACAGTAAATTGAATAACTTATATTATATATTATAAAATGTTTAGATTACTAGACGAATAAGAGTGCAAAAACATTTTAATTATTAAGGTTATGCTTTAACATTTCCTTTAAATGTTATATTTTAAAATGAAAAATTATGGTATAACCTTAAATATAAAATATTTATACAGTATTATTCGTTCAGTACAGTAAAATTTAATGACTTATTATGTGCATAAACATTTTAATTGCTTTAACAGTTTTAAAACATAAATTCTTTATAATTTGGTTGTATTTTCCATATTTTTTTATTTAATACTAATAAACAAACATGAGAGACTAAAAATGATTAATACAATTGTTAAACTAGATAATTATGAATTATTATGGTTACAAACAGGATATGAATACAGAAAATGATTGCTAATTACCTAATACATTGCCAGATTATTATTATTTATGGCATAATTTATAACAACTGGTAATAATACCTTCCGAGTTCGTTTAACATAAGTGACTTTAAAAATGATTTAATTATTCATGTTTAATGATATCTGCATAATCAGCATCTAGTTAGAAACGTAATTGAAATCATTTCTTACAGTAACAGTTTTGTGTCCTGTTATTTAGTCGTATGAATTAAATCTGCCTTTTGTTGAGAGGTTTTTGCTCTCCTCTTCCATTCAGCCACCATTTATGATCATCATAGTAAAATTTTACACAGAAAATTTACAAGGCTTGCATAATGGCACCACTTATAAAGTAAGCACCCATAAATTAAGTTTATGGGCGTTAAAAGGTACATAACAGGAACCCATATAAAAAAATATTCCCAGCACGAATTTCGAAATTAAACCCGTCAATTGTGTCCGTAATTTTTGTCGAAAAAAATGCAAATTACCTGAAATTTATTGTCGGGTACACATGTCGAATAATTAGCTTAAATTTGAGAACAATGGAGTGATTTTATCACGATTTGGCCGAAGGCTATCTTTTGATCAAATCTCTTGATCGTTTTACTCAGTTAACTTCAGCCTTTGGTTAGACGGAATAATCAACGTTTTAGCCTAGAAGGAAATTAATTAATTATTTGCTGCAGCCAGAAATCGACAATTAAATGATTTTTATTTGTGATAGCGTTAATAAACTAAGAAAATACTAAAATATGTTAACTTTTTTCAGTTGTACATCGTCCTTATATTAGTAACAGTTACAATACAAAACATTCAAGCTGTGGACGATGATTACAACCTCCTGAACAGAGACGGGTCCTTCCAGTTCGGCTACAACAACGGCGACTCGTTCCACTTCGCCGATGGCAACAGAAACAACGTTGTAAAGGGCGAATTTGGCGGACGAAATCCGGGAACAGGTACTTTTATACCCCACAATTATCCCCCTCAAAATAATAATTATTGGTGCTTTAGGAGCAATTGATACGACTGTCTACACCGCTGGACCAAGAGGTTACAGACCTAGAGGCAAGAACGTGCACCGGAAGTACGACTTGAACCAAAACGGCCCGAGGCCGGTGGGCAACAAGGACGACCCCTATTACGACCCGTACGAGGATCCCAGCTACAACTTCTCGTTCAGAACCAGGACCTACAACAGGGACGAGGGTGCTAACAGAGTTGGGGACGTCACTGGACGGTACTCGTATTTGGATGACGTGGGGGAGAGGCACAATGTTGAGTATATAGCGGGTAAGAATACAGGTTTCCACGTCAGGACGCCCTTCCCGGACTCGAATCCCAGAGCTTATGGACCTTTGTACTTCAACGGGAGGGGTAAACCCATTCCTAGGGGCAGGACTTCCATACAACGCGGTCTTGATGGCAGCTACAGGTATATCAACAGATCATCTAACAGGAACTAGAGTTATTTCAATTGTTCCAACAGGTTTGTATCAGCTGGGCCGGATCAAAGACGTACGGAAGTCAGCGACTCAACAGGTCACGTCCGAGGTTCCTACACCTATTTGGACGACAAAGGTGTGCAACATTCGGTTCATTACATCGCCGGTCCGGAAACAGGATACAGGGTGTTGAAGAATGTTAAAGGCCCCCATTTACCTACGGTATTTCCCTTCGGAAGACCAGGAATATTGCCTTCAGACTTTTACGACTACTTGGGTGACAAAGGGGATGTGTTTGACACGGCTGCAAGTGGTAGTCCTGTTAACAATAACGTTGACAATAACCTTAAGCCGGGTAAAGATGAAGTACCCACCTTTGACGGTGGAATTGACGTGAACAAGGACGACTTTAACAAATTCAACAACGACTTGGGATCATCGACGACTCCTTTCCCAACAAGTCGACCGACAAGACCTTTCGGACCAACTAGACCGTTTGGGGGCGGTGGTGGTGCTAGACCGAATTACGACGACGACGGTGGGGACTCAGATTTTGACTTGTTCGGTGACGGTGGTGGTGGAAGTACGACAGCTAAACCATACGATGACGGCTCTTACAGTACCACAACGGGTAGACCCTCAAGCAGGCCGACTTCAACTACAACATCCAGACCTTTCGGTGGAGGAGCATCCACTGGCTTCGGTGACAGTTCCGAGGACTTTGGTTCTAGACCAAGACCAGGAGGTGGTAGTAGTAGCACACCTCGACCATCAACTGACGATGACTTCAGCAGCTTCGGTGGAGACAGTGGAAGACCTACAGGTGGAAGGCCTGGAGGCGGTAGACCGAGTAGACCTAATTACGACGACCTGGGCGATGGGTCTGATGATTTCGGCCTTTTTGGCAGCGAATCGAACTCGCGACCCCCATTGCCCAGCAGGCCGGGGCACTTCGGCATAAGTGAAGGTAATGACGGACGCGACTGTCCTAAATGCAGGGGTACAATTGTGACTAACGTGGGCTATCGTACGTTCTCGGTGCCACCCGGTGTATCGGTCCGAGCTCATGTGCAAGCCATTGATTTGTTGCCTCTTTCAGAGAGTGTTCGATCACCCAGTGACCAATTCAATGAAGATACCCTGATTAAAACTGAACAGCTGAACGAGGCACCTTCGAACCATAACTCCACCACGGTGGTTAGCACCACGTCCGCCAAAAACACTGCCAAAGATATCACGACCACGGTCGCACCCACTACGTATAACTCGACAAGTACTTAGATCTCTGTTAGTGTGTAAATAGTTTTTAAGGTACTGTAAAAAGGGATTATTTATTAAAAGACTACTTTAAGGCTATTTATGCGTTTTATTCCTGGGGGATTCCCAATATGCCAAACATATATCAATCAAGACATCAACATTAAGTCTAATTGTACTTTTTATTCGAGAAGATTCTTTAGAATAGATCACGAGTACGGTACTCTCCAAGCACAAATAACTTGTTCATGTTCCTAATTTACTTCCACTGATACAATAGTCAATTAAAATTGTGTGCCAAAGACAATTCAATCTAAAAAAACCATCAAAGAATAATTTCAAAAATTATGAAATATGGCAACTGACCTCGGTCAGATTATGTGTGGCACCGTAGGTTTCCAGTACCGTTAATACCCATAAAGACACAAAAAATGCTGGCGTTTGGCACGTCCGTGATAAATTTAAACTTTTATACTACATAAACTGTAGCAATTAATGTTTTTTATGGGGCACCACAAAGGAAATTAAATTCCAACGTACGTTACTCCAGCCCCGGTACTCCTCTCGCATAATCATGCATTGAATCGCGTATTTTTTTTTTTGCGAAACTGTTAATTTATGACCGAGCAACAGGTTGAACTAGTACTTACTATACAAGACCACTGTCACAGTGCAGTGGTAACGTCACATCTCCAGCTGAGACCTTGACACTGGAGTGTCAACGAACTCGTCCACAAACACCTACTTAAAAATTTCATATAAATTTCATCTTTTTCCATAAGTTGAAAAAAGAGTGGCTTCGCCAAATCGCATAACAGGATAGGTAATAAACAGCAGTGTTTAATTCCAGATTCTGGGTACTTGGAAACTGTTTTTGTACTGCTCCTTTCAGATTTAATCTTATTGCCGTAATTTGTGATGATCCGTGCCCAACAATAATAGTTTATACTGTTATTAAGATGCTTTTTGTTTTAATTCAATTTAAAATAGTAAAAACTTAAAGATGTATTTAAAAATAGAGAGTTTCCTGTTCATTAATGAACCAAAACCAAAAAGTACCGTTAAATATTACTTAACATTTTAATATTTACCAATAAACAAACAATAAGTACCATAAACATAATAAATCAATTCTTGTTAGGTACTGTTAAACAGTACTAATATGAGAATTGGTCATAGATTAATGGACAGCTGTAGGTGTTGCAAGAGCTAGTCGATAATTAATTCCAATATATTTTAATTAATTTCCCAGAGGATCAAATTGTGACTAAATTAGTACCAGTTGTCCTACTTCTTTCTTTCTTTTCTTGTTCGATTTATAACAACATCAATTTACGTATGTAAACATAAAAGCCACAAAAAATAATTTATTTTTTGATCTGACCACACAATTTAGTAATGAATTTTTTGCCGGATCCCCTTAATCGAATTCAGTTATTGGATCCCACACAACCAATTAAATTAATGGTCCTGTTTTCCAAGAAACCAGTGATCTACCTTCTCCGGCTTGTAGTTTCGAAAGGAATACCCAAAGAGACGATTCTAACGTTCCGTGCCCCTTCTTCAATGTCACAAGAAGTATCTTCAGGTATCATCGTCGTCTAGCTATTCTATATATACGATGGCTGTCTGGTAGAGCCGTTAGTCCAATAAATACGCACACGGGACGCAGTTTTGCATATGATAAACCAGGTGATCGTGGACTTTTGTGTTACGGCAGTACAATGAAGTTTCTCGTGTTATTTGTGAGTATTTTTTTTTTTTTAATTTTGGGTTTTTGCTAAATTATTTGTTGGGCTCGTTTTTGAAAATTTTAATATTCAATTTACTTTAATTCTCCAATTGTTTTATGACAAAAACATTAACTCTATTTATTTTAATATATGTTTTATTATTAGTAGTATATAGTAATTTTTTATTTATATGTAATATTTATAATAAAATAACAACAAAATCACAAAAAAATCATATATTACAAATATTTTTTTAATTAGATTTTTGTGACTCAAATTTATAAATATTTTAAGTATTTATAAGTACATTAAAGTCATTTTTAAAATTTTGTTAAAATACAGTAATTAACATTTTATGGAATTAAATAAATTATTAATTTTTAATTACACCGTCAATCAATATTTATAGGTATTTTAGTCTTATTTTAAAATTCTGTCCAAAATATGAAATATGAAATTACATTTCATTCATTAAATAACAATTATTAAGTATTTTAAAGATTCATTTTAAAATTTTGTTAAAAAAAACAGAAATTATCATTTTATAAAATTAAATAATAAAAATAAATTATGAATTTTTAATTAGATTATCATTAATTATTTTTAAGTATTTTAAGGTTTCATTTTAAAACATTTTTAAACAATTTTCAAACAACAAAAATTAACATTTTCTAGAATTAAATAACAATTTAAAACTTAAATAATAAAATAATAACATAATTATAAATAAATTCTAATATTTTTTGGTGATCTACTTTTTTAAATTAAAAAGTATTTGTAAGTATTATAAAGAATCGTTTTAAACTTTTGTTAAAAAACAACAGAAAATATGATTTTACAGAATTAAATATTATTATAAATAAACAAATCATGAATTTTAAATTAAATCATATTTCAAGTATTTCAGTGTCATTTTAAAATTATGTCTAAAAATCAAAATTGTTACTTCATAGAATTAAATAACAATTTAAATAAAAAAATTATAAATTTTTAATTAGATCATCTATCAGTATTTTAAGATCTAATTTTAAAATTAATACATTAATGAATATTTCAAGTATTTATAAGTATTTTAATATTTTTTTAAAATTGTGTTTAAAAACCAAAATTGACATTTCATAGAATTAAACAATAATTTAAATACATAACTGAATTTTTAACCACATAATTAATCAATATTTCAAGTATTTATAAGTATTTTAATATTATATTAAAATTGTATTCAAAAAAAACAAAATTGACATTTCATAGAATTAAATAATAAATACATAATTTCTGAAATTTAATTATATAATCAATCAATGTTTCAAGTATTTATAAGTATTTTAATATTATTTTAAAATTATGTTAAAAAACCAAAATTGACATTTCATAGAATTAAATAATTGAAATACATAATTTCTGAATTTTTAACCACATAATCAATCAATATTTCAATTAGTTATAAGTATTTGAATGTTATATTAAAATTGTGTTCAAAAAAACAAAATTGACATTTGATAGAATTAAATAATAGTTTAAAAATACAATTTCTGAATTTTTAATCACATAATCAATCAATATTTCAAGTATTTATAAGTGTTTTAATATTATATTAAAATTGTGTTTAAATAAACCAAAATTAACATTTCATAGAATTAAATAATAATTATACATAATTTCTGAATTTTTAATCACATAGTCAAACAATATTTCAAGTATTTTAATATTATTTTAAAATAGTGTTTAAAAAAACAAAAATAGACATTTCATGGAATTAATAAAGTAAATACCTAATTTCTGAATTTTTTATCACATTATCAATCAACACTTATTTTTAAGTAATTTAAGGTCTCGTTTAAATTAAGAAAATATATAAATTTACAAATATTATCATCAATATTCAGAAAATTTTGTTTTTCTAAATATTGATTGATATAAGTAATATAAAAATTTATTATGAATAAAGCTGCCACAATCCAAAAAAGGCAGTAGTCCCTTTTGTCAAAAGTACAGCTTATATTCATTAAAAAAGTAATTTCTAAGTTTTAAATATTTCTTATTAAAAAAACATGGATGACCAACACAATCTCATTATATTCCGAAAGGTCGTAATGGCTTATTTCACGGTCTGCGAGCGCAAAAGAGAAAAATTTATGTGGTTCACGCGTTATGCAATATTCTCGATTGGATAACCGTGACAATGAAAGTGTAATTATGAAATTCTCGGTCAACAGTTAACTTGCAAGTGCAGTTATACCGTGGACAATACCAGTCGAAACGAAAGTACGAAATTGGACTGTCTAATTCGACATACTGTTCCCCTTTTTCCCTCTTGTGAATTAAAATGTTTCATGTTTTTTTTCTAGATCGCCTTTGCCACGGTGCACTGTCGACCTCAACAACTGGAAACTGAACGACAAACGACCGAGTAAGTGTTTGACAAATTAATTCGGTACTAACTAGCCTTCTTAGTCCAGTAGACGCATAACGTAGAACATGTATAAAAACGTAGTGTACAAAATTGTGATATAGTGTAGTTGATAGAAGATGTACAGTTCACAGCAACAGAATAATATGGGTAAGTTTAACTGAACTAATAAATTAATAACTAATATTTAAATAAGGGTTGCAACGAACTGACTGTTGTTAATTTTGTTATAGTGAAAAAGAGGAAAAAAGCACCAAAGATATATTGGAAAAGATCGCTGAAGTAAACAAAATGCATGGCCTCCTTCCTCAAAAGAAAGCATCCAGTTATTTTCACTTCCCCTTTAGTTACTCCCGTCAGGTACCACTTAAAAGCATAGCTGTACTAAACGAAGACCAAAATGAGGAAGAGGACGTAGGTGAAGAGGTAGAAGAAGTACCCGAAGACATGCAGATAACTAAAAAACTAACGCACGTACAAACATTCGGAGTACCAATGAATATACCCAGCTACAACACTCCCAACATGATGAACATGCCACAATTCCCTTACCCAGTGCCTTATCCTCCTCAGGAAAACATTATACCTGAAACTGCGGACGAAACTAATTTCAAACAAGCTTTGGAAAAAACGGAACAACTACCAGTAAAAAAGACTACCATAATTAAACACGAAATCCATCCAATATATCCTTCAGGTTTCCCCCAACCACAAACGCAGTTTTACCCTCAAATGTCCGAAAGTCAACCAAGACAAAACTGGAACTGGCCCGGAGCCCAATATTTCCCCATAGTGATCAGAGATCCTTTCATCCAAATGTACAACGCAATCACAACGTTAATCGAGTATGGCCCAATGGGAGGAGGAGCAGGCCAAGCCAGCAATTGCAAGAGCAAAGTAAAGGAAGGAAGGACACCCAAGATCGCCACCACAACTGAACCGTCAGACTCGGACGAAGTTATTATGGACATCGAAGACATCATCATCGGTGGCATGGAAAAAGAAACAAGCAGGAGCAACAAAATCGACAACCGTTACAAAAACATGTTGGAAAAACGCAACAACCTCTTCAAAATCCCAACGTCTAACGCCACCCTAGTTATATCGTCCAAAAACGACACGCTCTCCTCCCCGCCGGACAGAGAACCGGAACTGAACGACGACGAGCTCGACGACGAGGAGAGCGACAAATCCGACGATATAGTGGTCTCCAACGATCACACCAAGAAGGTATTCAGCAAGGACAACACGGGCAACGGCATTTTCATACACAAGATCAAAGTGAGGAAGGGTGGTGTGGCGGTGGCCGGACCCGGAGGCATAGCGACGGCAGGAAGCGGTGGTACCGCCATTGTTGGGCCCAACGGGTTCGCCTACACGCATCCGGACAGTCTGGCGATTGCCGGATCCGGATCTAAGGTTATTTCTGTTGATCCTTCGGTCAGTTTGATGGAGGCTTTGAAGAATCACAACAAGACCCGCATGGGGAAGATCGTGGCTACGGGCCCGGTTGTATTTTACAATAAGGGCTAGGAGGGAATTGAGCTGATGACTTTTTATTAAGCTTTAAAACAAATAGGGTTGTATATATTACTAAAATTGGGAATGACTGATTATCTATGTTTATTGTATATGATCTGCTTTATTTATTAATAGACTGGAGGCATTATAATAAAATTATGGGGAGGATTCAAGAGGTCTTCTTGAACCATTAAGCTTTTTATTATAATATTACTTGGTTTACTTTAATGCTGCCCCTCGATTATTTAATTACCATTAAAGTAAACCAACTATTTGTTATATAGTGTGTAGTACAAATTATTTATTTTTTATAAAAAATATATTTACCAAGATGTATTCTTTGTAATTGTTTAATACAATATCAAAAAACAATCCAAGCTTTTTATTTCCAGTTGCCAGAATATTAAATATGTAAGTAATAAATTATTTATGTTACGCAGCAATTGTTAAACATAGGTATATACATAATCTATAGTTATAAATAATTAATCAGTCTATTTTTGGCAAACGAAAACAGGTAACAGCATCTAGGTCATTAACTGTACATCTCATTCACATACTTGTATGTCTGGAACTGTAATTTAAATTATACAAAAATATGTTAATATTATTCATCAATATTTTAAAAATATATATTCATATAACAGGAAGAAGTGAACCTCAATGGCTATACAAGACTTTCTTGTTCTTAACAGATAAATGTGGAAACATCTTCTTCGTGACTTCTTCTTAGGAAAAATCATTAATTCTGGGTTTTTCTTCCCCAGATACTCACAAATGAGCCAACGTCAATCTTCTATACTAAAAACATATAACGGCTACGAAATAAACGGTCACCTAAAAGGAAAAAAACTAACGAGCGTGATGCTGCATCCGATTGGAAAAGCTGTGGCGGGTGCGCACGGCACAGCAATATCTAACCCAACGTCGATGGTTATAACCACCACGAACAACAGGGTGAAAATAATTTATGAGCCGGAGGCGGTGGCCATTGCCGGTCCTGGGGGTATCGCCCACGCCCAAACCGATTTGGAAATTGATATTTTGCATGTTTAAATGATATAATATTTGAAAACGAGACCAAATTTGTATACCAAAAATTTTACAATAAACTTATTTAGGAATAATTAGGCTTTTAATAGTGCTGTAACTTTAGGCAACCACTTACACTAACAAACATTTACACTTAACTCATTTGTGTTTAATTGTATTGCAGTAAAATAACAATAATCCCATTTTATGGAGGTGGAAAGGGCCAATCACTTCAAATTACTGAGTCAAATGACGGTCAAGTAACCACAACTATTATTAAAACACCTGACAATGCTGTGACTCAACACATTACCACCACAACTGAAGTAGAATATCCGCCTTTGCCATCAAAACAAGACATCATCGAAGAATTCGAAGACAATGTTGGCAGACAACTTGATGGAGAAGACGAAGACAATAACGGCGAACTCGAGCACGAATCCAGAGAAGGACTGAGTGCATGGTTCAGTAGAAAGAAGCAGAATAAGGAAAAAAAAGACAAAAAGGATGAGAAGAAAAAGAAAGAGGAGGAGGAGCGAAAGCAAAAGGAAGAGGAGGAGAGAAAGAAACAGGAGGAAGCTGAGAACAAAAGGAAGGAAGAGGAAAAAAATAAGGAAAAGGAGAAGGAGGAAATCAAGGAAGAGGAATCAGAGGATGACGATAGTGTTGCCATTAACTTACCTCCAGACGATGCTGCAGTTGCTGAAGCTAAACCAGTAGGCCTGGCAATTGCTGGTAGGTCCGCTTTAGAGTGTCACGAGTTGTTATTTTTTAACATTTAATAATTTTAGGTGATGGCGGAGTAGCAGCCAGCAAACCCATTGGAACAGCAGTTGTGGGTCCTGGAGGATTAGCTATTTCAAGACCAGTTGGTACGGCAATTGCCGGAGTACCGCCTGAGCAGGTTCCCATATTGGGTGGGAAAAAATCGCAAAAGTCTAGCCATCTGGCGAAACTAATTGCTAAATATCACCCTCAAGAATAAACCTGTGATGTACGATTCAAAGCTTATAAACTTAATTATTAAAACAAAATATTCCTTGTAAATTAATTGTTTTTATTCATAGATTTATAAGCATACTAAGTTATAAAAAACTATTTTATTATTATAATGTGATGATTCATCAGCACATACTGTGCTTTTATTCCTGTTCAACAGAAAATTATTTATCCTAAGATCCATGTTTATCAAGACATTCATCTATTACGGTGAATGATTCTTTTAAAAAATTATCGTGCGAATCAGCACATAAGTCATCTGACTTAACAGGAGAATCCATTATGGATTCCGTTTCTTTTTCAACTGTCACATTAGTTGAAAGTTGTTTTTCTGTCTCAGATGTTTCTTGTTTATTGACAGTTTCCATCGCACCGTCTTTGCTACATTCCGCAGCAGCAACATTTTTTGTTTCAACGTTTTCGACAAGTTCCTCTGGATGAAATTCATCCAGACACTCATTAAGACACTCATCAAGACATTCATCTGTCATAGTCAGTGTTGACTTGATGATTTCATGCCTATTAGTAGGACTTTCATTAGATGCTTCGGTTGTATTATGAGCATCAAAAGAGCTTTCATTTAACTCAGATGCGTCAGTTGTTTCTTCGACTTTGTAGAGTTGAGAAATTTTCCGCAATTCAGTCACAATATTATCATTAAGAGAAGACTCAGTTTCTGATGCAGCTTCTTTTATACCGCTAGATAATTGACACGATTCAGAGTTTTCTGATTCGCCTTCCACGATTGATTTAGCAAAGCTGTCTTTATTATTCGAAACTGCTAAATGCAGTGATGAAAATTTATAGTGGGCTCTACGATTAGCTTTTATAATATCCTTAAAATCATCATGTGTGATTAAGAAATTGTAGGTACAACTTCCGCTCTTGTTACGAGTAAAATTACACATTTGCCAAGTAGCTACGTTTAAATTGGGATTCTGAGTAATCAGACGTTTCTGTACCGTCTCCCAAGGCTCAGGAGGTCCTTGAATGACAATTTGTAAATGCTTCAATGTAGAAAATTGGTAATGCGGGATGGTCATTAATGTGCTGTCAAATTTGGTCATAACATCTTTAATCCAAGATACAGATGCATCATTAGCACATGTTACAAGCAACATATTATTTAATACACGAATACCATTAAATTTGAGCGAAGCATTATCTTCTAATGCTTTGTCTAAAGACTTTTCAAGCTCCTCGTTTAATAGATTGAGTGTTTCAGTTGATAAAGGTGCAAATGGATTTTCTTTTTTCGTAATAAGCAAATCAACTTCGCATGGCTTTTCTTTCGTTAGAGCGTCGAATTCGTGAGATGTTATGAAACGCAAATGTGGCAACTTTGCAACAGCACTTCTCAAAACATTTAGAGTTTTTCGATTATTACAAGTTATATGTAGTCTACCTTTAATAATATTCCACTTGGTAAAAACATGCCTACGAACTAATTTCGAATCTTTCAAAGCTGCTTTAATAGAAAGAAGTGCGTTTTTTATGTCAACACTCAAATCCTTTAGAGGATTATTTTTGTCAACTAAAACAGCTTGCAAGATATCTTTGTTTTGAAATGCCTTAACTTTATTAAAATTGGATGGACCTTGGGTATTTTTTTTGGGCAGGAAACCATCCTTTCCAGGAAACTCTCTAGCGAGTTGCTTATTTTTCTGGAACTGAGGAGGGTGGTTTGCTTTAACATTATTAACATCAGATACGGCATCCAAATTAAAAGGTAAACATGGATTTTGCACAAATGCCTGTAAAACAGGAGATGGTGTCTGGAAAGGAACTCTGGAAGAAGTTTGTGTAGACATTACTTCCAACTTCCTTTTCTTGCCCTGGGCACCAGGTTCTTGCTTGGTCTCGTTGACTGGATTCCAAGGGTCTACTGGACAGTGACCTGCAGCCCACGAATTTGGCGTCCATTTTAATTTATTGGAATTAGTTGGGACGGGTTTCTTTGTAACAGTCTGAGGTTGTCTTACAGACACATCAGTTGGGTTCCCTTTACTTTTGTGGGACTCAGCAGGATTCTTATCGTTTTGATAAGAATATGGTCTGTCAGACTCATTGGTTTGCTTCCCTCTATTAGAGGGTTCAAAATATCTGATACGTGAAAATCCTGATGGATTTTTGAAGTCAGAATATTTATGAACTTGTTTTTGGCCATGATTATTAAAATCATTGGACTCAGAATCGTCACGACGTGAACTGGGACCACTGCAATAATCCGGTGATTTTCTTTCCCAATATTTATAACCCGTTGATCTATTTTTATTTCGGTTGCGGTTATACCTGGATTCTTCCTTTTCTTCCCGTTCATCATATTCATCTCTGAAAGTCATAATGGAATTACTAATTTTATGAACATTATAATAACACAATAGACTTCACACAGGCTAGTTTTTTAATTTTATAAAATTTGATATATTCATTGTTAGAATAAACGATATAATTGTAAAGTCCATTGCATTTAATTATTACATCTACTAGTAATGGCCATATCTCAGAAACTACTAATCAAATATGTGTTAAATAATAATAATAAAGTTATCCCGAAAAAACATGAAAAATAGTTTCATTGATGGGCACTAGGGAGGGCTTAACTTATCAGAATGGTGTAACACACCACTTAAAAATAATAAATGATTACTAAAAAATCTAGACTACTTTATATAGAATATATTTAAATTCATAAGTTTTCTTCATCAAAATTATTTCATCAATCGCTCTATTAATTCATAATTATTGTGTCTTTGTCTTGGAAACACTGAATTATAATTTTTCTTACAGTTTCACTTCAACCAATGATTAAATAACTATAATTGAATTAATAAATTAAAATAAAACTGCATAATTTTTTATAATTCACACATTTTAATAAATACATGTTATTTATTGTCACAAAACAAACATTTTTTTCAAAATTAGTATTTTATTTTTTCTCTTCTCGACGCCTTCTCTTGTTTTATAACTTTCTTGTTGAAGCGTTTCCTCATGTTTCCATAATTGAGAGTCTTGCTAGTTGCATATCCAAGGATCTGGAGAATCACTCACAATTATCATTTAACTTCTAAATGGATCCTTTGAAGTTTTTCCTATATTTGGGTGAGCTCCGGGAACGTCTTCTAGAATATTCCGTTCAGAACGGTTACAATACCTCAATTTTTTGTAAATTCGTTTTGGTTTTCATTTATATTATTTTCGTTGCTGCAGTTACTGAACCTCTTTTTATAATTTTTCTATAAGTTGGTAATAGTTTTATTTCAGAACCATCAGTTATCTCTCCATCTTCTAGATTCGACAGGTAATCCTCAATTGTATCTATTTCTGTGTGTGATATACATTCTGAAAAAATATCCACATCACTATTCGCACCTTCGTTTTCTCTGAAAATCGTAAATAAATTGTACATTCAGACTTACTGTTCTAAGAGACCCTCAAGACACATCAAAAAGAAAAAAGTATATACTAAACTCACAAACTTACAACATAATTATTTACTCTTACTAGCACAATACACATAACACATAATTCACCGATTAACACTAAAAAATCATATTTGTTTTAGGAATGGGTTTAAATATTTTTACATTGTCTAAAAATACAATGCTCTGGACAACACAAGAAATGAACATATTAAAACAATTATTTGGTGGAACAACAATCATTTTTCAAACACCGAATATACAATACACAGATTTTTATCAAACTAGAAGAACCTCACAACGAAAAATGAAATTTGACAGAAATAAATATATGTAAACTTTCTAAAGGTATTTAAAAAATCTAATTAAATGTAATATCTAATACTAAAGAACGACTTACCTTTATCATTATAGTATAAAAAAAGTATATAAAATTATCTATTTTTGGTTTGTAGGTATATTCTTTGAATTGTTGAAATGTTACACATATTGTCACCATTAACCCAACATTATAAATGAAACTAAATTCTTTATACGTATTTATATTATGTATTTTCTAAAACCAACTAAATGATGACTGTTTTTCCAAGGAAGGTATCAGTTAAGTATGTGTAACTTAATATGCAGTTTTAAATGACACACTGAATAACTAAATTTTGATGCCATATAATGTTCATAAACAATAATTCATCAACATAATAAATCGTTTCGTTTCTGGTAGTATGATATCTTCAATCTCCAAAATAAGTTATTACATTTGAAATCGTAAATGAATCATGTTATACAAACTGGTAATTATGAAACAAAAGTTAACAATTCTCGCTCAATCACGTCAACACACGCACAACACAATCAAATAATTAATATTCCTTACCGATACATCATAAAAGGTTCACAAATTAGTGTGTGTAATAGGTTTTTAAAAAACTATTGATATCACGTTGTTTATAAACTTGAAAAGCACTTCTACCTATAAGATGAAAATGGGGTTAAAGGACTAAAATATCTCCAATGTATGTTGCCATATTTCTTTTATGACACAAATTATTTACTTGTGTACATGAAGAAAACAAACAGTTTTTGTAAATGTTATATTATTTTATTATAACTGTCTTACGACGATTGAGTACCACATAAGTAATATTTTTATTTTTTAATGTTTAGTACGTTATGTTAACAGGATTATCGATACAGAAACTTGGCAACGTAGCATGTTCAAATTTCATTTACTTGCTGTATGATTCCGTGATCTAATCAAATTTTGCGATTCTCTTTTCTATTTTGCTTATTATTCTTGTGATTGTTGTTATTATTTGTATTATTACGTTGTTGTTGTTGTTGTTGTTGCTGTTGTTTGTATGTAAACACGGATGACAGGCATTAATGTTGTTACTATTTTTGTTTCAGATCTCTTGAGATTATTTCTTCAAAAACCTCTCCATCAGTCAAAATTATGTAAATCGATGTATATTTTAAAAATAAATTAAATAAAATTGTGTATTTTTATTGTTGACACTCCATATGTATATTTGTAGTAGTAGATCCCAACCCAGCGATTAAAAATTACAGTTTGTTACAGACCCTAACTAGTTAATTGAGCTTTTCATGCAAAGATGTCACTAGCGTATAAGGTTTCGCTCATCGAATAATAAATCAGTATAAAAGACGCATTGAGGCCATCTATCTATATGAAAGTTAACTAACATAATGACAAATTTCAGAGATTGAAAAAAGTAAAGTGGCGCCATCTAGAACAAACATGCCCAACCCAGCGATTAAAAATTACAGATTGTCATAAACCATTAGCTGTTAATTGAGCTTTTGATATAGAGATGTCGCCTGCGTATATATTCAGTAATCTGTAATATTTATTCGCAGGGTTCAGCATGTTTGAACTAGATGGCGCTAGCGGATATTTTAAGGAAGACGTTAAGACTACGAGATATGCACTAGCCATATATGTATCGGAAGCGTAACCACATTGCTAAGCACAACAATAATTTGTAATTTTTAGTTAAGAAGTTGGGTAAATTGCTCTAAATACCGCTATCTGAATCTTCAATTATGTGTAATAAATTTAATGGCGACATCTATTCGTCAGGGGTCGTACTAAGATAGTTTATTCTACATCAATCTGTAATTTTTATTTGCCGGGTTGGGCACATCTGAACTGGAGGGCGCCACATTAGTTTTTTCAATTTTGAATTATTTCTTAATTTGTTAGATATCTTTCTGGTAAATAGATGTCGCCGGTGTATTATTTTATTCTATATAAGTAAGTAAATGGCGCCTTTTTAAATGATCACATTAAAAATCCAATTTTAAAATTCACGTTAAAAATATAAAACTCATATCAAGTGTTAATTAAGTAGCAAGGAAAGGATGATTTATAAAAGTAATCATACAAATTCTTAAGGGAACACTATTTATTTAACTGAAGTATTTGGACAATTGGAACATAAATATTTTTGAATTCAAGTATGCCATCTCGAAAAACACATTTAAAACTGAACGTTACAAATAGCTATTTCTTCCAAAAAACATATTTACATGCAATACATGACACTCTTAATTTTATACATTCGCTCAGCTTAACAAATCTATGAAAGAGACGGATTTTAGCGGAAATTTTCACTTCAATCGTACTTTTCGATTAGCCTAGACACAATAAACATTTTTTTTTTAATATTTCGAATAACATGGAGGGAAACCTGATCCGCAGAGAAAATTTGGGTCAATGGACGTAACTGAAAATCGTTAGTAATTGCCAAATTAGACTCTGGGAATGCGTTCCTACCCACACGCAGAATACCAAAAGAGCTACTAGCAGAGAGAATGCAAAAGATTTGATAAACCTGGCTCGTGGATTTTCGGAGTTTGCTCTTGAAACCAAGTTTTTTTCAGTTCATGCAGTAAATAGAATCTTGCTTTGAAATTTTGAATTTTATTTGTTACCTGAACGAAAAAGTGGATTATCTAGCACCAATGCGTTCTAAATGCTGCACGAGTTGAAACAGAAATAGCCATCATCATCTACATATCTTTATAACAACAAATATTAAAATCTATGGTTTCTTATTTAACTATTAACCCTGGCTAAAATAGCAGTAAGTCAATATTAAGGCAATCCAAACTTGAATGCTGGTGGATATACCAGGACAGATGTTATGTGACTTATAAACCTGAGATATATTTCCTGAGAAAACATTTAATTGTTTATGTTATCTTAAATTTATGAACAACATTGTAGATGTTGATGTTTTTTTTCGTTTGTTATCTAATCTATCTATATTAATTCAATATGTAACGCTTTGTTTGCAGTTGTACGAAGCCTATTCAATTACAATTAACATACAAAAACAAATGGCACACTGACACAAATTTTTTTTAAATCCTATATTCACTAAATAAGATTTTTTGTTGTACAAATAGCATTCACCAGATATATAAACTTATATTGATACCCAAAAACATGAACAACATATTAAGTTATAGAAATATATTAATTAATTACTGAGGTAGTTTACGTCTTAGATCGGATAGTGTACGACACTCGAGGGCAAAAGCGTTATTTTCTTTTAGCGTTGAAAACTATTGTGCAGTTTGACCATTCTTCGATTGATATCATAATCTGGTACAGTTATCCGATGCTAAGTTACTAATTCTACAAATATGGCTGGTTTGCACGTCAGTCTCCATCCAGCTTTAGTGAAAAACATGTACTATAAACTATGGTGATTCACAAATAAATGTATATTCAAAAAAAACTATAAAAATACCAAATTACATATATTTTTATGCTATCGTTTATGTTGATTTCATGTAAACCGTAACGTGTTTTGTCTATTGTAACTATGGTTTGCTTGAAATCAGTTTTTTTTTAGTCTAAAACTTAGAAAGAATAATGCAATGATTTAAATCAAAAAAACTATAACTATAGATAACGACCGCACCTGAACAATTTTGATGCGAACTAAATTGAATATTGACAAATTTAAACAGAATTCACAAAAGATTGACTCTGAAAACACCTCTGAACTTTAAATAATGCCCATTTAACTACTATACAACATCTAAATAACTCCTGGCCACAAAGCTAACTGGGAAAAAACAGACCACGTAATAAATAAATTTAATTAATGTTTGAGGCGCCTGTTTTTTCCTGTTTGTGGACTGTTTAAAATATATAATATATAAATCGAGTGCAATCTTTCGATCAAAATTGATCTGGGCACGGTTCCGTATATGGGTTAGGCACGTAATACCATAACATATGTGTTTTTAATTATAAAAACTTGAAATACAAAAATTGATATTGAAACCAATTCGTTTTGGTTTTTTTTTTTGCATGCTACAGCTTAGATTATTCAGATTTACGTCTAATTATGTAAAAGCTGTTCTTGTCGATGCGGCTGGACCAGTCGATGCACTGTCGGATTTACTTTTAGTTTGGGTATTTTAGTCTGTGACATCAGCAAGATGCGACACGTTAAAAAATACTGGATGAAGATAGTGCATCGAATGGCCCAACCTGGTTTTTTGTGTTTTAACAGTAATAGTCATATTGGGTTGGATTTTATCGGTGAAATTTGAATGATGTGATTTGAATTTAACATATTTTTTTTTTGGAGAAGAAAGGTAAATTCACTTTGGGGGCTTGAGATAATGTGTGTGTTAGAATTCAATAATTGATCGAAATGTTTGAACGATATCTCCTTGTATTCGGCCCCGTCTAAAAGAAACGTCAACATTAAGGGTTTTAAATTAATAATCCAATTGTGTACTTATGTGACTTTTACAGAATTAATTAAGGTAATTAATAATAGAGTGATAATTCGGAATTTACTTGCTGGGTGATGTTGACGTTGGCTTTAGACGAGGTACATTCTATGAACTAAAATGATCCGACAGTTGTCTTTTTTATTGTTAGAAGCTTTTTGTACTTGGAGTCATTTTAAATTTGTACAAAATCTGATTGTGTAGATATACATATTGTGTGTTGGTTCCCGAATGTAATGGGCTTAAGTGCTAAAATTTGATGATGCCAGCATAAATATATGTACCCTTTTTTACCTAACATTTTTATAAACAAATCTTTTCTGGTAACCTCCTTGCACTTTGGCACACTATAAATCTGTACAAATAAATTAAATTTTCTTTTATACACAATAAATTTTATATATCTTTATAATAATTTTATATTCGTTTTTTTAATAATTTAAAAATAGTGACCCCAGCGTGTCAATAATTTTTCATTTTTTTATCTAACAAAAAATATCCTCCCCAACAAATAATTTTTATCAAAAATATTTTTTACATACTTATCCGGTTCTAAAACCGGAGGGCACGAAGATCCAATATACCTCCCAAGTTTGTACTATCAGAGTAGACGGTCGACCTTGACACAAGGCATCGGACCGCACGAAGGCTCTAAAAGCCTTTAATCGTCGACGACAACAACCATTAGCTTAGTCGCAACCTCGGAAATGTTCTTCGAAGGCTTACGGTGAATCTGGCAGTGTAAAACGTAGCTAAGCTACGTGTTTAATCGGCACTTACAAGTTTTGATGTTATCCACGACTTAACCCGAAGCGAAGCCGCCACCTGGCGGCAAGTTCACCCCCGAGTCAAGCCGAGACCTTACGAAATTAAAATAGTGTGTACTGTAACTAAATTTATTAAGTGTTTACAAGTCCAACGCCCACGTGAAGCTAGGTAATAAAATTCGGCTGAATAACTTCACACTGTGAGCAACTAACTGATAATTAAACGGAGGTGTCCTCCGGCTGGGACGCGGCGAACGGTTGTTGGGGCCGACGCATCCTTACACGTCTTATTTAGTATTTAGCAACAATCTATACCGCTCGACGGTGGCACGGTCCCCCCCGCTCCCGTAACAAATAATAATTTAAGGGGGACCGGACCGTCAAACCTATCAAACAATCGAACATTGTTTCAACAATCTCCTAAAACAATATGAATAGTTAAAAAGTTTCACATTCACACTCTATCTATATTTAATAAAAGTTTCTTCGCTTCGTTTTTTTTGTTTTCATCCATTTTTTTTTCTCCATATTTTTATGATCGATACGAATCATGTCGCGGCACTCACTTGCGGAACACTGTGGCACGAATCTCACGAGACTAAAATAATTAATAAAAAAAAAAATTCTTAAAGCTCTTTTATCTCACATTCACACTTGAGAATTCAACAGCCACGTTAACTAGTAGTATAAGATGCAGACAGTCGTCGGTCGGTTTTGTGTTAGGCTGCATCTCATGCTACAGATTCTGCAGAGGAACTTGCTTTTAGTTTTCAGTTTTTTGATGTAACGCTTTTTAATGTTGTGGGGGACTCTTCAGATGAATAACGGTGACTGCTTTTGCTTGCTTTTCCTGATTATCCGATAGGGGTGACTTGTGTTTTATTGAAGGATGTTTTATTTTTAGATTAGTTCATCTTTGGTAGTCCTTGTTAATCAGGTAAGTAGTAGATACTTTTTTTTTTCATAAGAATAATTGAAAAACAATTGATGTGGTCTGCGAAGGAAACTAAAAAATGGTGTTTTGTGTTATTTTGATGAGGTTACTGTGGTTGGTTGCTGCGTAAAACGGAAAATTTGTATAGCTTTAAATCTAATATATTTTTGATTTCCTGAGGTAGATTGATTTTGTGCATGTTGATACCGTGTCGGTTCGCTCGACAACTTCCCACTACACCTAACATACAGTAAAAACAACGTCCATGGCGTCCGGTTTCCGGTTTTTGGAAGTAACGTGTATAATGTATACGTAGACGAGCGGAGGAAGGCCTCGAGTCGCGCGATTTTATAATTAGTTTTGTTTGTTTGTCGGTTGTTGGTATGCAAGATCGCATGCACAAGGCAGTGTAAATGTTTGAATGTTGGATGACGTCACTATTGTTCTTGGCTCTGCGAAGACTCGCCGGACTGTCCGGGTTGGTCCTTCGGAGGCTTGGGCTGGCGGGGACGTCCCTGCGGCGGCACCACCGACTGCAGCACCATCGCACGGATGCGCCTCTGGGCGGACTACAACAAAAACCGTCATTACCTAACTGAGACGCACAAAATTTAGGTGGCACATACCTGAACACTGAAGAACGGACCGATGATATGTACGGTGGTTTCGTTTTCGGTGGGGGCGGCGCCCTGCTCGGGCAACTTGATGACGCTGCCGGTCACCCGCTGCAACTCCCGGACGTTCTGTCCACCCTTGCCGATGATGCGGCCGACCTGCGAGCTGGGCACCATTATCTCGACGGTCAGTCGCACGTCGTCCGAGCCGGCTACGAAGCCCTCTTCACGCATCTTCTCGAATATCAAATACTGGGCCTGGAACCAACACATTACGTCACACATTAATTAACAATTAATTCCAATCTACTTACCTTCCATTGGGCCTCGGGCGAGCCGAGGATGGTGACCTTCCTCTCGTTCTGCGTCTCCTGCGGCTTGGTCTCGTCGATCGGGGCGATCTTGACGCTGGCGCCCGAGAAACGGATGATGTTGCGGATGTGCGAGCCCTTCGTGCCTATGATGGCGCCGACCGCGTTGTTCGGGATGTAGAGGAACGTTGTTTCCTGGGTGTCGCCCGCTTGGGATGTGCTGGCCGGATACATGCCTGGATACGGTGCCTGACCTGTGTAGAGACCGCGAGATCCATAACCTATACCTGGAAAATATATCAATATATGTGGCGTGGGGGGAAGAGTAATTTTGCAGGGGTCTGGGAAGAAGAGGAGGTCTTCTTCTTCTTTGTCGTTCTGTTTGTGTGTGTGTGTGTGGGGGTGGGTGCGTGCGACCGGCGGACGTGCACGATGTTGGAAAGGTGGTAAGGCCGAAATCGAGATTGTCATAGAGGACAAGAATATATTGATATATTTTATCCAGTTCGTTGGTAACACGAGCGACAGTTCTTTACTTACAACTAATCTATAATACTAAAACTACCAAACTAAATTATGCAATAAAGCGGGGCAAATTATATTTTTTCAACAAGCTACATGGATTAATTATTCAAAATATCAATTTTTTATACAAAGTACGCTATAAAAGTCGTTGAAACATTCTTTTTATTTTTAGCCATCATTTTTATAGTTATTTATAATTTTGTTATTGTTTATACACGAATAATTATTTCAATTATTATTATATTTAGGCTAAAAGCACAGCTAAATTTTAAATAAAATGTAAATTATGTTTAATTATTTATTATTGTCATTCTAGGCTAAATAATTAAAAAAAAATGAATATTCTTCACTCATATGAAAAAATCTTATTTGTTTTAAGTATCAAAATAAATTAATTATTTTATATATTATGTTACATTTTGCTATAAAGTAATAATTAATAAGTAAATAATCTGGAGAATGTTGTTTATTTTCAGTTTAAAAATTTTGTACAGAATATTCCAACATAATTATTTAAATATTTAATGAAATAAGTGTTATATTTATTTTATTGCTATGATTGTACAATTTAAAAAATGTATGGGATAATTTTCAGTGTTATTATCATTTATTTTTAATAATTTGATAGTGAATTTTATTATTATTATTATTTTTAATTTTATAAAATGTAAAAATTATATCAAAATAAAGTATTTGAAATTACTTATTTCTTTATTAATTTTTTAATCAAGAAATTCTTTTTCGTTTTACATTGGTGATACACCAAAATGAAGTATTTTATTTTGATTTTTAAAAAATTAGACCTTTTCAAAAATTGTAAAATGTGTAAATATCAAATTAAAATATTTAAAATTATTTATTTTTCATATAACAAAGAAAAAAATATTTTTTATATTGTATTTTATTACAGTTTAATAAATACACTATACTGTAATAAATAAACTAACTATATTTCTTATTTTTAATTTAAAAAAATCATTTATAGTATTTTTTACGACAATTATTCGTATATTTAAAGAAATATTTAAATGTCATATTTATTTTTACCATTATGCAACTTAAAAAATGTGTTAATTAAATTAATTTAATAATTTTGAGAATATTTTTCCTTACATAAGTATAATTTAATACGATTATTATTGTTTATTTATTAATTTTATAATCAAGAAATTTCTTCTTTGATTTAAATTGGTGAAACATCAAAATGAAGTATTTTATTTTGATATTCAATAAATTGAACCTTTTTTAAATTTGTAATATGTGTAAATATCGAAAAAAGTATTTGAAATTACTTATTTTTCATATAACAAAAAAAAAATTATTTTATATTGTATTTTATTATAGTTTAATAAATAAAACAGAATAGAGAATTATATTTATTATTTTTAGTTTAAAAATTCATTTTTAGTATTTTTTAGGAAAATTATTCAGACATTTAAAGAAATATTTGAATGTCATATTTATATTTATTTTACCATTATGCAATTTAAAAAATGTATTTATTAAGTTAATTTAATAATTTTGAGGTGAAACATCAAAATAAAGTATTTTATTTTGATATTTAATAAATTAAACATTTTTTAAAATTATAAAATGTATAAATATCAGAATAAAGTATTTGAAACTACTTATTTTTTATACAACAATGGAATTATTATTTTTTATATTGTATTTTGTTGGAGTTTAATAAACAAATAAAATAGAGAGTTCTATGTCTTATTTTTAGCTTAAAAAAATATTTACAGTATTTTCAGGGGAATTATTCGAATATTTAAAGAAATATTCAAATATTATTATATTTATTTTTTCTTTTCTTGTTACGTAATTCAAAAAATATAGATTAAGTTAATTTAATAATTTTGAGAATATTTTTTCTTACATATGTATGAAATTACTTATTTTTTTATTAATTTTTTAATCAAGAAATTCTTTTTCTCTTTTAAATTAGTGAAACATCTAAATGAAGTATTTTATTTTGATATTCAATAAATTGAACCATTTTTACATTTGTAAAATGTATAAATATGAATATAAAGTATTTGAAACAACTTATTTTTTATATAACAATGATTGCAATTTAATAAATATATGAAATAAGGATTGTATTTCTTATTTTTAATTTATAAAATCATTTTTATATTTAATTTTTAGAAGAATTGATAGTATAATTTATTTATTTATTTTGATACACAATAAATTTAACATTTTTAAATTTATTAAATAACTATAAAATATACCATGAAATTATTATCTGAATAATTTAATAAATAAAAAATGTACAATTATATTTCTTATTTTTTGATTAAAACATCGTTTTCATAAAAATTATCCTTAAAGAAATAAGTATTTTAATTTATTTTGATACTGAATAAATTTAATCTTTTTTTAAATTTGCAGTTATCATTTAATAAATGAAATATTTAGACATTTTTATTTATTTATTTTTATCTTATTATTTTATTACCTTATTTTAGTCATTTATGGAATTAAATTTTAAGAAATCTACAAATGGTAGATTACTTGTGTTATGACGTAGAAATATTCCCTTTAATTTGTTTTATATTTTACAAAAAACATTAAATTCATTTGATTTATTTTGATATCTTGATATTGAACTTCCTTTAAATCAGTATATTATAACACAAATAACTCTACTCGTAGAGTATTTCTTCGTAAATTTACCCAGTCAATATCGATTGGTAAGTTCCTGTAGGAAATATAAGTGTTAGTACAACCACAAACCCCAGTCAAGACTGTCACTCGAGCTACTCATACAGATAAGATTAGTAAAACAAGATCCTGGAAGGGTGTTCACCGACCTGCCGTTGCCATCATGGCCATCGGATGCAACCCGGGGAACATCATGGTCTGGGGCGCCATCGCCTGCAGATCGTTCTCGTAGCTCTGACGCAGCTTGGCGCTGATCTGCGCCTCCGCCTTGCTCATGTTCTCAATCACGCCCTTGACCGTAATAATCCGTTCCAAATTAAATGAGTTTATGTCATTTATGCTTGAAACGGTTATTTTGGTGTCGGTCTCCTGCATGATTCGCTTAATGGTGTTGCCGCCTTTTCCTATGATGCGTCCGATCAGATTGTTGTGCGCCAGGATCTTCAGCGAGATTTCACTGGAAACGTACGTGGTAAATTAGTTTAGTACACACATCGTTTGTTTGAGGGTTTACCCTTTGTTGGTGTTGTTCGCCTCCTGCTGCATAACTTCCAGTATTTTCTTGCAGGCGTTCGTACAGTTCTCGGGATTACCGTAGATGGTGATGGCCTTCTCCAGCGAGCCCACATTGTCCTTCCTGTGGACGTCCACTCTAGCTCTGGTGTGTTGGGTGATTTGCCTGATCGTTGAGCCCTGTCTTCCGATTATAGCCCCTACCTAAACATTCAATTTTGCCACATTAACAATTTATAAGGCGTTTCGAGTTGTGTAACTTACCATATCACTTTGTACAAGTATTCTAAGAGGGAAGTCAGTCTGTCGACTTTGTCCTGGGAGTCCCCCGAACGGAGCACCTGGACCCCTCGGACCTTTTCGACTTTTTCGTTCGGCTAATTCTACTTTCAGCGGCCTACCATCTAATTCATACCCGTTCAATTGATTCACAGCTCTGAAAACAATTTTATCGAATGAGTCAACATTTTCTACAACATAATTATCGGGAACATGTCTTGTTAAAGGCTGGCAATTATTAAAAACCTGTTAATAACTTCATTTATTTAAGATCTCCATCTTGTAATTGGATTCGTGACATGCAGCGGCAGTCAATAATTTCCCGGTGGAAATGCATTATGCATCTAGATCAAAGGATGTGAAAAAACTAGTGAAACGTAATTACGAAATGATTAAGATGGAATATTCGCATCCGCCAATTTTTTAACTTTAATAAAAGATTTTTCATTTTACATTCTTGTTAACTGTCGAGTTAATTTCCTTATTACTTATTTGTAAAAATAAATAATGAGATTCACAAGAACCATTAACCACTATAAATAACTGAATTATTAATTAAAATTGTATATTATTTATTTATTTATAAGAATTCTTTAAATTTTCACATAACTTTCGATGTAATCTTTGTTCTTCTTTTGAAAATCTTTAGTTACTAAAAGTAGCTGAATTTTCAATTAAAATTAATTATTATTTCTAAGAATAACTGAAGAAATTAAATAATATATGATGTTTTCTTTAATTTTTCATATAATTTTCAATGTAATCTTTGTTCTTATTTTGAAAATCTTTAGTTACTAAAAGTAGCTGAATTTTCAATTAAAATTAATTATTATTTCTAAGAATAATTAAAGAAATTAAATAATATATGATGTTTTCTTTAATTTTTCACATAATTTTCAATGTAATCTTTGTTCTTCTTTTGAAAATCATTTGTCACTTAAAGTAGCTGAATTTTCAATAAAAATTAATTATTATTTCCAAGAATAACTGAAGAAATTAAATAATATATGATGTTTTCTTTAATTTTTCACATAATTTTCAATGTAATCTTTGTTCTTCTTTTGAAAATCTTTAGTTACTAAAAGTAGGTAAATTTTCAATTAAAATTAATTATTATTTCTAAAAATAATTAAAGAAATTAAATAATATATGATGTTTTCTTTAATTTTTCACATAATTTTCAATATAATCTTTGTTCTTCTTTTGAAAATCTTTAGATACTAAAAGTAGATGAATTTTCAATTAAAATTAATTATTATTTATAAGAATAATTAAAGAAATTAAATAATAAATGTTGGTTTCTTTAATTTTTCACATAACTTTCAATGTAATCTTTGTTCTTCTTTTGAAAATCATTTATCACTTAAAGTAGCTGAATTTTAAATAAAAATTAATTGTTATTTCTAAGAATAACTGAAGAAATTAAATAATATATGATGTTTTCTTTAATTTTTCACATAATTTTCAATGTAATCTTTGTTCTTCTTTTGAAAATCTTTAGTTACTAAAAGTAGGTGAATTTTCAATTAAAATTAATTATTATTTATAAGAATAATTAAAGAAATTAAATAATATATGATGTTTTCTTTAATTTTTCACATAACTTTCAATGTAATCTTTGTTCTTCTTTTGAAAATCATTTGTCACTTAAAGTAGCCGAATTTTCTATTAAAATTAATTATTATTTCTAAGAATAACTGAAGAAATTAAATAATATATGATGTTTTCTTTAATTTTTCATATAATTTTCAATGTAATCTTTGTTCTTATTTTGAAAATCTTTAGTTACTAAAAGTAGGTGAATTTTCAATTAAAATTAATTATTATTTCTAAGAATAATTAAAGAAATTAAATAATATATGATGTTTTCTTTAATTTTTCACATAATTTTCAATGTAATCTTTGTTCTTCTTTTGAAAATCATTTGTCACTTAAAGTAGCTGAATTTTCAATAAAAATTAATTATTATTTCCAAGAATAACTGAAGAAATTAAATAATATATGATGTTTTCTTTAATTTTTCACATAATTTTCAATGTAATCTTTGTTCTTCTTTTGAAAATCATAAGTCACTAAAAGTAGAAGAATTTTCAATTAAAATTTATTATTATTTCTAAGAATAACTGAAGAAATTAAATAATATATGATGTTTTCTTTAATTTTTCACATAATTTTCAATGTAATCTTTGTTCTTCTTTTGAAAATCATTAACCACTAAAAGTAGATTAATTTTCAATTAAGATTAATTATTATTTATAAGAATAACTGAAGAAATTAAATTATATATGATGTTTCCTGTAATTTTTCACATAATTTTCAATGTAATCTTTGTTCTTCTTTTGAAAATCATTAGTTACTAAAAGTAGATGAATTTTCAATTAAAATTAATTATTATTTATAAGAATAATTAAAGAAATTAAATAATAAATGTTTAATTTTTCACATAATTTTCAATGTAATCATTATTCTGCTTTTAAAAGTCTTTAATCACTGAAAGTAGCTGAATTTTAAATTAAAGTTAATTATTATTTATAAGAATAATTAAAGAAATTAAATAATATATGTTGTTTTCTTTAATTTTTCACATAATTTTCAAAGTAATCTATGTTTTTCCTTTAAAAGTCATTTGTCACTAAAAGTAGCTGAATTTGTAATTAAAAATAATTATTATTTATAATAATAAATAAAAAAATTAAATAATATATGTTGTTTTCTTTAATTTTTCACATATTTTTTAAGGTAACCTTAGTTTTTCTTTTGAAATCATTGTTACTTGTAAGAATATTTAAGGAAATTAAATAAAGTGCGCAGTTTTATTTAATTTTAAATTAAAATACTTCTTAAAAAAGGCAAATTTACTCTTTAAATTTACTTTCTTTTATAAACTTACATTATAAAAAAGATTAATTAACTTGATTTACTGTTTTCGTCGAAAGTCTCTATCTTATTCCAATCAGTTTTGCCATCCCACGCACATAAACACAACGATTTAAACGACAGATCGCAAAAGCATCGGGTCAATAATTGTCGATTCCGTGTTAATTACCGTTTTATCTCGACGGGATGGACGCGTAAACAGACGTATGGATTTCGCGAGAATCGCACACAATGTAATTGGAGAGTTGTGCCGATGTTGCTATAATCGACGCCTGCAGCTTATGAAGCACAAACACGTACCGTTCTTATGTTACGGCTTGGCGAAACCACCAACTCTGTAATTTCGTTATTGCATCGACTTTTCAAACGTCACACACGAATTTGTTTTTGTCTGTTGCGTCGCACGAAATTATTCCAGGCAAAACAGGAAACATGGATTTCACTTTGTATTGGGAACCACAACGAAGTGATTTATTGTTTGTTTTCGTGTTCAATAAATGCAAAATGTTTATATGCAATTACTTTTATTACAATAATCATAATTATTATTGATAAAAATCATTGTGATCACGTTCTTTGGTTACTTTTTTGTGCAAAATTAGTTAAATTTTATTTTCAGTCGTAACAGGTATTTAATTATTAATTAATAAATTATAGTTAACCATCATTAACGCTATAAAAGCATAAAATTTTATCTACTTTTTAATTTATATTGTAATTAAATGGAAGATAATTGAAAAATTACAACATTTAATAGAAAATTTATGTATTTTTTATAAAATGTCACAAATAATATATATAAAAAAATGATTTTCCTATAGAAAATAGTAAAATATACTATATAAAAAATAATTGAAATAAGAAAGAAGATGAATTTAGCATAAAATATAAAAAATATACATTATTTGTAGTTAATTATTTTGGAATATTATTTTTAATGTAGAAAAAATACAATTTTCTTGTAAATACAGTAAATTATTATATAAAAAATATAAGAATATATCAGGAAATTGTATATTTTCAAAACAAATCCCATAAATCAAACAAAACAAGACAAAAACTAAAAATAATAAAAAAATATTTCATAATTTGTTACATTTGAAAAACAGTAAATAATTTTTAAAATCAGAATTTACATATTTACTGTTCTAAGATTTGTTTATTTATAAATTAATGGTTAGTTTAAATAAAAATTAATAAACCTCACCAAAAAGGTACAATAAAAAATTAAAGTTTTGGATAACGTTGTTAAAAAAAATAAACAAAAAATTTGTGGTATTAAATTCTCAATAAACAAAATATATTTTTATCATTATATGTTAAATTTAAACAGTTTCTCTGTCAAAAAATACAAAGACATTGCTAATGCTATTTATTTTCTTCTTATTAATTTTAGACTAATTTGAAATAATTTGAATAATTTACTGACAATTTTATTTTCAATTTAAAGTTATAATATTATCAATTTAATTAATTTAATAGACAGATTTCAATCATTTCTACAATTTTCAGATATATTTTTATTTGTTTTTATAGAAATTTATATTATTTGGAAGTATAGTAATTTTTTTATTGTTTTATTATATAAAAAACTGATTTCCTTTAAATATTCAAATATATTTTATCTCTTAAAATAATTTTTTTAACTAATGTTAAAATATAATGGTGATTCAATCAATTATATTATGTATTTGTTGATGTTTTTTATTAATTTATTTTAATAGAAGTTACTAAATTTTTCTATAATATTTCGACAGATTTTCTTTTGTTTTTATAAATTTGTATTAATTTTATATTATTTGAAAACGATAAAAAATATTTTGTTTTATTTATTAATTAAACAATTTAAAATAAATTTTATAACTTTATTATATAAAAAGACAGATTTCCTTCGTTAGTTAATTAATTTAATAGACAGATTTTAATCATTTCTACAATCTTCAGATATATTTTTATTTATTTTTATAGAAATTTATATTATTTGGATGTACAGTAATTTTTTTAATGGTTTGTTATATAAAAACTGATTCCCTTTAACTATTCAAATATAATTTAATATTATTAAAATATACATGGTGATTCAGTCAATTATATTATGCATTTGTTGTTGTTTTTTATTAATTTAATTTAATAGAAATTTCTAAATTATTCTATAATTTTTAGACAGATTTTTATTTGTTTTTATAAATTTGTATTAATTTTATATTATTTGAAAACGACAGGAAATATTTATTTTTGAAATATTTTGTTTTAATTATTAATTAAACAATTTAAAATAAATTTTATATCTTTATTATGTGAAAAGGCAGATTTCTTTAATTAGTTAATTAATTTAATAGGCAGATGTCAATATCTTCTACAATCTTCAGATATATTTTAATTTGTTTTTAAATAAATTTATACTATTTAGAAATAACAGCAATTTTTTTAATGGTTTATTATATAAAAAAATGATTTCCTTTAACTATTCAAATAAATAATTTTTTTAACTAATATTATTAAAATATGGTGATTCAGTCAATTATATTATGTATTTGTTGTTGTTTTTTATTAATTTAATTTAATAGAAATTTCTAAAACTTTAAATATGGTGATTAAAATTATTAAAATATGGTGATTCAGTCAATTATATTATGTATTTGTTGTTGTCTTTTATTAATTTAATTTAATAGAAATTTCTAAATTATTCTATAATTTTTAGACAGATTTTCATTTGTTTTTATAAATTTGTATTAATTTTATATTATTTGAAAACGGCAGGAAATATTTATTTTTGAAATATTTTGTTTTATTTATTAATTAAACAATTTAAAATAAATTTTGTAACTTTATTATATAAAAAGACAGATTTATTTCTTAATATAATTAATTTAATAGATTTCAATCATTTCTATAATCTTCAGATATATTTTTATTTGTTTTTATAGAAATTTATATTATTTCGAAGTAGAGTAATTTTTTTATTATTTTATTATATAAAAAACTGATTTCCTTTAACTATCAATATATATTTTATTTATTTAATTTAATTTAATAGAAGTTTCTAAATTTTTCTATAATTTTTAGACAGATTTTTATTTGTTTTTATAAATTTGTATTAATTTTATATTATTTGAAAACGACAGAAGTTACTTATTTTTGAAATATTTTGTTTTCCTTTAACTATTCAAACATATATTATTTCTTTAAATAAACAATGTGATCGGTTATAATAACCTTGGACTAATTTTAATATTTTCAATATGAAATCAATTTAATTTAATAAAAAGATTCAAATTTTTTATTATTCTTAGGTAGATTTTAATTTCTTTGTATATTAATTTATATTATTTAGCAACGATTGGTTTTAACTAATAATATTATAATATATATGGTAGTTCAAATATATAGTGTGTTTTCAAATGTAAGAAATCAACTTTAAATAAAAACAGTTTATCTTTTAAAAAATGTAAAGACACTGGTAGTGTTATGTAATTTTAGATAAAGATAAGCTTATCATCACGATCAACCTATCATAGTGACACAGAATAATAGAAACAGATACTCACTCAAGCGCTTGCTCCGGAGTTTCGTAGATGACCTGGACCGTCTGCGTGGTCGGGTCTTTGGATGTAAGTTTATCACAATTGATGACCCGTCCATGTCGCGCCAGCAGCTCTTCGATGTCTCCGAATTTTTTAGAGGGGTCCAAATTTGATATTATGATTTTTGAAATGGGGCTGCAACAAACAAAGTGACACGTTAATAAAATCCAGAAGTGGGTACACGTATCGATTGACTTTTATCAGGACAGTCACTCCTCAACATCCACCAAAGCTTTGGCATTTTACACTCAATAGCGAAGACATCAGTTGAAATACGTACGATTTAACGTCAGTCATCGCGTCCGAATTTGTGATTTCACACAAGACACGCACTCGTACACTGTTGTATTGGGCTGTATCCGCATAAATTGCCGGCGATGGGGGGCGCCTATCTAATGTAAATACTGATAAACCTGTGTGCACGGACTGTCACCGAAAAATGCACCACCGAAAAGTCCCAAAAAAAAATTATATTCTAGAATAAAGTGCGATGAAACATGATCGTTTTGTGAGACCGTTTATCACATAGGAAAGTGAATTCCGAAAACAGACAAATCCTTGACGGAGATAACGTATCTTTCGGTCCGCAAGATAAATACGTGGCCACACGTCCATTCAAAAACGGCTCGACGATTATTATTTTTTGGTTTTTGGGGCGTGCACTGTGCGGGCGTTGAGTCACCGTTCCGACGTCGTTTGTGTCTTAATTGAGTCTGTTGCTTTGAAATTTCAGTACGATTACGGCACACATTAATTTAACAATGGCTGTCTAGATTATCAACTGGTTGCAGACTAATGTGCCCGGGAATTATGATAAGGAGTTCCTGTAGGAATGTGGAATGTTCATATTAATGCCATAAATTGGCTTTAATGTTGTTCAATCGTGTGTGATTTTGACAAATTCTTCGCTTACTACACAACCTTTCTTGTAGGATTACAATTTATTACTTTTTCTTGAACAACCCAAAATTATTTCTTAGTTTTTAGTGTTAAAATGATTAACCTTGAAACCATATTTGGAAAAATATTACTATTCGTTTTATACATGTATATAATTGATAAAACATATGACTCTTTATCTTTAAACTGATTTTTACAATAAAATAATTAAAAGTCCAATAAAAAACAAAAATTGCTATTAATAAATTCATGTAAAAAATTATCAAAAATACAAATTGATTATTTAAAAATATATTCACTTAATAATTTATATTACAGAGTTAGTTACAAAGAAAAGTTCATTTGACAAATGTATAATGTCAGCAAAAAGATGTAATTATATACATGGTTTTTTTAATTTGTTTGCAGTTTAATGACATTAATTCTTGGTAAAACAATTGTTTAATAATTATAAACAACAAAAGAAAATTTTAAAACAGTATTAAAACAAATTTTATAAGAAATTATTTATAAAGTAATCCAGCAAAGTTAAGAAATTATAATCAAATATTTGTATTATAAAAAAATGTTCACAAATTAATGAAAATATCAATGAATTATTAAATGACATATAGAACTTGAAATGAGCTTTTTAATAATTGAATTCGTCAGTTAAAACTTAAAATTGATTGAATAAAAATTATTTTTGGGATATATCTTTACGTTCTAATCATTAAAAATTACAAAAATATAAAGAAAATTTATATTAAATGCTGAAAAATATCTGAAAAAATTTCATAAGAAATTATTTATAAAATAAGAACCACACTGATTGTTAATTAATAAAATTAATACCTAAAAAAAGTTAAGAAATTATAATCAAATAATTGTATTATAAAAAAATGTTCACAAATTACTTAAAGTATCAAATAATTGTTAGATGACATATAAAACTTGAAATGAACTTTTTAATAATTGAATTTATCAGTTAAAACTTAAAATTAATTGAATAAAAATTATTTTTAGGATATATTTTTAGTTGTCACCATTAAAAATTAAAAAAATGTAAAGAAAATTTATATGAAATGCTGAATAAATTTCATAAGAAATTATTTATAAAATAACAACAACATTGATTGTCAATTAATAAAATTAATACCTAAAAAAGTTTAGAAATTATAATCAAATATTTGTATTATAAAAAAAATGTTCACAAATTACTGAAAATATCAATGAATTGTTAAATGACATAAAGAACTTGAAATGAGCTTTTTAATAATTGAATTCGTCAGTTAAAACTTAAAATTGATTGAATAAAAATTATTTTTGGGATATATTTTTAGGTTCTCATCATTAAAAATTACAAAAATATAAAGAAAATTTATATAAAATGCTGAAAAATATCTGAACGAATTTTATAAGAAATTATTTATAAAATAAGAACCACACTGATTGTTAATTAATAAAATTAATACCTAAAAAACTCAAGAAATTATAATCAAATAATTGTATTATAAAAAAATGTTCACAAATTACTAAAAATATCAAATAATTGTTAGATGACATATAGAACTTGAAATGAACTTTTTAATAATTGAATTTATGAGTTAAAACTTTGAATAAATTGAATAAAAGTTATTTTTGGGATATATTTTTATGTTTTTACCATTAAAAATTACAAAAATATAATGAAATGCTGAAGAATATCTGAACAAATTTCATAAGAAATTTTTTATAAAATAACAGCAACACTGATTGTCAATCAATAAAATTAATTATCGATTATTTTGATTAAAAAACGATTAAAGACTAAAAAATTTAAATTTATTATATTATTAATAAAATAAATGAAGAAATATTTTTATATATTCATATAAATAATAATATGATAAATAATAAAATAATTAAGTAAAAATATTATTTTATTATTTATATAAATATAAAAATATAGATTTATTTATTGTTACAAAAAATTTAAAACACTTTATTAACTTGAATTCATTAGTTAAAATTTTAAAACTGATGAAATGGAAATAGTTTCTAAAATATATTTTGATGTCTCTCTAAAAAAATATTGCAAAAAAAATGAATTTATTAGAAAAATTATCACAAAAACTAATTAATTGTAATTAAATAGTTTAATAACACAAAAAGTACTTAAAAATTAACAAAATCATAAAAAATAATAAAAATCTTCCAAAAATGTTTAAATATTGAACTATTAAAAAATTAAAATAAATAAATTAAATTTTGTTAAGAAAATATAAACAAATTATTAAAGTATTGTTTATATTTAATAAATTTTTTGTAACAATTAGTAAAAATTATATGAAATTTTTTTTTACACATATACTTTGGGCTTTTATTTTATAAACATTAAAATAACATTGTATTTTATTATTAGTAACAGTAAATAATGAATTGAGTCAAATCATAAATATTTTAAAAACAATTTTATTTTAAAATATTTAATAGTATTGGCATATTATTGCTTATATTATTATTTCAATGGAATAATATCAAAAACCATCTTTAAAATATTTTCTTTCGTTATTATATTATTACCTTATTGTTTAAATAAATTAAATTAGAATTGAAACTCACAAAATGAATGAAATATACATTGTAATGATGTTAAAGCTAAGAAATTCATTCATAATTTATTGTTATGTATAACATGTTAATTGAAATAATTATATTAATTAAAATTATAAATTTTTCTTTTCAATATTAAATATAATTGTTCACTTTATTCTTATCATGATCAAAAAATACAATAAAATATCAATTACCAATAATTTGAACTAAATTAATCTAATCCAAGCATAAAGTGCAAATTGATAAGGTATCTAGGTGTAATAATATTAAATTTTTGTACTTTTTAAAAATTAAGTCACAAACACTTATTTATTGTAAAAGAAAAAACATTAAAGATGAACTGAAAACGTGATTTATTAAACAACAACCTGTTGATTCAGATGTTCAAATTAAAAATTGCGTTTCATCGTTAGTTCGTAATTTATCTGGTGTTGTGTGGCTTTGTAAATGGTTAAACACAGTTGCCCCGAAAACAAAACGGCCGATGAATGAGTGCGGCTCCTTTTCGCCGCATTATTTGCCCAATAAAAGATTATTCAAGGGCACTTTTGCGTATCAACATCGCGCTGGAAAGATGCCGACAAAAGATTGCGGAAAATCGACAATGTGAAATTAGTACTCGATGGAAAACCAATCGTTTAATGGGCCGCCGACACTTTTGCCAACCGCCATTGTCCTGGCGGGGCACGGCCTGCTTCAAACGGGCCATTGTTCTAATTAAATGTGACTCGGGAGAATTCAATGCCCGAGCTTCTCCACTATATTAATTGCCATGTTATGCTTTCAATGGTCGGACACACTGGAAATTCTTTTGTGAAATGCACCGGGAGAAAAGAGCCTGTTTCAGTTTCGTGAAAGTGTTTCGTAACATATTAGTAATGTACAGTGGGGCCCAGAGTAACAGTATAAATTTAAAAAGTAATTATTATTACAAAAAAGTCGACTATTTACTGTTACTAATAATAAAATAAAATCTTATTTTATTGTTTGTAAAATAAAAACCCAAAAATACTTAAAATAGTTATATTTAATTTCTTATGATTTATTAAAAACTTCATAAATTTTTTATATATATTATTTTTATTAATTTATACAAAATATATTTATTAAATATACACAATTTATTGCGTATTATCAATACTTTCGATGGGTTTTGTGTTTTCAACAAAATTTTAAATATAATAAGTTAGATTTTTGTTTTAATAAAATTTTATAAAATTAATAATTTTGTTATTAGCATAAACTAAAAATGTTTTTATATTATTTTTTTTATTATGAAATAAATCCATTATTTTAAAAATGATTTTTTTATAAATTTTCTAATATTTTTAGAGCATTTCATTATTTTAATTTAATTTTTGTAACAATAAATAAATCTTTATATTATTAACATCTAATATTTACTTATAATTTGTAATAATTTGACATGTTTTAATCAATTTTAATAAATTTTATTTGTATAATAAACAAATATATATTTTTATTTATTTTTTGTTTTATGATGCAGATATTTTTTGTTGGTTTATCTTATTTTTTTTAAATATTTTTGGTTGTTTCAATGGTGAAACATCTTTTAAACAAAATAGTCGATAAATTTCCAATTAAAAGTTCATTTTTGGCGAAAATTGTTATGTTTTTTTACGAATTTATAAATATTTAGGTATTTTTTGTTATTCTTATTAAACTATTTAATTATAATTAATTATAAATGTTTTTGAAACATCAGAATATATTTTATCAATCTTACAAAAATATTTTTTATTTATTTTTTGTTTTATGATGCAGATATTTTTTGTTGGTTTACCTTAATTTTTTTAAATATTTTTGGTTGTTTCAATGGTGAAACATCTTTTAAACAAAATAGTCGATAAATTTCCAATTAAAAGTTCATTTTTGGCGAAAATTTTTATGTTTTTTTTACGAATTTATAAATATTTAGGTATTTTTTGTAATTCTTATTAAACTATTTAATTATAATTAATTAGAAATGTTTTTAAAACATCAAAATATATTTTATCAATAATAAATTTTTGACTGAAAATAAATAAATCATGTCTTCACCATTTTAGAAAATATTTTAACTAAAATATTAAAAAAATTGTTAAAAAAATTCAATTAATAAAATAAAAACTGTTTCTCTTATAAATTTTGATGTCTTAAGAATATTTTATTTTATATGCCAAACATTATTTAAATTTTCATAATTTTCAAAAAAAAGTTGTTCTACTTATTGATATAAAGAACTTAAGATTTAAAAATTATTAAATGAATTTATTATATAACTAACAAAATATAGGAAGAAAACATTTTTTTTTTTGTTTATTTATATAAATAATATAAATGTTATAAATTGGCCAAAATATTAAATAATTATTTATTAATAAGTCTTTGCCAATTAAACTATTTAAATTTGTATTAATTACTCCAATAGAATTATCTAGGAGACGCAGGAAAACAAAGGTTCATAATTACAATCTGGTCTAAATTGGGAACATTATTCTCTTATTTACCCCCATTAATAAATCGTTGTGAATTTCATATTAAACAATTAATTTAAGATTAATGTATCTAAAATTACTTCTTTTATATACTTTTGATTTAGAATTTGTCTAATATAAAAACAGTAAGAAATAATACTTTTAGATTAATCAAATTTGGGATTTGGTAAAAACAAATACATAAACAATTTAAATAGATGTGAAAACTAACTAACTGAGTCATCTTTCCACAGGATATAAATTACAAATATTAAAATGTTTATACCTTCCAGAGATATTTTGAAAATGTATTAATGTTAACAACAGTAATTTGTAAACACATTTCCCTAATGATATTTAAATTATAGTTTGTCTACAATTGAAATAAATTATTATAGGAAAAGGGAATAGAAGCACATTTTCTATAGACCAGACAAATATGTGCAACCTTGTCAGAGATTCATTAGAAAGGTGATGCTAAAAACAAATCACACGTTAATAAAAAATAACCACTTTAATTTGTATTTAATGATTTGAACGTTTCCTATAATATATTTTATTGTGCAAATTTACTACAAACTTATCTCGATTCGAGATAATTGGGGGAATGAACTACTTAAAATATAATATAGATTATGGGTAAAATTGTCACCGCTTTACTTAAACACAAAACACAGATAAGCAAGTAAATATATAACACATTTTTATCGAATTATTTTAAGTGCTTACGAAATAACCAATGTATTCATTTATTTACACAAATTATCCGCAAAGTATCTAGTTATCAAATCAGGGATATAATTAATATGATATTTATAAATATTTCGGAATATTCTGTATAAATATCATACTTAGAATACTGATAGTTTTAATAAAATTATACAAAATTGAACATGCAATAATAATATTAATTTAATATTAATATTACGTGATAAATTTTTATTTCATATAATCAATGTAACTCATTGCAACACGCAAATATAAATAAATAAAATGTAACATAATTTTATAGCACTAAAAAATACATACTTAATCATGATTTATTGATTAAATATTTGCAGTACATAATTAAAATAAATTAAAACAAGTTTCTTAGATAAGTTTTGACCAATTTGTAAAATAGGCGATTAAATTTTTGAACCAATTTTGTTTACATATTTTTTTTTATTAATTAAGTGTGATTAATTTTATAATTTACTACAATTAAAACATTGCCACTTTTAAAAAATTTGATAAATGGATAAATTGAAAAAAAAAACTAATAGAATTTATTGTAAACATAAAAATTATTAATTAAACGACAAAAAATAGTATAATAATTAAAATATTATAACTCTATGAATGAGTTCAGTAAATATGTCATAACTTTACTAACAACAGAAATAATTAAGTTCATTAATTAATTCATATTTTTCTTTTTAACTGAAATGTATATAAAATGCTTAATAAATTATTAGTCCTAACATAATTTTATAAAAATGGATCAATTTTTAAGGTGACAATAATATTGTTGTCTCTTTTGACACAATTTGATAAAATTGAAAAGTTTTAAAGATAACTAATACAATTTTTAAGTAATCTTAGTGTATTTTTTAATAATTTATCAATCTTAAAAGTAATTAATATAATTTTTAATTAAAAAACCTTTTCTTAGACAGGTTTATTAATAATTAAAGATTATTTATTACTAATTATTTAATTAGATCTAAAAATTTACCGCCTTTAATAAAAAAATAATTTATTGATTAAATATAATTAAATTAATTAAATAAAAAAATTTAAAAGATAATTAATATAATTTTTAATTAAAAATTACAAAAATGTGTTTTCTCAGGCTGGTTTTTTAATAATTGGAGAGTATTTATTATAAATTATTTAATGTAGTTTTAAGAAAAAAATATTTTTTAATTAAATTTATTAATTAAATGAAACAAATTTTTATAAAGCTATTCTCATAATAAATAATTCATATAATTATTTTGTTGACACTTCTAACTCAATTTGTTAGAAACTGACCAATTTTAAAAGATAATTTAAGAAATTTTTAAATAAAAATAACAAAAATGTATTTTTAGACTAATTTTTTAATAATTAAAAAATTCGCACCAACTTTAATGTAAATATAAAAGATAAGATATAATTTATCAATTAAATTTATAACTTAAATGTACCACTTTTGTGTAAATCAATTTTCATTTTATCTAATTCGTATAATTTACCATAAAACACTTATAAAATAATTAAATTGTTGTTACTTCTAATCCAATTTGATAAAAACTGATCAATTTTAAAGATAATTAATTAAAAATAAGAAAATTGTATATTTTTAATCTGTTTTTTAATAATTAAAGATTATTTATCATTAATTAATTTATTATTAAAATGTATCAATTTTGTATAAACAATTGTATTATCTAAATCATATAATTTACCATAAAACATTTATAAAATAATAAAAATGTTGTTACTTCTAACACAATTTGATAAAAACTGATCAATTTTAAAGTTAATTAATTAACAAAAAAGTGTTCTTTTAGTCTGTTTTTTAATAATTAAAGAGTAGTTATCATCAATGTAACTTAAAAAATTTGAGCCAGCTTTAATCAATAAATAATTTATCGATTAAATTTATTATTTAAATGTAATAACTTTCATATTATCTAATTCATATAATTTACCATAAAATATTTATAAAATAATTAAATTGTTGTCACTTTTAACACAATTTGATAAAAACTAACCAATTTTAAAGATAAATAATGTAAATTTATTAAATATAAATAACAAAATTGTGTTTTTTTGGGCTGTTAATTAAAAATAATAAAATTCTATTTTCTTAGACTAAATTTTAATAAAACAGGAGTACTTATTATAAATCATTTAACAGAAATATAATTTTTAAATTATTCAATGTAGTTGAAAATATTTGCCAGCTTTAACAAACATATGATTTACATTTAATCAATAAAAATTGATAAAAAAACAATTTTAAAAACAATTAATATAGTTTATTAATCAAAAATAATAAAATTCTATTTTTTTAGACTAAATTTTAATAAATAAGGAGTGTTTATTATAAATCATTTAATAGAAATAACATTTTTAAATTACTCAATGTAGTTGAAAATATTTACCAACTTTAACAAAAATATGATTTATATTTAATCAATAAAAATTGATAAAAAAACAATTTTAAAAACAATTAATATAGTTTATTAATCAAAAATAATAAAATTCTATTTTTTTAGACTAAATTTTAATAAATAAGGAGTATTTATTATAAATTATTTAATAAAAATATAATTTTTAAATTATTCAATGTAGTTGAAAATATTTGCCAGCTTTAACAAAAATATGATTTATATTAAATCAATAAAAATTGATAAAAAACCAATTTTAAAGGCAATTAATATAGTTTATTAATCAAAAATAATAAAATTATATTTTCTTAGACTAAATTTTAATGAATAAGGAGCATTTATCATAAATAATTTAATAGAAATAAAATTTTTAAATTACTCAATGAAGTTGAAAATATTTGTCAACTTTAACAAAAATATGATTTATATTTAATCAATAAAAATTGATAAAAAACAATTTTAAAAGCAATTAATAAATATAAAATTCTATTTTCTTATACTAAATTTTAATAAATAAGGAATATTTATTATAAATCATTTAATAGAAATAAAATTTTTAAATTATTCAATGTAGTTGAAAATATTTGCCAGATTTAACAAAATATGATTTATATGTAATCAATAAAAATTGATAAAAAAAAACAATTTTAAAGGCAATTAATATAGTTTATTAATTAAAAATAATAAAATCTATTTTCTTAGACTAATTTTTAATAAATAAAGAGTATTTATTATAAATCATTTAATAGAAATATAATTTTTAAATTATTTAATATAGTTGAGAATATTTGCCAACTTTAACAAAAATATGACTTATATTTAATCAATAAAAATTGTTAAAAAACAATTTTAAAGGCAATTAATATAGTTTATTAATTAAAAATAATAAAATTCTATTTTCTTAGACTAATTTTTAGTAAAGAGTTTTTATTACAAATCATTTCATAGAAATATAATTTATATATTAAATTTATTAATTATTATTAACTAGTTGGTATAATTTACCACATAACATTTATATAGTTTCATAAATATGGACTAATTTTAAAGATAATTAATGTAATTTATTAATTAAAAAGTTGTACCTAAAAAAATGACAAAATAACCACTAAATAAATAGATAATTTTGTACTAATTAAAGTAACTAGTTTATAATATAACAAAATATTAAAATATAATTGGGGTAGGTTAGGAATTTAATTATTAAAAATTTTGTTAAAATATTGTGCTTATAAAAATTATAGAATAATAAAATATTTTTTTATAAAATTTGGCCACAATTTTATACATTTTTATAATGTACAATTTAATAAGTTATAAATTGTCATTCATAAAAGTAAACAAAAAATGTGAAGAAATAGAATGAATCTCGTGCGACGTTGCACAATTTAGTACAAAAATCGGTCACCGGCAAACTTTGACATTTCGAAATTCGGCAACGCAAAACCGAAACGAGTCGGTAAACAAAAACAGATCGCAAGTGGGCATCACATTGCCACGGCTCGGACGTCATCCGAAACATAACCAATAAGTGAGTAAGTAAGTAAGCAATTGGGTGACAGAAAAAAAAAAAGGCGAACGCAAAACGCGTACGTGGGCGTGCCGGACCGAAATCCGTTCAGAAAATCGGCGACCCGTTCAACCAAACAACCTCACACTCGGGGCCGAAACGCTAATCGGGCGCCGTTGGTCGATGACCCCGAAAAAACCGATCCCGAGTCGGCCGGCAGCCGGGCCGCGGGGCCCGTGCCGGCTTCCCGAATTCCCATTTAACAAAAACGCCGCCGCACAACCGAAACAACCCAAAACAACCCCAAAGCTTGGTACTTACGGCAGACCGACGGACATGGCCCGTTGCTGCTGGTGCACCCGCGCAAAACGGAAACGGAACACGCGAACGTGACGGCGGAACTGGCAGGAATCGTTTGCACCTCGTCCGCTCCCTACAACGGCATAACGTCGCTGCGACGACGACGTCCGCGATGCACGGCTGGAACTTGAACGTGGCGGGTGAAGGACGGGCCCGGCGAACTAGGTCCTGGTTTGTTGTTCCTGCTGCGACAACGCGACAACGGACGGGACGGTTGAATGCGCGTCGGACGCACGATAACAAATGCTAAAAACGACTGGCGGCAAAAGTGATTTGGGTGGCCTACGCTGTCACTTCGACACCATGGCTCCATCTAAAGATCACTCGGTTCCGTGCAGAGCCGTACCCGATTTTGATAACGCTGCGTTCCCAACGTGGTACGGCGCCTGGGAGGTCGACACGGACCTGTGCTGGTGATGGCGATGAGGAAGACTTCTCATCGGTGATTGTCACTAATTATATTTATCATTTATATATTTCAAGAACAAAATTATTTAAATTGTTCCTCAATAGTTAATTATTAACAAATATTTAATTTGAAATTCATCCAAAATAAAAAATGTATTTAATTAAATATAGAAATGTATTTTTAGGATGTATCTAGTTAAAACTCGTTACAATTTTAGTTAATATATAATAATATATACAAATGTATTTTAAGAAAAAATCTTGAAACACAAATATTTCATCAATTTGTTTGTGATTTTGCCTTATTTATTTTAAAATTATATAGAAATTTTACTTTTTATATATTTCTTTCATAATTCTTTTTAGAATTGTTAATAAAACATTTTTATTTAATATACATTAATATATACAAATTTAATTTAAGAATATATCCACTTAAAACACAGAAATTTCATCAATTTATTCGTGATTTTGCCTTATTTATTTTAAAATTATATAGAAATTTTACTTTTTTATATATTTCTCTTATAATTCTTTTTAGAATTTTTAATAAAACATATTTAGTAAATATAAACTAATATATACAAATGTAATTTAAGTATAAATCCACTTAAAACACAGAAATTTCAACAATTTAATTTATAATTTTGCCTTATTTTTTTAAAATTATGTAAAAATTTTACTTTTTTATATATCTCTCTTATAATTCTTTTTAGAATGGTTAATCAAATATTTTTATTTAGTATAAATTAATATATACAAATGTAATTTAAGAATATATCTACTTAAAACACAGAAATTTCATCAATTTATTTGTGATTTTGCCTTATTTATTTTAAAATTATATAGAAATTTTACTTTTTTAAATATTTCTCTCATAATTCTTTTTACAGTTTTTAATAAAACATTTTTATTTAGCATAAATTAATATATACAAATGTAATTTAAGAATAAATATACTTAAAACACAGAAATTTCATCAATTTATTCGTGATTTTGCCTTATTTATTTTAAAAATATATAGAAATTTTACTTTTTTATATATTTCTCTCATAATTCTTTTTAGAATGGTTAATCAAACATTTTTATTTAGTATAAATTAATATATACAAATGTAATTTAAGAATAAATATACTTAAAACACAGAAATTTCATCAATTTATTTGTGATTTTGCCTTATTTATTTTAAAATTATATAGAAATTTTACTTTTTATATATTTCTCTCATAATTCATTTTAGAATTGTTAATAAAACATTTTTATTTAATATACATTAATATATACAAATGTAATTTAAGAATAAATCCACTTAAAACTCAGAAATTTCATCAATTTATTTGTGATTTTGCCTTATTTATTTTAAAATTATATAGAAATTTTACTTTTTATATATTTCTCTCATGATTCTTTTTACAATTTTTAATAAAACATTTTTAGTTAATGTAAATTAATATATACAAATGTAATTTAAGAATAAATCCACTTAAAACTCAGAAATTTCATCAATTTATTTGTGATTTTGCCTTATTTATTTTAAAATTATATAGAAATTTTACTTTTTTATATATTTTTCTCATAATTCTTTTTACAATTTTTAATAAAACATTTTTATTTAGTATAAATTAATATATACAAATGTAATTTAAGAATAAATCCACTTAAAACTCAGAAATTTCATCAATTTATTTGTGATTTTACCTTATTTATTTTAAAATTATATAGAAATTTTACTTTATTATATATTTCTCTTATAATTCTTTTTAGAATTTTTAATAAAACATATTTAGTAAATATAAATTAATATATACAAATGTAATTTAAGTATAAATCCACTTAAAACAGAAATGTCATCAATTTATTTGTGTTTTTGCCTTATTTATTTTAAAATTATATAGAAATTTTACTTTTTATATATTTCTCTCATAATTCATTTTAGAATTGTTAATAAAACATTTTTATTCAATATACATTAATATATACAAATGTAATTTATGAATAAATCCATTTAAAACACAGAAATTTCATCAATTTATTCGTGATTTTGCCTTATTTATTTTAAAAATATATAGAAATTTTACTTTTTTATATATTTATCTCATAATTCTTTTTAGAATGGTTAATCAAACATTTTTATTTAGTATAAATTAATATATACAAATGTAATATAAGAATAAATCTACTTAAAACACAGAAATTTCATCAATTTATTTGTGATTTTGCCTTATTTATTTTAAAATTATATAGAAATTTTACTTTTTTATATATTTCTCTTATGATTCTATTTACAATTTTTAATAAAACATTTTTAGTTAATGTAAATTAATATATACAAATGTAATTTAAGAATAAATCCACTTAAAACTCAGAAATTTCATCAATTTATTTGTGATTTTGTCTTATTTATTTTAAAATTATATAGAAATTTTACTTTTTTATATATTTTTCTCATAATTCTTTTTACAATTTTTAATAAAACATTTTTATTTAGTATAAATTAATATATACAAATGTAATTTAAGAATAAATCCACTTAAAACTCAGAAATTTCATCAATTTATTTGTGATTTTGCCTTATTTATTTTAAAATTATATAGAAATTTTACTTTTTTATATATTTTTCTCATAATTCTTTTTACAATTTTTAATAAAACATTTTTATTTAGTATAAATTAATATATACAAATGTAATTTAAGAATAAATCCACTTAAAACTCAAAAATTTCATCAATTTATTTGTGATTTTGCCTTATTTATTTTAAAATTATATAGAAATTTTACTTTTTTATATATTTCTCTTATAATTCTTTTTAGAATTTTGAATAAAACATATTTAGTAAATATAAATTAATATATACAAATGTAATTTAAGTATAAATCCACTTAAAACAGAAATTTCATCAATTTATTTGTGTTTTTGCCTTATTTATTTTAAAATTATATAGAAATTTTACTTTTTATATATTTCTCTCATAATTCATTTTAGAATTGTTAATAAAACATTTTTATTTAATATACATTAATATATACAAATGTAATTTATGAATAAATCCATTTAAAACACAGAAATTTCATCAATTTATTCGTGATTTTGCCTTATTTATTTTAAAAATATATATAAATTTTACTTTTTTATATATTTCTCTCATAATTCTTTTTAGAATGGTTAATCAAACATTTTTAATTAGTATAAATTAAGATACACAAATGTAATTTAAGAATAAATCTACTTAAAAACAGAAATTTCATCAATTTATTTGTGATTTTGCTTTATTTATTTTAAAATTACATAGAAATTTTACTTTTTTATATATTTCTCTCATGATTCTTTTTACAATTTTTAATAAAACATTTTTAGTTAATGTAAATTAATATATACAAATGTAATTTAAGAATATATCCACTTAAAACACAGAATTTTCAACAATTTATTTGTGATTTTCCTAATTTATTTTAAAATTATATAGAAATTTTACTTTTTTATATATTTCTCTCATAATTCATTTTACAATTTTTAATAAAAGATTGTTAGTTAATATAAATTTATATACAAATGTATTTTAAGAATAAATCCACTTAAAACACAGAAATTTCATCAATTTATTTGTGATTTTGCCTTATTTATTTTAAAATTATATAGAAATTATTGTTTTATATATATTTCTCTCATAATTCTTTTTACAATTTTTAATAAAAAATTTTTAGTTAATGTAAATTAATATATACAAACGTAATTTAAGAATAAATCCACTTAAAACACATAAATTTCAACATTTTATTTGTGATTTTCCTAATTTATTTTAAAATTATATAGAAATTTTACTTTTTTATATATTTCTCTTATAATGCTTTTTGGAATTTTTAACAAAACATTTTTAGTCAATATAAATTAATATATACAAATGTAATTAAAAAATAAATCCACTTAAAACACAGAAATTTCATCAATTTATTTGTGATTTTGCCTTATTTGTTTTAAAATTGTTTAGAAATTTTACTTTTTTATATATTTCTCTCATAATTCTTTTTGGAATTTTTAATAAAACATTTTTAGTTAATATAAATTAACATATACAAATGTAATTTAAGTATAAATCCACTTAAAACACAGAAATTTCATCAATTTATTGGTAATTTTGCCTTATTTATTTTAAAATTATATAGAAATTTTACTTTTTTATATATTTCTTTTATAATTCTTTTTAGAATTTTTAATAAAATATTTTCAGTCAATAGAAATTAATATATACAAATATAATTCAAGAATAAATCTACTTAAAACACCGAAATTTCATCAATTTATTTGTAATTTTGCCTTATTTATTTTAAAATAATAGAAATTTTAGTTTTTTATATATTTCTCTTATAATTCTTTTTGGAATTTTTAATAAAATATTTTTAAATAATATAAATTTACATATACAAATGTAATTTAAGAATAAATCCACTTAAAACTCAAAAATTTCATTAATTTATTTGTGAATTTTAATTTATTATGTATTAAATCATTCTTATTTTTTTAATTATTAATTTCAGTTAGATGTACAAAAATGCATTTTAAAAATTAATATAGATTAAAATCAATTATTTAAAACATTCTTTTTGAATTATGTATACAAAAAATTGAAAGGTTAGACACATAAGACACATCTCTAAATTATTTCTGATGTTCCATTACGAAAATTGCGGCCGGGCAATCGTAAAACGTTTCCCATTACGAAACCGATGATCTCAATGGAATTTCGGGTCGACGGGCCCAAATAAATGATGAAAAAAAAAAACATAAGTAAAATGGGAGACCGGGACAGCCGAAATAACCAGTTCGGGAACGCGGCCTTCGTCAACCCCTCCGAATGTGGGCCAAAAACGCCATTCATTCAATCCGAATCTAGACGCGACGACAACAATTCAAGATTGACACATCTTCGGCCCGCTAATCTTGTCCCGGACAACCGTGGAAACAATCCTTTCGTGGTCGCAAGAAACGGGATAAGACGCAAGTATTTAACCTCTGGAGTTTTTTTTTTTACTCCGGTCCTGTGCGCCTAGTCCAGTTGGGAACAATTCAGGAGGAGTACCTGATGATTTCGTGAGTTAAATCGAAACGCAGCCCATTCAGATTCGCCAAAGTAAAAGGTCGGTCCAGCAAGATTATTGACTTCTTGCGAAGCCGAAGGTCATTTCGTTTTATTGTTGTTTATCTACAATCATCTCAGGAAGCCGATTGTGAAATACCTTCGAGTATTAATTTAATTTCGGTTATTTGCTTTGGTTGAACGAGTAAATTGTAAATTTTATTTATGGAGGTCACAATCCTTGTTGTGTCCTTTGTAAAACAAATAATAAAATTTACAAGCATAAACATCACTTAAAGCTTGGACTTTATGGAAATCGTACATTTAACAAAAAGTTTTTACCTACTCAGGTAAAATTTTCTGAAGGAACAATAAATAGAAAATTGCTGAAATCGTTTTCTTGGAAAATTTTTGAATTTGAGTAACAATGCTTGTCAACAATTCATTATCAAGTACCTATCTAATAACAATGTTTTAAAGAAAACTTTAATATTCCTTATTATTTTTGTTATTATCTTAGAAGATAATTACAATAAATATTAAAAATTAGAAAATATAAATTTTAAACTAATTAAAAATTAGTAAATTGTTTGTAAAACATACAAAATCTTTAAAATTTTCAATAAAAAAGGGAAATTGAATAAGTAAAGAGTTTTCAAAATACCCAAAATTGGTTAAAAAATCAAGTAAAGTTGTCCATTTAAACATCCAAGTAACTCATAAAATATTGAAGTGAATATTAAATAATACAACTAAATGTAAAAAATAGTCCTTTATAAATGTTTATTATATTTTATTATGATAAATATTGAAAATAAGAAAGGGTAAATTATAAATAATCTTAAAAATTAGTAAATTGTTTCTAAAATACACAAAATCTTTAAAATTTTCAATAAAAAAGGGAAATTGAATAAGTAAAGAGTTTTCAAAATACCCAAAATTGGTTAAAACTTCAAGTAAAGTTGTCCATTTAAACATTCAAGTAACTCATAAAATATTGAAGTGAATTTTGAATATTTATACAACAATAAGTAAAATAGTCCTTTCTAAGGAACATTTTTTATATTTTAATTATTATTATCATTTATTATATTTTTATTATATTTAATATTAAAAATTAGAAATGGTATATTATAAATAATATTACAAATTAGTAAATTGTTTGTTAAATAATTAAAATTCTTAAAATTTCAAGAAAAAAGGACAAATTGATCATTTAGTGTGTGTTTAAAATTATTAAAATAAAGTAAATTGTAATATTAGTATAAAAATATTTCAAATTATCATTTAAATATATTTCAAAGTTACCTAAAATTTCCAAAAAATGATAAAAAACCAATTAAAATTGTTCAATTAAAGATTCAAACAACCCTTATAAAATTATTATGATAATACAACAAAAAGTAATAAGATTGTAATTTTTAGGAATGTTTAATCACTTATTATATTTTTATTATAATAAATATTAAAAATTAAAAAAGATTAATTATAAATAAACTTAAAAAAATTAGTAAATTGTTTGTTAGACAGCCAAAATTCTTAAAATTTCAAGAAAAAATCAGAAATTGATCATTTAAAATCACTAAAATGAAATAAATTATAATATTAGTATAAAAATATTTAAAATGATCATTTAAATATGTTTAAAAATTGCCTAAAATTTCCAAAAATTATAAAAAAAAACAATTGAAGTTATTCAATTAAAGATTCAAACAATCCATATAAAATGGATAATAATTTTTAGGGATGTTTAATCATTTATTATATTTTTATTATAATAATTATTAAAAATTAAAGACTAAATTATAAGTAAACTTATAAATTAGTAAATTGTTTGTTAAACAGCCAAAATTCTTAAAATTACAAGAAAAATGAGAAATTGATCATTTAAAGTGTTTTTAAAAACACTAATATCAAATAAATTATAATATTAGTATAAAAATATTTTAAATTATTAGTTAAATATGTTTAAAAGTTGCAGAAGTCAATTAAAGATTCAAACAGCCCACACAAAATGTTGAAATAAATATTATGATAATACAACAAACAGTAAAAAAATTGTCCTTTTTAAGGATGCTTAATCATTTATTATATTTTTATTATAATAAATATTAAAATTAGAAAGGGTACATTGTAAATAATCTTATAAATTAGTAAGTTATTTGTTAAATAGACAAAATTCTCAAAATTTAAGAAGAAAGGACAAATTGATCATTTAAAGTGTTTTAAAATTATTAAAATCTGTAAATTATTTATTAAACTTACAAATTATTGAAATTCCAAATGAGAGGAAATTTCTTGTTAATTTCTTTTTTATATTGTGAACTACTGATTATATGAAAATCAATATTCTGTAAAAGCCATCAAGTTTTATTACTATACAAGTTTATATATTAAAATTTATGTTTATTACCCTTATTTATGTTTTCTTGTGATTCGTTTTAAAAAAAAAACAATAATAAATAAATGATTATATTACTCATTTCTTTGGCATACATTGTTTATTGGTCTATTAGGTGTTTCTACAGTCATAATTTATATTTGAGAATACTAATTTTTGTTTCTTAATAATTTAGTTTTTTGATTTCCAATCATTATAATAATTTAATTGTTTATTTACTTTTCTTTGTACTTTTATTGTGAACAAATACAATTAAAACTTGTTTTCCATTATTTATTTCTTTCCCACTCATTTATGAATGAACTTTCTTATATTTTTGTCCAATACATAAATATTTTCCTAGTAAATTACAGAAATTGTTCGTACAGAGCAAACTTACACCACCAATAAAACTTCAGACGAACAACAACAAACAAAAAGAAAACAAACAACCCCACAAACGTATTTATACTTCAAATGTGGTAAATGGGCAAGTTTTAAACGACAAACCCCATTATGAACATTGAGTGACACATCAAATGATTAATGCGAATGTTTCGGACGCATTTAAAAACGTGGATTCGAAATAACGATCCCAATAAATCCAGGTTCATCGGCGAATTGTTTCTAGGTAGATGCACAACACGCCACCCTCGTTGAATTAACGTAATGCACCACCCCTTGTTCTCCCATTGGCCGGGGATGAAATGGTGGTTGAAGAAAATGGGATTAGCAAAACGGGATGTTTACTCCATATTAGTTTACCACACAACAGTGTGTTTCTGAGGGAAAACAATTAATTTACTCGGTTAGAAGTTAAAAATAAACGTGGTGGGACATTTTTAGGTTTTTAACTTAATTTTTTATTAAAGTATGTACTCAGTTAACATGTTTAATTGTTGTTAAAAACTAGTGCATTATAAGGCAAAAATTTAACCAGTCAAGAATCGAGTTCAAGCTAATTAAGAGAGTTCTCGTGTGTAAAAGGAGAACTGACCTTGACCCCACGAAAACGGTAAGAAGTTCCTATCGGATGGGACGGGTGTGCCGTACGCACGTGTCGAGATTGCAGGAGAATCTCACGGAGAGATTGATTGCGAGCCCCGCTTGGATTCTGCGTCAGTACACGTGAATTTGTTTTAGTCCCCTTCGAATGTGTTTTACTAACACGTTTTTTGATTTTTATTTAAATATTTTCCCAATAATTTTAATTATTAATTATATTATTAAAATATTTTAAAACAAAAAATATTTTTTAATTTTCTGTGCTTCATAAAATGTGTACGTACGACATTATTTCCTGTTTCCATTTTGTGAATAATTTATTCCATGTTCCTAATGGAAGTAGATAATATTGTATTTATTTAAATTGTTTCTGGTACTGAAATATCTTTAATATGTTTTAAATTTTCTCTTTATACAATTATAATACATGAAATTAACATGAATAAATGAATAGGTACTTAGATTAAACCTTTAGAACTAAACTATTGATTTTTTATAAATTATTAACAAGTCTTAAATAATGACAAAATCTTTAATTAAATAAATACTTTAAAATTGATTAGTTAATTGTATGAAAATTGCTTGTAACGATTTTAAATTTGTCTCAAATAATTAAAAATTAAAATATAAAACTTTTTAATAATTTAATGGTAAAATTTTATTGATAGTAAACAATAATAATCATAATAAACAATAATTTATAATTAAAACGTAATCTAATATAAATTATATTCCGTAGTTTTATTTAATATTTTTAGTAATTCGTACTTATTTTAATAAATTTTTATACCACTTAATAATTATAAACAATAAACTGAAATTAGTTAATATATTTTTAATGTTTAAATTAATATATATTTAAAAAAAAATCACCAATTAAAACATTAAACAGTTGATTATCGTTATAAAAAATCCAATAAATCAATATTATATATTATATTATATTTAAATAATTTTTTAATGATTTATATAATATATCTTGACAGAATTTTGTTATTAATTAGTCCATTATAAGGATTTTCAATCATATATTATATTTTTTATAATAAATATTAAAAATTTGAAAAGTACATTTTAAATAATCTTAAAAAATTAGTAAATTGTTTGATAAATAGCCAAAATTAATATTTATTAGTTAAATATGTTTAAAAATTACCTAAAATTTCCAAAAATTAGAAAAAAGTTATTCATTTAAACAACTCATATAAGATGTTGAAATGATTATTATGATAATATACAAAAAGTAAAAAAATAGTTCTTTTTAAGGATGTTCAATCATTTATTATATATAATAATCTTTAAGATTAGTAAATTATTTGTTAAAGAGCCAAATTACAAGAAAAATTGATCATTTAAAGTGTTTTCAAAATTACTAAAAATTCAAAGAAAAATATGATATTAATATAAAATTATTTTAAATTATCAGTTAAATATGTTTAAAAATTACCTAAAATTCCTAAAAATGATTAAAAACTAATTAAAGCAGTCTATTTAAACACTCGTATAAAATGTTGAAATAGTTAATATACAACAAAAATTAATAAACAGGTCATTTTTAAAATTAGAAATGACAAATTTTAAATAATATTACAAATTATAAAATATTTGTGAAATATAAAAAATACTTGTATTGAAAAATATCAAATATACTGAAAGATGTATAAAATAGAAATAAAAAAATATTAATTAAAACTGGAAATTATTAAAATTCCATATAAGAAGAAATTTATAATATAAACTTTTTGTAATAATTTGTTATTTTAGTTATTTGATAAAGATTCATAATTTTTCATATTTTTCCAATGTTTAATAATAAACAAATGAACGATATTCAGAGATAAACTAATACATTTAATAATAATCATTTAGAATTAACAAATAATCCAACAATATACATTTTATTCTATTCTTTTTATTTAATATTTTATTGTAACTATTCAATTTCTCTGAAATTTGAATTTTATTTGTTTTATACATTTTTTAAATTAATATCAATAATAAAAGTTTTTCTAAATAATCAAAAAAAAAAATTCTTTTAAAAAATACATAATATTTTTTAAATTACTGTTTTCAATATAAAATAATTAAAAAAATATTTAACTTATTATTATTATAAAAAATTTGGAAAAAAATAATAAATTTAGCTAATTTTTATATTATTTTATTATATATTATTCTAAATAATCTAAAAATATAAATTCCATCAAGAAAACAACACTTTTAAAAAATATATAATAGGTTTTAAAATAAAAAAAAATGGAAAAGAATAATAAATATAAATTTTTAATAATTAATATATTATTTTATTATATATTGATATATGTTTTAAATTTTCTTTTTATTAGTATCTATATACATCAAAATTATATGTTTTATTCCTAATTAAACATTTTTTAATTAAATCTTTTTCTGATTCTTTAATTATACATATGTGTAATTTTTCAGATTTCACACATTTCTTTTTACATTATTAACGGAATAATTAATAACAAATACTTCAAAATTAACGAGAAAGTTATATGAATATTTAATTTTTAAAAAATTATCGAAATTATTCATAAAACAATTATTATATTAATTATAAACGACAATCAATATTAAAATTTATAATAATTCTAACATTTTAAAATTTGTCTATATAAATTTCATATTTTTTTAATAAAATTCCTAAAAGATTAAAATTAGAGCATTATTAATTAAATTAAAGGTTTTTTAACAATATTAACATTAAATTATTAAAATATTATAATTATTAGTAATAATAAGTAACAGTATTTCATTTAAGATCCACTTAATTTAATTTGTATTTTAATTAAATTTGAAACAGTAATGGCAAAATTGAAAAATCATTATAAAATTTTAGCATAATAAAATTAAGTGTTTCAATTCAAAAATTAAATTTTCTGATTTTAGGTGTTTATTGATTTAATCTTGTTTAATTAATGAAATCAATAATGAAGACAAATATGTAAGTAACTCTTATTGAAATTGTTTCAGTTTAATTCAAATTTTATGCACTTTTTGATATTTATTTATTGTTTTTTTAAGTGAAATAATAGATTTGTCCCCTTAATTTAATTATATTCTTTTACTTATACAAATTTTATTGAAATAAAGTAATTAATTAATTAAATCATAACAAAATTTTCTTTAAATTTAAATTATAATCAAGAAATTTTAGAATCTTAATCTTGATATCAATTGATTTATTAAATTTTTTATATATTTGGTATCATGGCGCATCCACCATTTTTTAAACTTTAAAATATATTATGTTATTATATATTAAATAAATGCATAAAATTATCACAGAGAGGACTTAATAATAATTTCCCCCCTTTATTTGTTAAATAGTAGATTGTTGTTTCTATTGTGATGTAAAACATCTGCCCGAAACAGATTAAACCCCCAAATAGACCATACCACTATTCATACGAAAATAGCACGGAAAACGTACTCCCCATTCAACCGCCAAATTCCGGGTATCGCGTCCACAAAACGGAACATCCCTTACGTCCCCGCGTCCAGAACAGTTCCACGACAACGGACTCACTTTCGCTCTCGATCCGTCTGGCCGTGCGTACGATTTCGGCGTGTTTCGGGTGCCGCACGCACACCGTCTTTCGCCCCGTTATTGATTTTTCGGCGGTCGCGAGGGGTGCACGCACGCATTCACGAAACGGCGCGGCGTCGGGGGCGAAGGAGCGCGAAACATCGCCGAAAATCGCCGCCGCCTCCGCCTCGCCCGCCCGACGGGGGACGGCGTCCGAAAATCGTTTTATCGGCGGCCGTGCACACACGTGTGGATGGGGGCTGTGTGTCGCATGTCTTTCGGACGGCGCGCGTAAAATTTTATGGGGGACCACCATTCATCCCGGCCTCCATTCATTGCGGAGTTAAGTGCACACGGTTGATTGGGACGGTGAACGGGGGAATTTACGTCGAGGTTCGGGCTTCGATTTTGTTTATGTACGATGGAGTGACACGATCCAATAACACTTGACTCTCATAAGTAATAAAACTAAGAGATTTCGTGTTGTTTTACTTGAAAATCGAATTACGTCAACATTGATTGTACCTTACTTATATTGAATATTGATTTATTGTTTGTTAAAATAGTTTGAGGCGAAAACTTAACGAATTTTAAGACAAAGGAAATTCTTATTATGGAAGACTGGTTAATAATTTCCTCCGAAATTGATGTTTATTCAGAGTTGAAGTGTTTTATGTATTAAACAACAAAATTTTAGTAATTTCCAAGAAAAACCTCAAATTTTTAATAAAGATATATATTTTAAAAGAAAAGAGATTCTTATTTTGAGAAGACACGTCTTCTAGCATCCTCCAGAATTGATATATCAAACAACCAAATTCTACTAATTTTCAAGAAGAATTTCCAACTTTCTAGTAATTTAGAAGAAGAACTTTCAACTTTTAATAAATATACATACATCATGGACAAAGAGATTCTTTTTATGAAAATCTGGTTATACATTTATTCCCAAAATTGAAGTTTATTCAAATCAGATTTAAATTTTAAAATTATCTTATAAAATTGAAGATGTATTTCATGTATCAAACAACTAAATTCATCTAATTTCAAAGGAAAACTTTCAACTTTTAATAAATATACATACATCATAGATAAAGAGATTATTTTTATGAGAAACTGGTTATACATTTCTTCCAAAAATTGAAGTTTACTCAAATCAGATTTAAATTTTAAAATTATCTTATAAAGTTGAAGATGTATTTCATGTATCAAACAACTAAATTCATCTAATTTCAAAGGAGAACCTTCAACTTTTAATAAATATACACACATCATAGGTAAAGAGATTATTTTTATGAGAAACTGGTTACACATTTCTTCCCAAAATTGAAGTTTACTCAAATCAGATTTAAATTTTAAAATTATCTTATAAAGTTGAAGATGTATTTCATGTATCACACAACTAAATTCATTTAATTTCAAAGGAGAACTTTCAATTTTTAATAAATATACATACATCACAGATAAAGAAATTATTTTTATGAGAAACTGGTTGTACATTTCTTCCCAAAATTGAAGTTTACTCAAATCAGATTTAAATTTTAAAATTATCTTATAAAGTTGAAGATGTATTTCATGTATCACACAACTAAATTCATTTAATTTCAAAGGAGAACTTTCAACTTTTAATAAATATACATACATCACAGATAAAGAGATTATTTTTATGAGAAACTGGTTATACATTTCTTCCCATAATTGAAGTTTACTCAAATCAGATTTAAATTTTAAAATTATCTTATAAAGTTAAAGATGTATTTCATGTATCAAACAACTAAATTCATCTAATTTCAAAGGAGAACCTTCAACTTTTAATAAATTTACACACATCATAGGTAAAGAGATTATTTTTATGAGAAACTGGTTACACATTTCTTCCCAAAATTGAAGTTTACTCAAATCAGATTTAAATTTTAAAATTATCTTATAAAGTTGAAGATGTATTTCATGTATCAAACATCTAAATTCATTTAATTTCAAAGGAAAACTTTCAACTTTTAATAAATATACATACATCACAGATAAAGAGATTATTTTTATGAGAAACTGGTTATACATTTCTTCCCAAAATTGAAGTTTACTCAAATCAGATTTAAATTTTAAAATTATTTTATAAAGTTGAAGATGTATTTCATATATCAAACAACTAAATTCATCTAATTTCAAAGGAGAACTTTCAATTTTTAATAAATATACATACATCACAGATAAAGAGATTATTTTTATGAGAAACTGGTTACACATTTCTTCCCAAAATTGAAGTTTACTCAAATCAGATTTAAATTTTAAAATTATCTTATAAAGTTGAAGATGTATGTCATGTATCACACAACTAAATTCATTTAATTTCAAAGGAGAACTTTCAATTTTTAATAAATATACATACATCACAGATAAAGAAATTATTTTTATGAGAAACTGGTTGTAAATTTCTTCCCAAAATTGAAGTTTACTCAAATCAGATTTAAATTTTAAAATTATTTTATAAAGTTGAAGATGTATTTCATATATCAAACAACTAAATTCATCTAATTTCAAAGGAGAACTTTCAATTTTTAATAAATATACATACATCACAGATAAAGAGATTATTTTTATGAGAAACTGGTTACACATTTCTTCCCAAAATTGAAGTTTACTCAAATCAGATTTAAATTTTAAAATTATCTTATAAAGTTGAAGATGTATGTCATGTATCACACAACTAAATTCATTTAATTTCAAAGGAGAACTTTCAATTTTTAATAAATATACATACATCACAGATAAAGAAATTATTTTTATGAGAAACTGGTTGTAAATTTCTTCCCAAAATTGAAGTTTACTCAAATCAGATTTAAATTTTAAAATTATTTTATAAAGTTGAAGATGTATTTCATATATCAAACAACTAAATTCATCTAATTTCAAAGGAGAACTTTCAATTTTTAATAAATATACATACATCACAGATAAAGAGATTATTTTTATGAGAAACTGGTTACACATTTCTTCCCAAAATTGAAGTTTACTCAAATCAGATTTAAATTTTAAAATTATCTTATAAAGTTGAAGATGTATGTCATGTATCACACAACTAAATTCATTTAATTTCAAAGGAGAACTTTCAATTTTTAATAAATATACATACATCACAGATAAAGAAATTATTTTTATGAGAAACTGGTTGTAAATTTCTTCCCAAAATTGAAGTTTACTCAAATCAGATTTAAATTTTAAAATTATCTTATAAAGTTGAAGATGTATTTCATGTATCAAACAACTAAATTCATCTATTTTCAAAGGAGAACTTTCAACTTTTAATAAATATACATACATCACAGATAAAGAGATTATTTTTATGAGAAACTGGTTATACATTTCTTCCCAAAATTGAAGTTTACTCAAATCAGATTTAAATTTTAAAATTATCTTATAAAGTTGAAGATGTATTTCATGTATCAAACATCTAAATTCATCTAATTTCAAAGGAGAACTTTCAACTTTTAATAAATATACATACATCACAGATAAAGAGATTATTTTTATGAGAAACTGGTTATACATTTCTTCCCAAAATTGAAGTTTACTCAAATCAGATTTAAATTTTAAAATTATCTTATAAAGTTGAAGATGTATTTCATGTGTCAAACAACTAAATTCATCTAATTTCAAAGGAGAACTTTCAATTTTTAATAAATATACATACATCACAGATAAAGAGATTATTTTTATGAGAAAATGGTTATACATTTCTTCCCAAAATTGAAGTTTATTCAAATCAGATTTAAATTTTAAAATTATCTTATAAAGTTGAAGATGTATTTCATGTATCAAACAACTAAATTCATCTAATTTCAAAGGAGAACTTTCAATTTTTAATAAATATACATACATCACAAATAAAGAGGTTATTTTTATGGGAAACTGGTTATACATTTCTTCCCAAAATTGAAGTTTACTCAAATCAGATTTAAATTTTAAAATTATCTTATAAAGTTGAAGATGTATTTCATGTATCAAACAACTAAATTCATCTAATTTCAAAGAACTTTCAGCTTTTATTAAATATACATCTTTTACAAAAGGATTCTTTTTATGAAAAACTGGTTATGCATTTCTTCCCAAAATTGAAGTTTATTCAAAACAGATTTAAATTTTAAAATTATCTTATAAAGTTGAAGGTGTATTTCAGGTATCAAACAACTACATTCTATTAATTTGGAAGAAGATCTTTCAGCTTTTATTAAGTATACATATTTTAAACAAAAAGAGATTCTTTTTATGAAAAACTAATTATACAGTTCTTCCCAAAATTGGAATTTATTCAAATCAGATTTAAATTTTAAAATTATCTTATAAAGTTGAAGAAGTATTTCATGTATCAAAAAACTAAATTCTACTAATTTGGAAGGAGAACTTTCAGCTTTTATTAAATATACATATTTTAAAGACAAAGAGATTCTTTTTATGAAAAACTAGTTATGCATTTTTTCCCAAAATCGAAGTTTATTCAAATCACATTTGAATTTTAAAATTATCTTATAAAGTTGTATGTATAAAACAATATTTTATGTAAGAAATGTACTAATTATCAAGAAAAACTTTCAACTTTTAATAAATATATATAACTTAAAGACATTAATAAAATATCAATAAAAAAAGAAAATTTATTTAAATTTAATAAATAAAGGCGTCGACATATTATTTTGTGTATGAACCAATAGAACTGTACGAAGAAAGGTTCAATTAATTGACATAAATTCACTCCAGAACTTATTGATTTCCTCGTTACAATCAGACATTGACGAAGTAAGTAACTAAGCAATAATTCAATTAAACTACATGTTCAACCAACAAGGTTTTACCTTGATACACATATTCTCACACTAATGGACTAGCTACATACCACTTTTATGAACATAATGACTTTGTAAAAAATTGAATACACACCTGAAACAAAAAATTAAATTAATAATACAACAATTAAATTGGTTATTAACAAATTTAACAAAGTTGTATAAAACGAAATCATGTAGGTTTTAAATTATGTATAAATTCAATTTCGGCGTTCTCAGTTGTCTGGTGAATTGAAGGAAATTGTATTTATGGCCAGAAAGACTTTTCTAAGGGCTCATAAATTGCTGCGAATAAAAGAAGAATATACCAATTTATTTTCATCCAGGAAAGAACATCTCGATATTTATTACAGTTATATCCATAATTTTTTTAAGTTTAATACATGTCGTACTTTGTCATTTTTACTGATTTATTTCCATCCATTTTTATCAACCTTCAATTACTTTTTTATAAAGTTTCTAATAATTATTAAGTATTTTTCAGTAATATTACAAATAGTTTAAACAATGTTTAATATAAATAATATTATCTAATAAGTTAGTACAGTTATTTTGAATAAAGCAGATTTCAGTAACTATAAAAATGGCTTAGATAATTTCTAATAAAACCAGATAGATTTTTATAATATTACGAACAGTTTAGGCAGTAACATTACGTGAGATAGACACATTCAATAACATTTTCTGTATATCGGATAAATTCAGAACTATTTATAATAAATATGTGTTATTATTTTGAATAAGCCAAATTTTACTAAAATTACAAACTTTTTAAGTAATTTTTAGTAACATTTATATTGTTTTACACAGATTTTAATAGTAATAAAAACAGTTAAGATAATTTCTAATAACATCAGATAGATTTTTGTAAAATTATGAACAATTTAGACAATTTTTAGTAACATTACATGAGATAGACACATTCAACAACATTTTCTGTAAAGATATATTGAATAAATTCAGAACTATTTATAATAAATTTGTGTAATTATTTTGAATACACCAAATTTTTCTAAAATTACAAACATTTTAAATATTTTTTAGTAATATTTATATTGTTTTAGACAGATTTTAATAGTAATAAAAACAGTTAAGTTAATTTCTAGTAACACAAGATTTTTGCAAAATTATGAACAATTTAGACAATTTTTAGTAACATTTCATGAGATAGACACATTCAACAACATTTTCTGAAAAGATAAATTGAATAAATTAAGAACTATTTATAATAAATTTGTGTTATTATTTTGAATAAATCAAATTTTACTAAAATTACAAATATTTTGAGTAATTTTTAGTAACATTTATATTGTTTTAGACAGATTTTAGTAGTAATAAAAGCAGTTAAGATAATTTCTAGTAACACCAGATAGATTTTTGTAAAATTATTTTACTAAAATTATAAATATTTTAAGTAATTTTTAGTAACATTGATGAACAGTTTAGACAATTTTTAGTAACATGACATAAGACAATAACATTTTCTGTAAAGTATATTAATTTATTCTTGTTATGAAACATGATCCACATTATAATTTGATATTTCTTGTCCATAAAAAAATATATTAATTATTGCTAATTGGATTTAAGACATATATCCACAAACAAGTTTTACCCAAACAGTTTAATTAATTATAATTGGTTTCTTTAAGCAGCCATGTGTTTTTTCCAATATATTCGATAATTGCTTAAAAAATACATACGAAGAATCGATCTGTATCGAGATCAATACAATTAAAGTCCAATAAAACATCGGGAACAGTCTGTTGAGCATAAGCAGACAATTTCCCAGCTAAAAATAGGAATTATATAAGTACACACAAACAGGATTTCGCTTCGAGGAATAAAGAATAATAAAGCGAAATTGGCGGCGTGTTTGTTTTATATTTTACCATGGAAATCGATGTATTTTTTTTTTTGAATGAAATGGTTGTTTATTTAATGTTTGATTGTACATAAATGTTTTGGAAATTGGGGGTGAAAGCTTCGAATAAAGTAAAAAATGAGAAAAAACTTAAAGATAAATTACACCTGAAACAGAACGTGATTTAATGCGTCCGACAAAAAAAAAAAACGCCGAATTTACAACAACGCAATAAAATATTAAAAATGATCGCTCCTCTCGTTTGTCGCACGTACAGATGTTGCGAATTAAGGAGACGCACACCTTGTGAACATCTGATCACTTTAATTGCCGTTCGTATAAAAGTCGTCGTAAAAATTTGGCCGGAGTGATTCCTGAATTATGCCTTTTAGACGTTCGACATTAAGCGATGATTTACATAATGCGTTCGGGAAGTTGAAAATTTTAACATCGGCCAAATTACGATTTCGAGCCGGCCACATAATTCCAATGTTCGAGCTCATTAAACTACTATAATTGTTCGCGTAAAACATAATTGCTACACATGTGCATCGTTTTATTTTGATGAGAACAACTTTTATGGAACGTGAGGAATTTTACATTTGTTTTGGCGATGGTGTAATATTTTTTTCCATACTCCTTTTTATTTTTTAACAAATACTTAAGACATATTTTAGAGAAACATTATTTTAATTTTTTTTTCTATAATTAAAGTCAGTTTTCAGTAACATATTTTAATTCTAATAAAATTTCCTTTATTTGAGGCAATTTCAATAAGGTTAAAGTTTGTTTAAATAGTTTTCAGCAACATTACATGACTTTTCAATAGTACTGAATAAAGTTTCTGTGATTTGAGACTGTTTTGAGTAACGTTAGAGATATTTTAAACAGTTTTCAGCAACATTACGAAAGTTTTCAATGGTACTGAATAAAATTTATATAATTTGATACTGTTTTGAGTAACGTTAGAGATATTTTAAACAGTTTTCAGTAATATTACAAGAGTTTTCAATGGTACTGAATAAAATTTCTATAATTTGAGACTGTTTTGAGTAACGTTAGAGATGTTTTAAACAATTTTCAGTAACATTACAAGAGTTTTCAATGGTACTGAATAAAATTTCTATAATTTGAGACTGTTTTGAGTAAAGTTAAGGTCGTTTTAAACAGTTTTCAGCAACATTACAAGAATTTTCAATAGTATTGAATAAAATTTCTGTGATTGAGACTGTTTTGAGTAACATTAGAGATGTTTTAAACAGTTTTCAGCAACATTACGAAAGTTTTCAATGGTACTGAATAAAATTTATATAATTTGATACTGTTTTGAGTAACTTTAAAGTCGCTTTAAACAGTTTTCAGCAACATTACAAGAGTTTTCAATGGTTTCTAATAAAATTTCTATAATTTGAAACTGTTTTGAGTAACGTTAGAGATGTTTTAAACAGTTTTCAGTAACATTACACGAGTTTTCAATGGTACTAAATAAAATTTCTATAATTTGAGACCGTTTTGAGTAACGTTAAAGTTGTTTTAAACAGTTTTCAGCAACATTACAAGAGTTTTCAATAGTATTGAATACAATTTCTGTGATTTGAGATTGTTTTGAGTAACGTTAGGGATGTTTTAAATAGTTTTCAGCAACATTACAAGTTTTCAATGGCACTGAATAAAATTTCTATAATTTGAGACTGTTTTGAGTAAAGTTAAAGTCGTTTTAAATAGTTTTCAGCAACATTACATGAGTTTTCAATAGTACTGAATAAAGTTTCTGTGATTTGAGACTGTTTTGAGTAACGTTAGAGATGTTTTAAACAGTTTTCAGCAACATTACGAAAGTTTTCAATAGTACTGAATAAAATTTATATAATTTGACACTGTTTTGAGTAACGTTAGAGATATTTTAATCAGTTTTCAGTAATATTACAAGAGTTTTCAATGGTACTGAATAAAATTTCTATAATTTGAGACTGTTTTGAGTAACGTTAGAGATGTTTTAAACAATTTTCAGTAACATTACAAGAGTTTTCAATGGTACTGAATAAAATTTCTATAATTTGAGACTGTTTTGAGTAAAGTTAAGGTCGTTTTAAACAGTTTTCAGCAACATTACAAGAGTTTTCAATAGTATTGAATAAAATTTCTGTGATTGAGACTGTTTTGAGTAACATTAGAGATGTTTTAAACAGTTTTCAGCAACATTACGAAAGTTTTCAATGATAATGAATAAAATTTATATAATTTGATACTGTTTTGAGTAACGTTAAAGTCGCTTTAAACAGTTTTCAGCAACATTACAAGAGTTTTCAATGGTTTCTAATAAAATTTCTCTAATTTGAAACTGTTTTGAGTAACGTTGGAGATGTTTTAAACAGTTTTCAGTAACATTACACGAGTTTTCAATGGTACTGAATAAAATTTCTATAATTTGAGACCGTTTTGAGTAACGTTAAAGTCGTTTTAAACAGTTTTCAGCAACATTACAAGAGTTTTCAATAGTATTGAATACAATTTCTGTGATTTGAGATTGTTTTGAGTAACGTTAGGGATGTTTTAAATAGTTTTCAGCAACATTACAAGAGTTTTCAATGGTACTGAATTAAATCTCTATAATTTGAGACTGTTTTGAGTAAAGTTAAAGTCGTTTTAAATAGTTTTCAGCAACATTACAAGAGTTTTCAATAGTACTGAATAAAGTTTCTGTGATTTGAGACTGTTTTGAGTAACGTTAGAGATGTTTTAAACAGTTTTCAGCAACATTACAAAAGTTTTCAATGGTACTAAATAAATTTTATATAATTTGACACTGTTTTGAGTAACGTTAGAGATATTTTACACAGTTTTCAGTAACATTACAAGAGTTTTCAACAGTACTGAATAAAATTTCTATAATTTGAGACTGTTTTGAGTAACGTTAAAGTCGTTTTAAACACTTTTCAGCAACATTACAAGTGTTTTCAATGGTACTGAATAAAATTTCTATAATTTGAGACTGTTTTGAGTAAAGTTAAAGTCGTTTTAAACAGTTTTCAGCAACATTACAAGAGATTTCAATAGTATTGAATAAAATTTCTGTGATTTGAGACTGTTTTGAGTAACATTAGAGATGTTTTAAACAGTGTTCAGCAACATTACGAAAGTTTTCAATGGTACTGAATAAAATTTATATAATTTGACACTGTTTTGAGTAACGTTAGAGATATTTTAAACAGTTTTCAGTAACATTACAAGAGTTTTCAATGGTACTGAATAAAATTTCTATAATTTGAGACCGTTTTGAGTAACATTAAAGTTGTTTCAAACAGTTTTCAGTAACATTATAAGAGATTTCAATAGTCCTGAATAAAATTTCTATAATTTGGGACTGTTTTGATTAACGTTATAGATATTTTAAACAGTTTTCAGTAACATTACAAAAGTTTTCAATTGTAATGAAATATATTTCTATAATTTGAGACTGTTTTAACTAACGTTAAGTTGTTTTAGACAATTTTAAGTAACATTACAAAAGTTCTCAATTGTATTGAAATAAATTTCTATGATTTGAAACTATTTTGAGTAATATTAAAGTTGTTTCAAACCACTTTCAGTAACATTACAAGAATATTTAATAATACTGAATAAAATTTATGTAAAGTTGTTTTAATCATTTTTAGTAACATTAGTTTATAATGGTATTGAAGAAAATTTCTATAATTTGAGACTGTTTTGAAGTTGTTTTAGATGTTTTCAGTTGTATTGAATAATGAGTAACTTCCTCTTAATAATTTGTAAAAAATTTATTAAATAAAAATGTCTATTACTTTTATGAAAATTCCCCCCGGGCTGTAAATATTTCAGTACCAATTTGACGATGCCCACCGAAACATTTCGTTTTGTTTTCGACCTGGCACACGTACAGACACGAGTGTACGTAACACATGAAAACGAAATGGGCAAAAAAAAAAAGGGATTAGATTAACCCGTTCCACCCCCAGACTGGCGATCGTGGCATCGGGTCGTTGCAAGTGAGCAGCCGCCGTAAACTGGCCGCGTTCGCATATTTTTAGTCGGCGCGTCGCGACGCTCTCGGGGGTGTTCACCTCTGGCGTACACGCCGACGTCGACGTCGCCGTCACCGCCGACGAAGACGACGCCCCGTTCGCGTTCCATTCCGCCGTCTGTCTGTGTGTCTGCACAATTATTTTTTTTTTTATTTATTCCGTCCGTTCGTAACTGTGTATGGTATAATGAGTGCGAATCGCGAAATTTGATTTGGTCCCGGGCCGAGCGCCCGTTTCGGCGTTAATGATCCGCTGGTCAGGTGTAAAAAAGGCACAGGTGCGTGTCGCGCGCTCGCACATGCCGGACCGGACGACGCGGAATGTTATTTAATTAAGCGCCGAACGGAAAAATCAAAATCGCCCGAATCCGGGACGCGCGGTTTTCTGTCCGGACTGATTGGAATTTATGACGGTCTAATTGCGTGGATCGAAATGGTGCACATAAAGACAACGTTATACATTGTTTAGTGTGATAATTTAGATATTTTATAGTTTCTGTGTAATAAAGTAACATTGTCTTACACACTTTCCTTAAATTGTCAAACTGTATTATACTATATATTATATAAACCATATAAATTTAATATAAACTGTATAAATTATAGAAATTTTATTAAGTACTATAAAAATCTATTGTTATGTGCTGAAAACTGTTCTAATATTACTAAAAATTCTCTTCTAATATTATTAAAACTTATTTTAAATTACAAGAATTATATTGAATACTTTTTAAAAGTTTGTAATTTTCTTTATAACTGTTTAAACTAAAAATTATATTAAAAATTTTATTGAAAATTATTTAAAACTTTTGTAATATTACTGTAAACCCTTATAATGTTGCTGAAAACTGTTTAAACCGACTTTAATGTGTCTCAAAACAGTCTCAAATTATAGAAATTTTATTCAGTATCAGTGAACACTCATGTAATATCATTGAAAACTGTTTAAAACGGCTTTGGCTTACTCAAAACATTCTCTAATTATAGAAATTATATTCAATACAACTGAAAATTCTTGTAATGTTACTGAAAACTATTTAAAACAACGTTAACGTTATTCAAAATAGTCTCAAATCATAGAATTTTATTTCAATACCAATAAAAACTCTTGTAATGTTACTGAAAGCTGTTTAAAATAACTTTAATGTTACTCAAAACTGTCTCAAATCATAGAAATTTATTTAAATACAATTAAAAATTCTTATGATGTTACTGAAAACTGTTTAAAACAACTTCAACGTTACTTAAAACAGTCTCAAATTATAGAAATTTTATTCAGTATAATCGATCATTGTTGTAATGTTTAAACTGAAAACTGTTTAAAACAACATTAATGTTCTCGAAATAGTCTCAAATTATAGAAATTTTATTCAATGCCATTGAAAACTCTTGTTGTGTTCCTGAAAACTGTTTAAAACAACTTCAACGTTACTTAAAACAGTCTCAAATTATAGATATTTTATTCAGTATAATTGAAAACTCTTATAATGTTGCTGAAAACTGTTTAAAACAACTTCAACGTTACTTAAAACTGTCTCAAATTATAGAAATTTTATTCAATTCCACTGAGAACTCTTATAATGTTACTCAAAATAATCTCAAATTAAAGAAATTTTATTCAGTACAATTGAAAACTTTTGTAATGTCACTGAAAACTATTTAAAACAACTTCAACGTTACAAATTTATTGTTACTCGAAATAGTCTCAAATTATAGAAATTTTATTCAGTATAGTTGAAAACTCTGGTAATGATACTGAAAACTGTTTAAAACAACTTCAACGTTACTTAAAACAGACTCAAATTATAGAAATTTTCTTCAATTCCATTGAGAACTCTTATAATGTTGTTGAAAACTGTTTAAAACGCCTTCAACATCACTCAAAATGGTCTCAAATTATAGAAATTTTATTCAATGCCATTGAAAACTCTTGTTGTGTTCCTGAAAACTGTTTAAAACAACTTCAACGTTACTTAAAACAGTCTCAAATTATAGATATTTTATTCAGTATAATTGAAAACTCTTATAATGTTGCTGAAAACTGTTTAAAACAACTTCAACGTTACTTAAAACTGTCTCAAATTATAGAAATTTTATTCAATTCCACTGAGAACTCTTATAATGTTACTCAAAATAATCTCAAATTAAAGAAATTTTATTCAGTACAATTGAAAACTTTTGTAATGTCACTGAAAACTATTTAAAACAACTTCAACGTTACAAATTTATTGTTACTCGAAATAGTCTCAAATTATAGAAATTTTATTTAGTATAGTTGAAAACTCTGGTAATGATACTGAAAACTGTTTAAAACAACATTAATGTTCTCGAAATAGTCTCAAATTATAGAAATTTTCTTCAATTCCATTGAGAACTCTTATAATGTTGCTGAAAACTGTTTAAAACGTCTTCAACATCATTCAAAATGGTCTCAAATTATAGAAATTTTATTCAATGCCATTGAAAACTCTTGTTGTGTTCCTGAAAACTGTTTAAAACAACTTCAACGTTACTTAAAACAGTCTCAAATTATAGATATTTTATTCAGTATAATTGAAAACTCTTATAATGTTGCTGAAAACTGTTTAAAACAACTTCAACATTACTTAAAACTGTCTCAAATTATAGAAATTTTATTCAATTCCACTGAGAACTCTTATAATGTTACTGAAGACTGTTTAAAACGTCTTCAACGTTACTCAATTTATAGAAATTATATTCAGTACAATTGAAAACTCTTGTAATGTTACTAAAGACGGTTTAAATCAACTTCAACGTTACTGAACAGTCTCAAATCTTATAAATTTTACTCAATATCGTTGAAAACATTTGTAACGATGAAAACTGTTTAAGACGACTGAATTTACTAAGATATTTACTGCATGTTGGAATTTTGATAGAAGTAATATACATTTTTATTTAATAAAATTTTTACAAAAGAATATTTTATACAGATTCTAAAATATTTAAACTAATTTTAATATTATTAATACAAACTGAAAACTGAATATAATTTTAATGTTACATAAACTGTGTAAAGGTATTAATAAAAACTGTATAAAATATTTGTATTTTTCCTATAATTTAGATATAAATTAAAATTATCTTAAATGTATTTATAGTAATATTATTAAAAATTGTTTTACAACTGTATAATTAATTAAAATTTGTTTTACAACTGTCTAAATGTTATTGAAACAGTCTAAATTTTTTCATTTGTTAATAGTCTTTAAAGTATTTCAATTCTTCATAGCAACATTTTAAATTATTTGTATTGTTATAAAAACATGTCTAAAGAATTTAAAATATTACTAAAAATATTGTTATATTCACTCTTTGAATGTTCTTAAAAACTGTGTAGATTTAATATTTTACTAAAAAGTATTAAAAATATTTGTAGCTTTCCAAATATTTTTCTAATTTTAACTGTAATGTTACTAAAACTCTTTAAAATAATTGGAATATTACTAAAAATTAAAGTCAAACGTAATTTGATGTAACTAAGTGCTTAAAGTAGATCTGACACTACTTAAAAGAGTTAATAATTATAATGTGAGAATTTCACTTAATTTTCAGGTAAAACCAGAGCGAACAAAAAAATTATAATGTTGCCAAAAAACTTGTGATTCATACATCTTCATAATTTCTTTGTTTCCATTCGACTAACAAAACCGGCGCCTTTTAATGATGGTGTAAGCCACAAAAACGGCGTAACACACACTAACGAACCAACAATTAAACAAAGAATTAATTGCGACGAGATTATCAGCGCTCTTCGTTCGGGAACGGGCCAATTAAATTTGGTTTTTTTTTGTTTATTTCAATTAATGCAAAACTTTCGGCCGTGTATCCGGTGACGTTTTGGCAGAAAACGAAACGCGGCGGGCGCTTTTATTAATATGATTCGCATTCGGGAAATCTGAAGGGTGAGATTAATTAATATCGTAACGGATTAGGCGACACCTTGTTTGTGTTCGTAATTGGTACGTGGGTTATCGGGAAATCTTCTTGCAGAATCTCCGAAAATATCTCGTGGGTTGAGCGTTGCTCCTCATTTGCATGTGTGTGTCTTTGGTGCAGTGGCGTGTACAACATTATTTTTATGTTATTGTCAACATCAATGTTATAAAATAATTATAGAATTAATTAGACTAATTTTAATATATTAAAAATTATTTTAGACAATTTTAGTAACATTACAATGATTACAGATAGTTTTCAGTATACAATATTTAGTAAAACTGTAATTATTTCAGAAAATAATAAATATTATCAAAAAGTTTATAGCCATTTTAGTAACCTTACAATTAATTCGGACAGAGTTTAACAATATTTTAGTTAATTCAGATAATTTTTAGTAAAATTACAGATATTTCAGGCATTTGTTTTAAATAATATTTAGTAAGACTGCAAATATTTCAGACACTAATAAGTAATATCACAATGCTTTTGGCCGTTTTAGTAACATTACAATTTTTTCAGGCAAATTTTAATAATATTACAGCTAATTCAGACAATTTTTGGTAATTTCAGATACTTATTTTAGTCAATATTTAATAAAACTGTATTTATTTTAGACAGTAATACTAATATCAAAATGCTTTTGGCCAATTTAGTAACATTACAATTTTTTGTCAGATTTTAATAATATTACAGCTAATTCAGACAATTTTTGATAAAATTACAGACGTTTCAGACACTTGTTTTAGTTAATATTTAATAAAACTGTAATTATTTCAGAAAGTAATAACTAATATCAAAAAGTTTTTGGCCATTTTAGTAACCTTACAAATTTTTCAGATATATTTTAATAATATAACAGTTAATTCAGGCGATTTTAAATAAAATTACAAACATTTTAGTCACTTATTTTAGGTAATATTTAGTAAAATTTCAATTATTTCTGATAATAATAAGTAATATCAAAATGCTTTTGGTCATTTTAGGAACATTACAATTTTTTAGAGAGATTTTAATAATATTTCAGTTAATTCAGACAATTTTTAATAAAATTACAAACAATTCAGTCACTTATTTTAGGTAATATTTAGTAAAACTAATAATAATAAATAATATCATAATACTTTTGGCCATTTTAGTAACATTACAATTTTTCAGACAGATTTTAATAATATTTCAATTAATTTAGACAATTTTTTATAAAATCACAGACACTTTAGGCACTTATTTCAGTCAATATTTAGTAAAACTGTAATTATTTCAGACAGTAATACGTAATATCAAAAAATTTTTGACCATTTTAGTAATATTACAAATTTTTCAGACAGATTTTAATAATATTTCAGTTAATTCAGACGATTTTTAATAAAATTAAAATTCAGTCACTTATTTTAGGTAATATTTAGTAAAACTTGCTTTTGGCCATTTTAGTAACATTACAATTTTTCAGACAGATTTTAATAATATTTCAATTAATTCTGACAATTTTTTATAAAATCACAGACACTTTAGGCACTTATTTCAGTCAATATTTAGTAAAACTGTAATTATTTCAGATAGTAATACGTAATATCAAAAAATTTTTGGCCTTTTTAGTAAAATTACAAATTTTTCAGACAGATTTTAATAATATTTCAATTAATTCAGCCAATTTTTGATAAATTACAGACACTTCAGGCACTTATTTCAGTCAATATTTAGTAAAACTGTAATTATTTCAGACAGTAATAAGTAATGTCAAAAAAATTTTGGCCATTTTAGTAAAATTACAAATTTTTCAGACAGATTTTAATAATATTTCAATTAATTTAGACAATTTTTTATAAAATCACAGACACTTTAGGCACTTATTTCAGTCAATATTTAGTAAAACTGTAATTATTTCAGACAGTAATACGTAATATCAAAAAATTTTTGACCATTTTAGTAATATTACAAATTTTTCAGACAGATTTTAATAATATTTCAGTTAATTCAGACGATTTTTAATAAAATTACAAACAATTCAGTCACTTATTTTAGGTAATATTTAGTAAAACTTCAATTATTTCTAATAATAATAAATAATATCATAATGCTTTTGGCCATTTTAGTAACATTACAATTTTTCAGACAGATTTTAATAATATTTCAATTAATTCTGACAATTTTTTATAAAATCACAGACACTTTAGGCACTTATTTCAGTCAATATTTAGTAAAACTGTAATTATTTCAGACAGTAATACGTAATATCAAAAAATTTTTGGCCTTTTTAGTAAAATTACAAATTTTTCAGACAGATTTTAATAATATTTCAATTAATTCAGCCAATTTTTGATAAATTACAGACACTTCAGGCACTTATTTCAGTCAATATTTAGTAAAACTGTAATTATTTCAGACAGTAATAAGTAATGTCAAAAAAATTTTGGCCATTTTAGTAAAATTACAAATTTTTCAGACAGATTTTAATAATATTTCAGTTAATTCAGACGATTTTTAATAAAATTACCAACATTTCAGTCACTTATTTTAGGCACTATTTAGTAAAACTTCAATTATTTCTGAAAATAATAAATAGTATCAAAATACTTTTGACCATTTTAGTAACATTACAATTTTTTCAGACAGATTTTAATAATATTTCAATTAATTTAGACAATTTTTGATAAAATTACAGACCCTTTATGCACTTATTTCAGTCAATATTTAGTAAAACTGTAATTATTTCAGACAGTAATAAGTAATATGGCCATTTTAGTAGCATTACAAAATATTCAGAGAGTTTTTAATAATATAACAATTAATTTAGACGATTTTTAGTAAAATTACACTTATTTTATTCAATATTTAGTAACATTACGATTTTTTCTGACATTATTTCAGACAGTATTAAATAATATTAACATTAAAATAATCCAGTTTTATTAAGTCATTTCATTTTAGACTGCTTTTAGTTTTATCACAACTCTTTAATAAACATAAAAAATATTTTAAGATTTTTCAGTCATTTTAATCAGTCTCCAAACAGTGGCGTGTGGATTAAGAATTTAAATGAGCACCAACGCACTTTCACATTTAATGTGAGGTTTGTGTGCGTGTCACGAAAATTTTATGTACTCGTGTAAACACTGTATAAAAATTATTACCGGACATTATGGGGAAGGTCATACCTGAAACGAAAATATTCGCATATTTAATTAAAATATTATGAATAAACCTATTGCTAGTTAGTTTATTTTTAAAACACACCTTTCTATTTTTGATTAACTTGATCTGTGTTAATATTATCGAGTATTAATCGAAAATATTAATATTATTTTTAATAAAATGTGTTTCTAATTTTAATTGCAAAGACTCACACATATTATTATATTATAAAACTACTTAAATTGATAAGTATTTTAATTTACTTTTTTACTATAACATCTATATTATTCAAAAAACAAAAGATAAACTTATTTTAATTAATATTTGGTTATTTTATTTTTTTTTAGACTCCATAATTAACTTGAATTAATTAGATTTAAATTTATATTTAATTTTTTGTAGCCATGGAACAAAAATTTAAAATAAAACAAGTTTTTCAATATTAACTATTGATTTTGTTTATTAAACCATCACTATTTTCTCTTATTTAACATCCAATATTTGTAAAATGAGTTTTAATAACCTTTAAAAGGCAAATTTTCATTATTCCAATTTCATTATTCATTATTAATCAAGGTTAACAATAATTATATGTACAATAAAAAAAGATGAAAATAATGTAATATTTATTCCTTAATCACTCCCAATAATGAACCACTCAGTTTTATTTTTCTGAGTCATTTAAGGCGCATTTAAAATTGAAAAAAATTATCTAAATCAATCGAATCCATTTGCGGCCACTTGTTTACAACATCCCACCAGTTACAGCGTGTCCGCTGTAAAATGGTGCATGCACCGATGACTTCTATTTTCGGTGGCCGGCATCTTAAAAATAGACAATGACTACCGTTTCCCCAAATGGGGCGAATTGCGAATGTGTCGCCGCCGGCCTGGACCGATAGTTTCCACGTCGGCACGGTCGCGGGTTCCCCCTCATAATAACCGCGAAGTGACCGAGGTCAAGAACTTTTTTGGAGGCCACCAGATCGGCCAGTCTGTGTGCCGGCCAAGTGGATGTACGCGTTCGGCTTTTTCGGCGCGGTCAATTAAGGATATTATAAGGAGTTGCGCAATGTGGAAACATTGACATTCAGTTTCTTAATTGGACTCTTGCTGGTTCTTAAAATAGGCGACGTGTCTTCGACGTCACGCGGACGCTAAACCGTTTTCAGAAGTACGACGGAACGCTGCGAAGTCGCCGTTGACGAGACAAAGGTCGAAGTACGACGCATATAGTATTTGGTACCGGAAAAAGTCGTTTATGTTCTTAACGTTTAACCTTAAACTAATGTGATTTTCTTTAAAATTACTTTTATTCAACGAAATGATCACCTTTATAATCATCACAGACACAGTACCTCTTCCACAGAACTAAACCTTCTGTTACCCAAAATATTGTACTCTCATGTACATACTGAGGTAAAACCTGACATTAAAAATTCTGAAACTTCCTTTGTGTCTCCATTACGAAATATATAAGACATGCTACGAGAAAATATATCTAAATTTTTGGTAGCTAAAGAAAATATCAACCTCCGTTATAATCTCTTCTTCAAAATTAAACCTTCTGTTACCTAAACTATTGGATTCTCATCTATATAGTGAAGCAGAATCTCCCATTTAACATTCTGAAGCTTCCTTTGTGTCTCCAGTACGACATGTACCAGATGCTACGAGAAAACATGTCTGGATTTTTGGTAACTAAAGAAAATATCAACCTCAGTTATAATCTCTTCTTCAGAAGTAAACCTTCTGTTATCTAAACTATTGGATTCTTATCTATATAGTGAGGTGGGACCTCCCATTTAACATTTTGAAACTTCCTCTGTGTCTTTAGTACGACATGTACAAGATGCTACGAGAAAACATGTCTGGATTTTTTGGTAACTAAAGAAAATATCAACCTCCGTTATAATCTCTTCTTCAGAATTAAACCCTCTGTTATCTAAACTATTGGATTCTTATCTATAAAGTGTTGTGGAACCTCCCATTTAACATTTTGAAGCTTCCTTTGTGTCTCCAGTACGACATGTACTAGGATGCTACGAGAAAACATGTCTGTATTTTTTGGTAACTAAAGAAAATATCAACCTCCGTTATAATCTCTTCTTCAGAATTAAACCATCTGTTATCTAAACTATTAGATTCTTATCTATATAGTGAGGTGGAAACTCCCATTTAACATTTTGAAGCTTCCTTCGTGCCTCCAGTACGTCATGTACCAAATTCTACGAGAAAACATGTCTGGATTTTTGGTAACTAGAGAAAATATCAACCTCAGTTATAATCTCTTCTTCAGAATTAAACCCTCTGTTATCTAAACTATTGGATTCTTATCTATATAGTGAGGTGGGACCTCCCATTTAACATTTTGAAACTTCCTCTGTGTCTCTAGTACGAGATGTACCAGATGCTACGAGAAAACATGTCTGGATTTTTGGTGACCAAAGAAAATATCAACCTCCGTTATAATCTCTTCTTCAGAATTAAACCTTATGTTATCAAAACTATTGGATTCTTATCTATATAGTGAGGTGGAACCTCCCATTTAACATTTTGAAGCTTCCTCTGTGTCCCTAGTACGACATGTACCAGATACTACGAGAAAACATGTCTGAATTTTTGATAACTAAAGAAAACATCCACCTCAGTTTTAATTTCTTCTTCAGAATTAAACCTTCTATTATCTAAACTATTGGATTCTCATCTATATAGTGAAGCAGAATCTCCCATTTAACATTCTGAAGCTTCCTTTGTGTCTCCAATACGACATGTACCAGATGCTACGAGAAAACATGTCTGGATTTTTGGTAACTAAAGAAAATATCAACCTCAGTTATAATCTCTTCTTCAGAATTAAACCCTCTGTTATCTAAACTATTGGATTCTTATCTATATAGTGAGGTGGAACCTCCCATTTAACATTTTGAAGCTTCCTCTGTGTCCCTAGTACGACATGTACCAGATACTACGAGAAAACATGTCTGAATTTTTGATAACTAAAGAAAACATCCACCTCAGTTTTAATTTCTTCTTCAGAATTAAACCTTCTATTATCTAAACTATTTGATTCTCATGTATATAGTGAAGCAGAATCTCCCATTTAACATTCTGAAACTTCCTTTGTGTCTCCAATACGACATGTACCAGATGCTACGAGAAAACATGTCTGGATTTTTGGTAACCAAAGAAAATATCAACCTCAGTTATAATCTCTTCTTCAGAATTAAACCTTCTGTTATCTAAAATATTGGATTCTTATCTATATAGTGAAGTGGAACCTCCCATTTAACATTTTGAAGCTTCCTTTGTGTCTCCAGTACGACATGTACCAGATGCTACGACAAAACATGTCTGGATTTTTGGTAACTAAAAAAAACATCCACCTCAGTTTTAATTTCTTCTTCAGAATTAAACCTTCTATTATCTAAACTATTGGATTCTCATCTATATAGTGAGGCAGAATCTCCCATTTAACATTCTGAAGCTTCCTTTGTGTCTCCAATACGACATGTACCAGATGCTACGAGAAAACATGTCTGGATTTTTGGTAACTAAAGAAAATATCAACCTCAGTTATAATCTCTTCTTCAGAATTAAACCTTCTGTTATCTAAACTATTGGATTCTTATCTATATAGTGAGGTGGAAACTCCCATTTAACATTTTGAAGCTTCCTTCGTGCCTCCAGTACGTCATGTACCAAATGCTAAGAGAAAACATGTCTGGATTTTTGATAACTAAAGAAAATATCAACCTCAGTTATAATCTCTTTTTCAGAATTGAACCTTCTGTTATCTAAACTATTGGATTCTTATCTATAAAGTGTGGTGGAACCTCTCATTTAACATTTTGAAGCTTCCTTTGTGTCTCCAGTACGACAGGTACCAGATGTTACGAGAAAACATGTCTGGATTTTTTTATAACTAATGAAAATATCAACCTCCGTTATAATCTCTTCTTCAGAATTAAACCTTCTGTTACCTAAACTATTGGATTCTTATCTATATAGTGAGGTGGAACCTCCCATTTAACATTTTGAAGCTTCCTCTGTGTCCCAAGTACGACATGTACCAGATGCTACGAGAAAACATGTCTGGATTTTTGGTAACTAAAGAAAATATCAACCTCAGTCATAATCTCTTCTTCAGAATTAAACCTTCTGTTATCTAAACTACTGAATTCTTATCTATATAGTGAGATGGAAACCATTTAACATTTTAAAGCTTCCTTTGTAAATTTGTTCAGTTAAAAGCATTGATATTAAAGGAAAGCTTCATCTCTAAACTTATATAGCTAAGAACATTGATATTAAAAGTTTAAATCATCAATAAAACTTGATAGAAAGAAAAATATAAAAACTGTAGACTTAAGATGTTCAGAAGAAGTAAAAGCTTCATCTCTCAACTTATTTAGCTAAGAACATTGATATTAAAGGTTTAAAACTTCAATAAAACTTGACAGAAATAAAAATATTAAAACTGAAGTTCAGAAGAAGAAAAAGCTACACCTCCAAATTTATTATTTAAGAACATTAATATTAAAAGCTTAAATCTTTAATAATGCTTAATAGAAATTAAAATATTAAGATTGTAGACTTAAGCAATTCAGAAGAGGGAAATCAGCATCTCTAAATTTGATGTTATGGATAAATATTCAATTATTCTTAAGTAATGGAATTAAAAAGTGCATTCGATTCCGATAATCAAAATTCAGACGAAAATTCTAGTTTATGAAATGAGATTTTGAAATATACATTTGATTTTTTACGATCCAAAACGTCCGGTTAGCAGAAAGCAAACCACTCGGGACCGCTAAGTACGTTTTTATGGTGTTTGCAACAAGATTGGCCCGGCAATAACAAAATTTTACCACCGTGGAGCCGACGAAAACCATTAAACCCGGTACCCCCAGACAGCTTTCGGCTTTGTCTGTTCCATAGAGGTTCATCGCAATCAGCTGCTCGCTTTTCTAGGAAAGGAAGCCCATTTTAAATTCTAATTTATGTGACATATGCAATATAATGGGTGCATTTCAATATTTCTACAATCTGTCATATTGACTACTGATAATGTTTCCGTTCATTAATTTAAAAGGGTTGTAAATGTTTGTTTTTTTTTAGCAATTAACATACAATTTACACAATTAAATTTTACATTTAACTGAAATATGTTTAGAACATTAATAAATCATTACCTGTGGATGAAGTAACCGTTGCAAAAAGTCATTATGATTCATCGTAATGTAAAATACTCTCGCCTTCATAATTAATGTTATTTACCTGAATATTTTCACCTGTCTCCAACGAAACAATGAAGGAGGGTGTAACAAATTGTCTTCATTATTTTAGATTTTGTTCTGCATTTACAGATTGCAGTGAAATTAAATACAAGACAAAGAAAAATGGGTTGATTATTTAAATTTTATTAGGTACTGGAAAAACTCCCTTCGTTTAAGTTTGTGGTTCATGATTTATGGAATAAATTTTTATATTAAACTACTTTCAAAGGCTTTTTAAGCAATGAAACTAAAAAAGATTTAAACTGGTACTTCAAGAAAACATCAAGGATGAGTTTCTTTAGTCAACAGTAAGAGCGTTCTCCTTCTTCATGACAAAATAAAGCTACAGGTCGTACTTAAAATACAAGGGAAGCTTCAACATATTAAATGGGAGGTTCTACCTCATTCTGTTGATGAGAATCCAACATTTTAGGTAATACAAGGTTTAATTCTAAAGAAGATAAAAGTGAGGATGATTTTTTTTTCAATTGCCAAAACCCAGACATTTTTTCTCGTGCCATTTTCTTAACTTATTATATCTATGTGAAAAGTAGATTATAAATCCTTTTAGTGTAGTGTAAAATAACAATTTTGTGTCATGTTGTTGCCCATCAAAGTAGCTTGATATTCCAAACTTACATCATTAACTACTTAAATCGAGAACGGACGAGTGATTACAAGCTATTTATTGAAATTTTATTATGTACTGGAAAAATGAAAATATTGAAACTGTGTACTTATGAAGTTCAGAAGAAGTAAAAGCTTCATCTCTAAGAAAATTGATATAAAAGGTAAACAATTTATTGATAAAACTTGATAGTAATGAAAATATTAAAACTATAGATTTAACAAGTTCAGAAGATGAAAAAATTTGTTTAGCTGAAAACTTTGATGTTAAATGTTCAAGATACAAATCATTCTTCAAGCTGTGTATAAAACTTATTAATAATGACTTAGTTTAATGAAGGAGGAATTATGCTAATCTTAAAGTTTTGTAATTACAATTTTTCTTCTCTGTTGTACAGAAACTTGTTAAGCAACTAGTTATTATGGACCAGTTTCCTCAATCCCTATTATTGTTATTAAATTTCATATTGAAGTTATCATTAGTGAAATTGGTGAAGAACTGACACTTTTCCCGATGACTAATTTCGGTAATTAATGCGGACTTCCTCAATTACCTCAATTTGAGCAAAAAGTCTCATTTTTTCAGGCCACATGCCACACGAACTAATCTCGCAACGAAAGGTGTCATATTCTCATTACCTCCACCTTATAATGTCTGAAATTAAGTCATTAAGTAAACGACTATAAAAAAGGGATCGAACCAGTTCGAAGTTGCACGTAGTGCGGACGAAGGCAAAAGGCGCCAAAATCTGTGCAAGCGTTTTCTCGAGCCGTTTGTGCCGAGCTAAAATAATAATAAAAAATGCGAAAATAAAACAGGGTCGTGTCGAGCACGTAGAGGTTACTGTCGAACATTTTTCGGCAAACACCTGCCAACTGGCGTACGTGGATATTGGGCGATAACCACCATATACAATGTCTGGCCGCGGGGCCACATGCAAATTTTCTCGTCTGCGGGCCAGTTTTAAATATTAAAATAAATGTTGATGTATCAGGAAGTCTTGATTTCATGAATGGATAATTGCTTCGATGCGTACCGATAACAGATGACTATCGGGCTCATATTTTTGTGTGATTAACTCACTTGACGCGTGCACGGTTTACCTGTCAAACCTACTCTTTTAAGCTTGTCCAGGATTTTTGAAAGACCTGTTTTTATGGCTTGTAATCACTCGTCCGTTCTCGATTTAAGTAGTTAATGATGTAAGTTTGGAATATCAAGCTACCTTGATGGGCAACAACATGACACAAAATTGTTATTTTACACTACACTAAAAGGATTTATAATCTACTTTTCACATAGATATAATAAGTTAAGAAAATGGTACGAGAAAAAATGTCTGGGTTTTGGCAATTGAAAAAAAATCATCCTCACTTTTATCTTCTTCAGAATTAAACCTTGTATTACCTAAAATATTGAATTCTCATCAACAGAGTGAGGTAGAACCTCCCATTTAATATGTTGAAGCTTCCCTTGTATTTTAAGTACGAGATGTAGCCTTATTTTGTCATGAAGAAGGAGAACGCCCTTTCTGTTGACTAAGGTTCCTTGAGGTTTTCTTGAAGTACTAGTTTAATTTTTTTTAGTTTCATTGCTTAAAAAGCCTTCGGAAATAGTTTAATACAAAAATTAACTCCATAAATTATGAACCAAAAACGTAAATGAAGGGAATTTTTCCAGTACTTAATAAAATTTCAATAAATGGCTTGTAATCACTCGTCCGTTCTCGATTTAAGTAGTTAATTATGTAAGTTTGGAATATCAAGCTACTTCGATGGGCAACAACATGATACAAAATTGTTATTTTACACTACATAAAAGGATTTATAATCTACTTTTCACTTAGATATAATAAGTTAAGAAAATGGTACGAGAAAAAATGTCTGAGTTTTGGCAATTGAAAAAAAATCAACCTCACTCTTATCTTCTTCAGAATTAAACCTTGTATTACCTAAAATATTGAATTCTCATCAACAGAGTGAGGTAGAACCTCACTTTAATATGTTGAGAGAGGAAGCTTTTACTTATTCTGAACATTTTAAATCTACAGTTTTAATATTTTCCTTTTTATCAAGTTTTATTGATGATTTAAACCTTTAATATCAATGTTCTAAGCTATATAAATTTAGAAGTGAAGCTTTTCCTTGTTTTGAACTTCTCTTAAGTCTACAGTTTTAATATTTTCATTTCTATCACGATTTATTGAAGATTTAAACCTTTAATATCAATGTCCTTATCTAAATAAGTTTAGAGATGAAGCTTTCCTTTCTTCTGAACTTCTTAAGTCTGCAGTTTTAATATTTTCATTTCTGAAGTTTTAAACCTTTAATAATGATGTTCTTGGCTAAATAAGTTGAGAGATGAAGATTTTACTTCTTCTGAACACTTAAGTCAACAGTTTTAATATTAATTGTCCTTTCTATCAAGTTTTATTGATGATTTAAACCTTTAATATCAATGTTCTAAGCTATATAAATCTAGAAATGGAGCTTTTCTTTCTTTTGAACTTCTATTAAGTCTACAGTTTTAGTATTTTCATTTCTATCAAGATTTATTGAAGATTTAAACCTGTAATATCAATGTACTTAGCTAAATTAGTTTTGAGATGAAGCTTTCCCTTCTTCTGAACTTTTTAAGTCAACAGTTTTAATATTTTCCTTTTTATCAGGGTTTTATTGATGATTTAAACCTTTAATATCAATGTTCTTAACTATATAAATTTAGAAATGGAATTTTTCCTTCTTTTGAACTTCTCTTAAGTCTACAGTTTTTGTATTTTCATTTCTATCAGGATTTATTGAAGATTTAAACCTTTAATATCAACCTTCCAAGCTAAACAATCAGTCAATGTTATTAGTTAAACAAATTTAGAGACGAAGCTTTTAATTCTTATAAACTTTTTATGTCCAAAGTTTCATTTCATCAGATTTTCTTGAAAGCTTTTGGCATTCTTATGAGTCTTTTACTAAACAAATTTTCTGAAGAAGGAACTACAGTTTTGAAAATTTTTATTCATATTAAATTTTATTGAACATTTAAGTTTTTAGCATCAAAGTTCCTTTGCTAAACAAATTTACCAAAGAAAGTTATTTTTTTCTCAACTTCATAAGTCTAAAGTTTTAATATCAAGTTTTATATATAGAAGATTTGAGCCTCTAATGACAAAACTTTAAGATCAACATAATTCCTCCTTCATTAAACTAAGGTATTATTAATAAGTTTAATATACACCTTGAAGGATGATTTGCATCTTAAACAGGAAAGTAATTGGGAGATAACGTTAACCTTACAGCACAAAAAAGAAAATAATAAAAACAAAATGAAACACTCCAGGTTGTGCTCTTGATTAACGTTGAGGAAATTGAAATAATCTTGTAATTTTAAATGAGCAGAGTTTTTAAAACTTCTCCAGTTATCTGTCAACTAACTACAAGAACAAATTCTTACACAATCTCGACGTTCAAAGTATATATAAATCACAGTGAAATCTCTCAGGAGTTAATCAAGATTTCATTTAATAAAGACTAAAATTGTTTCATATTACTTCTGAAATAAAATCCAATTGTTTGCAGTTGGTGTGGAAATGACCCTTAATGTTGTTTAAAAGTGAATTTCCTAAAAAATAAAAGGTAGCCTCCGATTTTAATATTAACATTCTTCACATCTTTGTGCAATCCCCCTCCCTCCAATTTCCTTTGTTCTCCACGGTTTTCTTTGTTCTCCATCTCCATTTGCATGCGCTTCTATGTACTGAATTATTTTGATTAAATTTTAAAGAACACAATGAATTCTATGGACTTTTATTCGGCTTACAATAAAAAATCTTAGAAATGTTTTTTGATCAGCATTAATTAAATATAACACTTTGATATTTAAGGTACTAGAAGGTTACTTCGTTTACTTTAAGGAGAATTTTAATATTTATCAAGTATAAATAACTGTAATCTTGATGACTGTCATAAGCAGCCACGATCATTTATTTCTATTATCTTGAAGTTGTGATAGTTGGTACCACCGTACATAATAGTTAATTTAATTCAATTGTTTTAATGGACATTAATTAACCCTTCTTCGACGATGTAGCTTGGGCAAAAAAGAAAAAAACGTAGATGGAGAATAAGGAATCCGTTTTGGGCGTTGGTGTATCGTGTAACGAGCCCAGTCAAAAATACAGAAGGCAACGCCGCTTGTGTGTGTGTGTGTGCCGGTCGACAGGGGTGGAATTCTTGGAAGCCGGCGTAACTGCCAAATTTTCGAGAGTCGGTTGTCAAGGCGGCCCACGGCCCTTTTTCGGGGTTGGCGCGAGCGGAACACCTAGCCGGCTCTCTCCCGTTTCACTCTCTCTCTCCGTGCCCGTTCGTCGCTTAGAAGTGCACGGACTCAGTTCAAGGTCGCCGCGGCCACCCCTACACGCAAAAACCCGAAACGGCTCTCTCTAATGGCCAGGGGCGTGCGTCCGGCCGCTTCTCTAAGCGGATGCCGAAAATTAGACGGTGCCCATTGACGTCCCTTTCGTCTCCAGGTTGTCGCACCACCGCCTCCATGGCAAGCTTGGTGGTGGTTAGCTTGAGTGTTGCTGGGACAACTACGGGGATGGCAAGGAGCAGCATTTGGCCGATAGGAAGTGGCATGAATTAGAACTAGTCCCCCGGACCGGATCGGGTGGTGTGGGAATCGGTGCCCATAAATAACGAGGAGAGCGGCGAGAAGACCGAACGGATGGAAGATGATTATTTTTTCAAATTTAATGGGGCTGCTTTATTTGACGTGGTAGCCCGTGCCCGAATGGCAGGTGACCATTGGCGTGTGTCCGCAAGGAGCCGCCGTGCCAGCGGAGGCAGTCTGATAAATGTGCGTTGGCCCACCTAGCAGCTGCCTTCTTCGTTTCGTTCGCTTCGCTTCGCCCCGAAACACACTCGCATATCGTGTACGGTCGATCGCATACACTCCAATTAAATCGGACGGATGCGAAACTATTTCGGGAACCGCAAGGTCCTCGGACAGGGGCGCCCTAAAATATGTGTGTGCCCAACCACTTTCCTAACGATTCATTCGGCTAATTGGAAGATTCCAGGCCATCTAAGGCGGGTAAATCGAATAATTCGCTCCATGAATGGGTATTTTAAGCTTGAAACTGTTGTGGTGATTGATAGTTTGCTGGGGTTCTTGTTTATAAAAAGCGTGGTACAGTACTTTATTCTAAACTTATCTTCGAATGTCAAAGAACTCGACTAAAAATACATGAGAAAGTAATTTTAGTTTGGTTTAAGAATTTCAGGCGGAACAATGTTAACCATATAAGTAAATGAATTAAGAGTTTTTTCTACATCAGAAATAAAAAAACTGAATAATGAGTTGGTTTAAGAAATATATATACTTATACAATACTAAACCATCATGCACCTTTCCATAATCAATTCCTCCAAGATGATGCAATTTTTTGCCAAATTAAGTAGTTGAATTAAGAAGATGACAGTTATTTATTATTAGAATAATTAGCAAATCCTATAGAGAATCTTAATAAGAAGTTGATTAGAGATGATAAAATTTAACAATCTTTTTCTTCAAGATGATGTAATTTTTTACTACATTAATTTGTTGTAAAACGGTTCAATAAAAGGTTAAGATGTTGACTGTTACTTAACATTAGAAATAAATCATAAAGAAAAACTGATAAGTGAAATGATTTAATAAGACAAAAATCTCCATACTTATTCTAAAACACATTTACTTAATGGTTATTCAATTTTTTCCATATTAAATAGTAGTAGCCCCAGTTTACTAGAAGTTATGGAGATGGCAGTTACTTAGCCTTAGAATAATTGCCAAATATTAGAGAAAATCTTAGAAGAAGTTCATTAGAGGTGATAAAATTATACAAAATCATCATATACCTTTTGTGGATCTGTTTCTCCAAAATGATGTAATTTTTTACCAGATTAAGTTGTTGAAATGCCATGATAAAGATAAATGATTTAAGAAAACAAAAATCCTCATACTTCTTCTAATAACCATTTACTTAAAGGTGATTTAATTTTTTCCTAATTAAATAGAAATAGCACCAGTTTACTGAAAGTTATGGAGATGGCAGTTACTTAGCCTTAGAATAATTGCCAAATATTAGAGAAAATCTTAATAGAAGTTGATTAGAAATGATAAAATTATACAAAATCATCATATGCCTTTTGTGGATCTTTTTCTCCAAGATGATATAATTTTTTACTAGATTAAGTTGTTGAAATACCATTTTACAATAAGCTAATAAACTGATAAATGAACTGATTTAAGAAGACAAAAACTTTCATACGTCTTCTAAAAACCATTTACTCAAAGGTGATTAAATTTTTTCCTGATTAAATGATAGTAGCACCAGTTTACTAGAAGCTATGAAGATTTTTTACTAGATTAAGTTGTTGAAATACCATTTTACAAAAATCTAAGAAGATGACTGTTACTCAACATTAGAAATAAAATTAAAGGTGATTCAATTTTTTTCTAGATTAAATAGTAGTAGCACCAGTTTACTAGAAGTTATGAAGATGGCAGTTACTTAACCTTAGAATAGTTGCCAAATATTAGAGAAAATTTTATATATTAAGTTAAGAAAATGACTGTTACTTAACATTAAAAATAATACTAAATCATAAAGAGTGAAATGATTTAAGAAGACATATAAATTGATTTAAACTTGTATAATTAAAGAGAATCATTATAGGCCATCTAAAAATATTTTCCTTCATGTTGAAGATGCAATTTTAGCTGCATTCAATGGTAATAGTAAAAATAATTACTACTTCCTAAATAGGGAAGATGGCAACTCCTTTTTGTTCGGCAATGATGAAAGGCATCTCAAGAAATCATATTTTCAATCAATGATTCCGTGTATATGTACAACAAAACATGACCTTATCTGCTGCCATCAATTGAATATTTGTTCACTCCCTCCTATCGATTATATTGTTTGTAACCTTATTTCCCGTTACATGATAAAAATAATGTGACTAGGTTGTTGATACCGTAACTAGATTGAACCAGCTACGCTTAAAGGTAGCTTTGGCATTGTACAAACAGAACATCAATAGATAAGGCAAGAATATTGAAAGAAATAATGGCCGAAAACACATTGACCACAGTTTAATCGATAATAAATCTGTTAGACAGAAGGGTCAGTTTGGTATGTGCGTCAGTCAAGCAAATTTTTTTAATGGATCAAGCGCACGCTGGCTCTATAGGGTACACGACGTGCCATAAACATAAAATGCTTGAAATTTTTTTCAAGAACGAGTTTGCAAGTAAATTTGATTATAAGAGAAGGATCCGATGTTGGACCTTTTGTATGGCATATCGACCAAACTGGTTCCTAAATATATATGTAAATTATAATCCCCTAAATCATTTTGTAAAGTGAATTCGGTACACCGTACAAGTATTAATTATTTCTAAACAGGAAAAGGATCGTTTTTCTACTTGCTCAGCCCAATTCTAAGCTCGCATTCAGAGTACAATTCAATTTCTCAGGAGTAGCCTCAGTTCATTCCAGTCAAAATTTACTGCTTTTAAAAAACAAAATTATGAAAATAAGGATAATTTATACACAAAACTAGGACTACAATGTCTTCCAAACCTTCAAACATTATACAAGTTAAGAAGAGGACAAAAAATAGTTATTACTGTCATTTTACTTGCTCAACTCATATCTATGCTTGTGTTTTTAGGACTAGCTTCAAATTACTTACTCTAGTTAGACATTAAGACTTAAAATGCAAAAGATGGAGATAAGATATCCTCAATCTAAGGGTCAACTTTGTTAACTTTAGAATAATGTAAAAAAATCAGTTACCATTATTTTTTTACTTGTTCAACACAATTCTTATTAAAAATTATGACTTTTGAATGACATAATTGCAAAGAAATTGAAAGTGATTTACCTACCAATCAAGCTTAGATAATTTAAACTATTTCCAAAAGGATTAGATGTTATATAAGTTAAGAAGAGGGCAAAAAGATAGTTATTACTGTCATTCCACTTGCTCAACACATTTTTAAGCTTGTATTTTAGGACTAGCTTCACAATACTTACTCTAGTTGGATATTAAGACTTAAAAGGCAAAAGATGAGGATAAGATATCTTTAATCCAAGAATACAAATTCAAAATATGCATTTCGAAAGAAGTTAAACTTCGTTAACTTCAGAATAATGTAAAAAAAATTAGTTACCATTGCCTTTCTACTTGTTCAACACAATTCCTATTAAAAATTATGACTTTTGAAGGACATAATTGCAATGAAATTTAAGGTGATTTATCTACAAAACAAGGTTAGATAATTTAAAATATTTCTAAAAGGTTATACATTAAATCAGTTAAAAAGAGGGCAAAAAGATAGTTATTACTGTCATTCTACTTGCTCAATATATTTCTAAGCTTATGTTTTTAGGACTAGCTTCAAATTACTTACTCTAGTTAGATATTAAGACTTAAAAGGCAAAAGATGGGGATAAGATATCCTTAATCCGAGGATACAAATTCAAAATATGTATTTCCAAAGGAATTCAAAGGCAAATAATTCAAAATTATATTTCTAAAAGTGTCAAAACTTATATATAAGTAAAGAATTGTGTAAAAAATAAAAAAGATTAAGTTTTGTTTGCTCAATTCCCAACGATACAATCAATTTATTAAGGGCACCACCAAATTACCAATTCTAATTGATTGATTGATCATAACTGTCTTTATAATGAATATTAAAATTGGTCAGTAAAGGAGAATTTGGACAAAAATCAACTGATGTAACTTTTCCAAATTGAAAGTCAAAAAATAGCGATTGAAACTTAACCAAACTGTACCAAAAACACCTAAACAGGATTTTTGACGTGACGCCAACCGAGAATCGTTCCCAGTTCCATCCCGATTGCCACTTCGAATCCTTTCAACCGATTCCAGTTCTTCGTGCTCGTTAATCCAAACGCCCAAAATGAGACAATTGAACCCATTCCACGCTATCTATTCGTTGCCTAGCCGTTTTTATTCAACCATGATGGGACAACTGTTCCGACTAGTTTTGTCGGTTCGTTTTTTTTTCCACAACGAACAAAAACTATCTAACGCCGGGTGGACTGGGGTATGGGAATCGCGAGTGCGCCACCCTTTTTTTTTGGGGTGCCTAGACAAACTGCCAAATGTGTTAGGGAAGGAACACGATTAGGAGCGGTCCCATAGAAAAAATATGGCGGACCGGTCGCATTTGTCAGGACGGAGTGGTACGAATATTTTGGCAATTTTTAGGTCCCACTTTGTGTTTATGGTAATTTCCCTTTTCAGTCAAGATGTTACGAACGAATTCGGAAACTCCATGTTCGGGATTTTGGTAATACAAGGTTGATTTGATTGTGAATATCCCCTTAAATCACAAAATTAATCCAATTATCAAGCTTTCAAAGTTTCCGGGGTACATTTAATGACAGTAAAATCAATATTGTTAAACGAAGTCGTCAAAGCTAACAAAATTATGAACGAATCCACTCAAATGAAAAGCTGGACACCTCCATATAATTAATTAAATAACAATGAAATTGGGTCAAAGAGGGGAGCAACACTCGTACAAGGATTTTTCTTTGACAGGTCATTAGTTTCCACATTAAGGACAAAGGAGTCTTTAAACTCGAAAATCACACAAATTACATCTATGTTTTAACTAACGGATCGACTATAAAGATTGATGCACAATCAGTTGTTGGCAATTTAATCCGGTGATGGCTTAACAGGATTTCTTGGTCGTTGTGTATAAAAATAAGGCAAAACAATCGAGGTATGTTGAATTAAATTTCTTGAAAATTATCCGAATTGTACTTACGGATTGGAATTTATTGATTGGACGTGGGGCGCACAGAATTATTGAGGATGTTTCAAATATTTACCTTCTAAAATAAAAAACACTTCTGCAATATTAAATAACTTTGTACTATGTTTCGAGTGTTAAAGCTATAAAAAATTTATAGAATTTATAGAGTGTGTTAGACTTTTCTAAATTATTTTATTTCTATTTACTTTCTTTCACTTATTTTTTATTTATTTATTTTTGTTTCCAATTTTATGTACACAAAATCTTTTTATTAAAATAAATTTAGAAATATTTTTGTAGTCTTTAAATAATTTAATATATACATTTTTTAGAAAATTTTGCTTAAAATTTTCTATTTATCATAAACCATATTAAGTATAATTTTGAAATTATAATGTTTTCAAATTTCACGTACTGCTTTTTACTATAATAGTGAATATTTAAGTATTTATGTATTTTTTATAATTAAAATTAAAATTAAAATATTTGATTAAATTTTTAATTCATACCAAATTCATTTTTTTTTCTTGTGTTGTTAACCTTAAATTATATATAATCATAAATTTGAAATAGAAATATTTTACAATTTTTATTTTACAGTTTTACGTATTTAATTTCTTTTACTTCATAAATTTATGTATTTTTTTATAAATAATATAATTTAAAATTATTTTTTACAAAAATTTAAGTGAAAAAATTTTTTGAAATTTTTTAGAAAATGAATATTTAAAGATTTTCTATTGATTTTTTTTTACAAATAATTTAATGTAAAGATTATTTCTTTTAAATTTAAGTGTTTGTTTTCTCAAAATTATTTTAAAAGACTTATTATTAATAATTTTGAGTAACTTTAACAATAAAATTATTAAAATTGTCAAAATAATTAAATTTAAGTGTTTAATTTTTCTGAATTATGTTAAAAGACTTTTCATTAATAATTTTGAGTGATTCTATTGAAAAAATTACGAAAAATGTAAAAATAAAAAAACATTCTTTAAATTTTTCATATTAAATTTTTTGAAATTGAAATATTTTGAAATTTTCTTTTATAATTTTACGTATATATTTTTTTATTTTACATATTTTGTAACTTTTTATAATTAATATAATGTATGTAAGATTATAATCTTTTCATTTCACTTATTTTGGCAAAAAATAATCTAATTTATGATTTTTTATTAAATTCTTCTTTTAAATAATTCAATATAAACATTATTTTTCTAAAAAAAAATTGTTTTAAATTATGTTAAAAGAATTTTTATTGATAATTTTGAGTGATTCTATTGAAAAAATAAGAACAAAAAAATAAATAAAACAACCTTTAAATTATTAATTAATATTAAAATCAATTTTTTTTTATTCACCTTAAAATCATAAAATTATCATAATTTTGAAATAAAAATTTATCAGAACGTAAGAATTTAATTTATCCATCTCATTTATTTTTGTAAAAAGAGATTTAATAAATAATTTAATTTAAACACTATTTTTTTTTAATTCAAGTAATCAATTGCTCTAAATTATCTCAAAAGATTTTTGATTAACAATTTTTAGGTGTTTTTATTAATAAAAATACTAAAAATAACAAAATAATTAACACAATATTATTTAAATTTTTAATTAATGTTAAATAAATTATATTAAACATAATTCTGAATATTTTACAATTTTTCTTATCTAATAATTTTTTTAATTATTTTATTTATATATATTTTTATGAATTTATCTTCAGTAATCTAATATAAATTAGTATACAAATATTTGTATTATTTATTTTATTTATTTATTTTGAAAATTTCAATGATTTATTTTTTTTTTTTAAAGTAGTCTGAAAGATTTTTGGTCAATATGCTTGAATTTATTAATAAAATTATTAAAAATGGCAAATAATCTTTTTTTAATTATTACTCAATTAAATTTATTTTTTTAATCACTAAAAATGATATTAAGGTTAATTTTCAAACAAATAATATTCTTTTCCTATTTTACATACATAAAATTAATTAAAACAACAAAAATAATGAATGAGGCAGTTTTACATTAAACAAAACATTTTGTTATCTGACATACAAAAACTAATTTTATAATGGAAAAATAATTATATTTATTATTAAGCATAATTTTAGATAAAGTACTTTATTTTAATTATATTATTTCTTTATTGTACATACAAAAATTGTATCATTAATTTATCAATCAATAAATTTTATCTAATCAATTAATCTAAACTAAAATAGAATTCTGAGAATGAAAATTATAGTTATAATTTTATTAATTTAATTTTTGTGTAATTTGGTAAATAAATATTTTATGTACATTTATAAATAATAATTTTTGTGTATGTCTAAACAAAAATTAATTTTTATATTATATTATTTAAGTTATAAATTCTTAATTGGAAATTGCAAAAACAATTGAAATAAAACTTTTTTATTTATTTATTCGATTGTAATAAGAGTGTTTAATTTTTTATTAGTGTATAAAAATTAACGTACACATGAAAAAATAATTAAGATAATACAATATTATATTTTTAAATTGCATTAATTTTTTAATTTCATTACAATTTTGAAATATATTTAATAATTTGTAATTTTTTTAACATACAAAAGTATAATTTTAATGTGAAAAATATTAAAATAAAATAGTAAACATAATTTATATTTTACAGGTCTTTTTAAAACCAATTTAAAGAATTCTTTAAGGTTTTAACGTACACGTGAAAAAATCATTAAGATAATACTATATTATATTTTTAAATTACATTAACTTTTTAATTTAATTACAATTTTGAAATATATTTAATAATTTGTATTTTTTTTAACATACAAAAGTATAATTTTAATGTGAAAAATATTAAAATAAAATAGTAAACATAATTTATATTTTACAGGTCTTTTTAAAACCAATTTAAAAAATTCTTTAAGGTTTTAACGTACACATGAAAAAATAATTAAGATAATACAATATTATATTTTTAAATTGCATTAATTTTTTAATTTCATTACAATTTTGAAATATATTTAATAATTTGTAATTTTTTTAACATACAAAAGTATAATTTTAATGTGAAAAATATTAAAATAAAATAGTAAACATAATTTATATTTTACAGGTCTTTTTAAAACCAATTTAAAAAATTCTTTAAGGTTTTAACGTACACATGAAAAAATAATTAAGATAATACTATATTATATTTTTAAATTGCATTAATTTTTTAATTTCATTACAATTTTGAAATATATTTAATAATTTGTAATTTTTTTAACATACAAAAGTATAATTTTAATGTGAAAAATATTAAAATAAAATAGTAAACATAATTTATATTTTACAGGTCTTTTTAAAACCAATTTAAAAAATTTTTAACGTTTTATTAGAAATATTAAAAATTAATCAAGAATAGTTGAGCCATAATTTTCTAATTAATTGTATTGTTTTCAGTTAATCAGTATAAATTAAACAGTAATGATTCTGAAATACATTTTTATGTTCATTTTTTGGTGTAAAAATTTAGATACATAATAATTATAAAATAAAATCTATTAGCATAACGACTTTTTTAATAAAATCAGACATTTTATAGAAGCCTTCACACACAAAAAGATTCTAAGCACAAAAACTGGCCCATAACTTTCCAGTTTCGGAATAGAATTCCTGCATGCGTCCCGAAAATAATGGAAGGGCACATTACATCCGATTTCTAAGCACAATCCGTCCATTGTGGGGTCCAGCACCTGAGCGTCCAGCCCGCAAGTTTGTTGGCCATAATTTATACCGGGTAGAACGACCGTACGTACTCGCGTACGCTGAGCGTAATGGAATAAAAATGAAGAAAGAAAAAACTTGAATGGCAGTCGTTAGATACAATGTGTAATTCAATCTTATCTGTAAACAGTGGAATAACTGCCTAATCTGGCTGGTACGGTTGGGCCCCGAAGAAAAGGAGCGCAACCGAAGTTGCTCACAATTTATTTCGGTAGGACCGGAAGTTGGGTACGTTCCGAGAGGCCCCCCCTCGTCCGCAACGACACACTGTTCTCTGGTGGAGGAAGAAAAAAAATAGTATAAGGCGAAACATGTGGGCGCATCCGACGAACACACTAACAAAGGGAAATTCAAATAAATATGCGTGCGCTGGCGACGAGTGAATTATTAAAAAAAAAAAAAATTTCACAATCTCGCCGCTTCCATGATTCGCTTCGGTGGTGGGACTGGGGAAATTAAGGGATGTAAATAGGCTTTTGACCGGGCTAAATTGCGTCTGATAACATTTAATTTCGATTTGTTACTTCTGTCTGTTAGTAAAAAAATTTCGATACGTCACTGGTTTAACAATATACGTCACAACTAGTCGGTTTACATGTTGGAGCTGTTTGTATACTGTTTGTTACGTTCTACATAGCTTCTATCAATTTAACGTCTTGTTTGTTGACGAAATTTTTCGTAAGCAAAACGTTTAAATATTTTGTATGATTTTATTGCTATCGAGGGCAAAAAATGTTCACCCAAAAGTTGTGGTTTATAATTTATAAATTAGTATTACCTTCACGTACTTATTAGTTTGATTTGTAATTGATGTATAATCGAATGTAAAACAAGTAATTAAACTACTGTCACAATTAAGCAGAAAATCATATTTTATTTAATTATTCCAATAAAATAAAAATTATGTAAAAAAATTCAAATCTTTTAATAAAATAGGAATTCTTTTTTTAAATAATTCGTTTATAAAAAATACTTAATTTAGCGAAAAATCAAAATTTATTTTATTTTCTTTTAGACAAGTAAATCATCTTTCTAATAGAAAAGTATGGAAAATATATGTTGTATTTTTGAAAAAATCATAAAATCTTCATTATTTCTAATAAAATAAGAATTTTTATATATAAATTATGTATAAATTTTAATCAGTTAATAGAAAATTAAGCATTTCATCAATTTAATGATTATAATGATCTTTATAAATTAAGTTATGTAAATTATTTTATAATATATATAGTAATATTAATATTTATAATTATGGTTAAAATTAAAAATTAAATACAATTTAAATCCTAATTAAAAATACAATCAATAGGAAAGAAATTAATTAAAATTTTGAAATATAATAAAAAAATTATATTTTGACTGAAACTGAAAATAGTTTTCAATTAAAAAAAAATAATAATATTTAATAAAATATTAGATTTTTTTATAAATCAATTATATACAATACATATAAAAATATTTATTTATTGGAATTTTATAGAAATTTTAAGTATTTAATTTTGCTCTCCTAAACAATTTAATTTATATAGTTATAAAATTAAAATACACATTATAAATTACTCTAAGTAAATTAGTTTATAATGTAAAAATATAATAATTTAATATAATAAATATATGTTTATTTCTAAATTATATTTAATCATTAAAATTAAATATTTAATACAATATTCATCCCAATTATAAAAATTTTTATATTTAATTTAAATTGAAAATATTTTTAATTGTTTAAAGAAAAATATATATATATATATATATCAATTATATACAATAAAAACAAAAATATCCATTTTAGAGAAATTTTAAGCGTTTAATTTTGCTCTTCTAAACAATTTAATTTGTAAAATTAATGATTAAAATATACTTTTCAAATTAGCTTAACTAAATTAATTTATAATATAAAAAATATAATAGTTTAATATAAGAATATTAATATTTTTAAAATTATATATAAACTGCTTCAAATTAAAAGTTATACTCAATTTACATCATAATTAAAAACATAATTAATTAATATTTTGTCAGTTTTTTATAATTTTTCAAATATTTGAATATTTTAAAAGATACGTATTTTTAAAGCAAAATTAATATTTAATAAAATATAATTTCTTTATTAGAAATACAGAAAAATTTTAAGAATTAATTGTTGCACTTCTAAACAATGTAATTAATAAAATATACCTTAAAAATTATTATTAAGTAAATTAGTCTATAAAATAAAAAAAAAATATAATAATTTAATATAAGATTAGAATTAGTATATATAAATTAATTTATTAGAATTTTATAGAAATTTTAAACATTTATTTTATATAATTAATAATATTTAAATATATTCTTTGATAAAATTAAATTATTTTTGAATCATTTAAAAAATTGTATACTTTTTGTTTAATGATATTTGATCTATAAAATAGATATAAAATTGTATTAATTAATTTTTGGCACTTATTGTTAAAATTTCTTTTCAATCAATTTTCATTTTCTCTCCTTTTTCCAAGACTGATAAATTAGATTTAAAAACAAACAATTTTTCATTTAATATTGTTGACAATAATATATCATCGTTTACGCCCCAACATTACTTTTATGCCAGAAAAAATAGTTCTTAGCAACTACTTTTGTTGAATAAAAAATAAATATATTAATTTACATAATTTATTGATTGTATTTTTAGACTTTTTAAATTAAAATTGAATGTTTTAAGAAATTTTTATCCAAATTACAGTTTTAAAAAAGGGTTGAAATCAAAGAGAATTTTTTAAATACTTTTTAGACAAATCTGAGAAATATTTTTTGACTGATTTTTTAAATTTTGTTATATTAACATGTATTTTTTTCTTAAAAATTGTTAGTAATTAAACTAATAGAATTAAAAGTCGTTTTTATTCTTTAGTTAATTTATTAATTAATAATAATTTATATTTAATAACTACTTCAAAAAAATTTACTACAGAATTTTCACTTTAAATAATTTATTTCTTGTACTTTTAATCTTTTGTTAATAAAAATTGAGATTGTTAGACAATTTTTATCCAATTTGTAGTTTTAAACAAGGATTGCATTAATTTTAAATAATTTATTTCTTATATTTTTATATTTTTTTTAATCGAAATTGAAGTTATAATACTTTTTAGAAGAATTTGAGAAATATTATATATGTTTGGAAATATGAAGTGATTAACAATTTGTAACTTTCAAATTTATAAATAAAATTAAATATTTATTAATATTTTATTTATTTAGAATTAGTGACTAAATTTAACTTAAATTTTGATATTTGTAGTCAATTTTCATCTAATTTGTAGTTTTAAACAAGGGTAGAATTTATTTTAAATTATTTATTTCTTGAATTTTTATATTTTTTTAATCAAAATTAAAATTTTTAGACAATTTTTGTCCAATTTATAGATTTAAATAAGGTTTAAATTAAAAGAGAATTTTATAATACTTTTTAGTCGAATTTGAGAAATATTTTTTGCATAATTAATTAAATTTTGTTACTAAAAATATATTTATATTATATATTTTTGAAATTGTCAAGTGATTAACAATTTGTAAATTTTAAAATTAACATAAAAGTAAATTTATAAATAAAGTTAAATATTTTAAAGCAATTCAATAATTAATATTAATATTTTATTTAATTAAAGATATTATTTTTCAACAAGTTTTTATATCTTATTAATACATAAATACATAAAATTCAGGTGGAAAAACTTATGAATATCAAATTTACATAAAAATTATTTCATGTATTTTTTTATGGGGGAAAATTGTTCTAATGAAATTTATTTAATAAAAAATTGTTTTTATTCTTTTGTTAATTTATTAAATTAATAATTAATAGTTCCAAGATTTCATAATTGATAATTACTAATTAAATTTTCCATTTATAACAAAATTTATATTTTAAATAATATTATTTTTTATACTTTTATTGAAAAACTGAAATTTTTAAGTAATTTTTATCTAATTTGTAGTTTTAAACAAGGTTTGAAAGCAAAGAGAATTTTAAAACACCTTTCAGTAGAATTTGAAAAATATTTTTAATATAATTAATTAAATTTTTTTATTAAAAATGTCTTTATATTATACATTTTTGTTATGTTTTACAATTTGTACCTTTAATAATTAACATAAAGTTAAATTTATACATAAAATTAAATATTTTAAATCAATTGAATAATTATTAGTTTAATTTTATTTAATTAAAACAGGAGATTAAGTATCAAGTTAAGTCTTTATATCTTATTAATTACAAAATTAATATTAATCATATAAAATTCAAATAATATAAAATAATAAAAATTATTTTATGTACTTTTTTATGTTAGAATAAATTGTTCTTGTGGTTAACAATTAATTTTTTTGAATAAAAAATTGTTTTTATACTTTTGTACATTCTAATAAGTAAAAATTAAAATAAAAACTACGTTTTTTATATTGATATTATCAAAATATCATATTTAGTCACGAAAATGGAAATTTTCTTCAAATTTTATACATTTTAGCATCTTATCAGTCATTCACCTTTGATTTAGGAAAATGTAAATGATTTTCGCAACAGTTTTTTATAAATTATAACATATAATATGACATTAACGGTGTTCATCTTTACAAATTATTGAAAAACCTTGACGATTCAACATACAAATTAGTCCACATTATGGCAAATTTAATGGATTGTTAAACCTGCCCATATTATTATTTAATACGTCGAACGGATTATTCATTTAAAAAACATTCTCAAGGTTCCGCACACAGCCGAAACAACAATCGTAAAATGTGCGTCCGCATTTTCGGCGAACGGACCCAAAAAGCAGTTGCCGAGTGGCGAAGACCCCGAAGGGGCGCTGTGATCAATAGAAGCGAAAAGACGAGGCACATTTTTCCGATCTAGCGGTCACAAATAAAACAAAATCCGGTGGCATTTTTACCTGGGCTCGGGGTCTTCAGCCTCGAACACTTGGTCCTGGTCGTCGTCGTGCTGCTCCTGGAACTTTTCCATCTTTCCGAACCAACAAAAATAATAAAAAAAAAAACACGAACTGATTCTAATGGAACAGAGTACTGGTGCGGCAATTCGGTGAAACACTACTACTAACTAAATTCACTAAGCCCCGCACGGTTGATTCGTTCCGAAACGGTCTGTCCGACGTGGTGTATCTAGTCCAGCGGGCACTCCACCAAAGAAATAATGGCGAACGGAACGGTCTATTACAAATTAAAACAAAATAAATAATAATAATAAAAATGATAACACTAGGAGAACGTCATAACATAAACAACTATCACAAGGGAACGTAGAGCGGAAGGGCCGGATTCTGGTTGAACTTTTATTTTGAATTTGGACGCGTCCGAAATGGTCGAAAACAATAATTTAATTTTGTTGTTGTTTTTTTTTTTTGTCAGAAATATTATGTAACACTACATATCACTCTAAATTCGAGCCTAAATACACACTAAGTCTTCGGAAATGCCGACGCTCGTTCGAGGCAGTGCGCATGGACCACGCCTACCTCCCAAATTCGTACGCACCCCTCCCCAACGGCGGCGCCGTCCCGCGTCCCGCCCGGCCCCCCTCGTGCACGAAAGCTGCCCCGGCTCCCTTATGTACCCGTGCACACCTACGAGCGTCGAACTAATGTGCGGTTTTTTCTTCTAATAGGTCGGACGCCGTCGTCGGCGACGGGAGCGGGCAACGGCTGCGGCGGCACCGCGTCAACGTCGACGTTTTGATGTTTGCTTGGCGGAACGGTGCGGATAGGTGTTTATCGATTGTCAATCACACCACGCCGACGACGCGGACGGGGAATTAAGTCCGCTCCTTGATGCTCCGGACTTGGCTCTTGGAACGGTTGTTTGGTTTCCAGTGGAAACTTTGCTGTTGGCGGCCACCACGCCCCCAACAACGTTCAATACTTGTTGTTGGGTTCATATTTTCGGCTGGTGCAACCCTGTTTCCTTTTCCTGAGTTGTAATCTTTATCTGGACCTTCTAATTGGATGAATCATTGAAATAGTAGAGGCTAACTTTGGTGGTGTCGTACGGACTGCCTAATTCCAATTAAATTAAACGTTCCTTTGATGGATTTTAAATTTTACAGAGGGCTTTACAACGTGTCCAACATGTAGTTTTAGTTATGTGATTAGTTTCAGTGACCACTAGCCTTAAAACCGAATTAATTTCTGTAATCCCAGCTGCAAAATTTCATGTCCTGCTTATAAAAGAGTGTAAAGCACAACTTATCAGTAAGAATTTCCTCTCTTTCATGTAGATTTTAAGTGCATTACAAAGTGAGGAATACTTTGAAAAAGCAAAACAACACCTTTTCCCCATTAATAATTTATTTGAAGTCTATCTTGAACCCTAAAACTTCTACTGGAAGGCAATAAAATTATGTTAAACAAGTTCCTCCATTTTCAGATGTATTAATTCCTAACCTCATTTTATTTATTCTAGTATTTAAGTCAAATTTGTTCAGAACAATAAAAAATCCAGTTACAATGTTTAAAATAAATACCAAAAACAGTATTTTAATTATTAAATTATAAAACATTAATATTCATAAGTTTCAGAACTCAGTGACGTCAATTAGAACAGAAGAGTGGTCTGTGGTGTCATGCTTAGCCTTAAATTGAATCAGAAAATTCTTCTATAACTCTAAGAATTGATTCTGGAACTCTTGGACGTCTTTCCTCATATTAGATTAGAAATTTTTAATTGAAACAACGAATTGCTTTATATTTTTTTGAAATATGATCTGTAACTTCAAAGTACTCCAAAATATTGTCTATAATTATACCAGAAAGGTACTCGATAAGTTTAGAAAACTAAATACATTTACACTTTGTTTTTTTATCTTTTATTGGAATAAAAGAATGTTGTTTCATTAGAAAGAATTGTTTCATTAGAATAGAAAAGTCCTCACTAAGTTTAGTAAGCTTAAAAAATCAAAGACATAATTTTTATACCTTATTTGAAATAGAAAAGTGCTCTATAGTTTTATGAAACCAAAACACATCTGCCTCTTCAATAATTCATCTTTTTTGATGGATTTTAAGTGGTTGATACATTTTGCACAGGGCTTTACAACTTGTCCAACATACGGTTTTAGTTATGTAATTAGTTTAGTACTCCACTGCCTTAAAACCGAATTAATTTCTGTAATCCCAGCTGCAAAATTTCATGTCCTGGTTGTAAAAGAGTGTAAAGCACAACTTCCCTTATCAGTAAGAATTTCCTCTCTTTCAGGTAGACATTTTAAGTGCATTACAAAGCGGGGAATACTTTGAAAAAACAAAACAAACAACTTTTGCCCATTAATAATTTACTTGAAGTCTATCTTGCACCTTGAAACTTATATGGAAGGAAATAAAATTATATTAAACAAGTTCCTCCATTTTCAGATGTATTAATTCCTAACCTCATTTTATTTATTCTAGTATTAAAGTCAAATTTGTACAGAACGGAAAAAAAGAGTTACAATGTTTAAAATAAAGACCAAAAAACAGTGTTTTAATTATTAAAGTATAGAACATTAATATTCATAAGTTTCAGAACTCAGTGACGTCAATTAAAACAGAAGAGTGGTCTGTAGTGTCATGCTTAACCTTAAATTGAATCAGAAAATTCTTCTATAATTCTAAGAATTGATTCAGGAACTGTTGGACGTCTTTTCTTTTATTAGATTAGAAATCTTTAACTGAAACAACGAATTGCTTTATATTTTTATGAAATATGATCTGCAACTTCAAAGTACTCCAAAATATTGTCTATAATTATACCAGAAAGGTACTCAATAAGTTTAGAAAACTAAACACATTTACACTTTGTTTTTTATCTTTTATTGGAATAAAAGAATGTTGTAAAATGTAAAAGATCAAAAAATCTTGTTTTGTTAGAATAGAAAAGTCCTCAATAAGTTTAGTAAGCTTAAAAAATCAAAGACATAATTTTTATAACTTATTTGAATTAGAAAAGTGCTCTATAGTTTTATGAAACCAAAACACATCTGCCCCCTCAATAATTCATCTTCTTTGATGAATTTTAAGTGGTTGATACATTTTGCACAGGGCTTTACAACTTGTCCAACATACGGTTTTAGTTATGTAATTAGTTTAGGAGTCCACAACCTTAAAACCGAATTAATTTCTGTAATCCCAGCTGCAAAATTTCATGTCCTAGTTGTAAAAGAGTGTAAAGCAAAACTTCCCTTATCAGTAAGAAATTTATGAATTTTCTCTCTTTCAGGTAAACATTTTGCGTGCATATCAAGGTGAGGAATAATTTGAAAAAGCAAAACACAAACTTTTTCTCATTAATAATTTGCTTAAAGTCTATGTTAAACCTTGAAACTTCCACTGGAAGGAAATAAAATTATCTTTAAAAAGTTCCTTGATTTTCAGATGTATTAATTCCTAACCTCATTTTATTTATTCTAGTATTAAAGTCAAATTTGTACAGAACAATAAAAAAAACCAGTTACAATGTTTAAAACAAAGACCAAAAAACAGTATTTTAATTATTAAATTATAGAACATTAATATTCATGAGTTTCAGAACTCATTGACGTCAATTGAAACAGAAGAGTGGTCTATAGTGTCATGCTTAACCTTAAATTGAATCAGAAAATTCTTCTACAATTCTAAGAAATTTTTTTCTATAATTTAAATTTATTCTATAATTCTTGGATGTCTTTTGTCTTATTAGATCAGAAATCTTTTATTGAAACTAAAAATTGCTTTATAATTTTATGAAATATGATATGAACTTCAAAGTAACCCAAAATATTGTCTATAATTAGAATAGGTACTCAATAAATTTAGAAAAACCAAAGACATTTTTATACTTTGTTTGAAATAGTTATTCAGTTTTATAAAATCAATAACCTTTATTTTATCTTTTATTGAAATAAATGAATGTTTTATAATTTTTGAACAACAAAGAATCTTGTTTAATTGGAATAGAAGTCCTCAATTACTTTAGGGAGCTTAAAAAATCATAGACATAATTTTTATACTTTATTTGAAATAGTAATAGTTGTACCAAATCAAAAACACTTTTTTATCTTTTATTGAAACGAGAGAATGTTGGGACACCAAAAAATATTTCTGTCCTGTTTAATTAGAAGAGAAAATTCCTCAATAACTTTAAATCATATATAAAATCAAAGACATCAATCATTTTTATATTATATATGAAATACAAAAGCAATATGTAGTTTTATGAAATCAAAAACACTTTGTTTGGTATAAAAGAATATTCTATAACTTTGGAACATCAAAGAAACATCATCAGAAGTGTGCTCAATAACACCTGGGAGTCAAAAACATAATCCTTAGACATTATTTGATGCACAAAACCATCTAATTTTTTTTTAAATTCTTTATTTGACCTTCTATTGAAATAGAAGAATATTCCTGCAATCTTGAAATATTAAAAATATATAAATAATGTTTTATTTAAATAGAAGAGTGCTGGATAATTTTAGATGAAATCAGAAATAATATGTTTGATTTTTTATTGAAATAAAAGAATCTTGTAAAACTTTAAATTATTAGAATATAATTGGATAATTGGATTATATTTAATTAAAATAGTAAATATATAATATACATGTGTATATAATATATGTTATGTAATACATAATATAAGTATATAATATATTTGTGTGTGTTACATGTTTCATAACATTAAAGACAAAAAATGTCATTTTTAGTCTTTATTTTAAACAGAAAAAACTTCGTAATTCTATGAAATAAAAAAAGCTTTATCAGACTTTTTATTGAAGAACAAGAATATACTATAATTTTAGAACAGAAGAAAATGTTTGATTCTTTTTTAAAATAGAATAAAAAGATGAATTATAATTTTTTATAGTAAAAAATATCATATTTAGTCTTTATTTGAAACAAAAATTAAGTATTATTTTTTTTTGATACCAAAAACCCTTTGTTTGATCTTTTATTGGAGTAAGACAATGTTTTTTCAACTTTGGAACATCACTATATTATTAAATTTTATTTAATTTGAATAAAAAAGTGTTCAGAGGTTTTGGAAAACAAAAACATCATTTTTAGTCTCCATTTGAAGTAGAAAATCACTGTACAATTTAAAAAGAAAACAAAAGTACTTTAATTGATCTTTTATTAAATTAAAATAAATGTTTTATAACTTTAAAACATCAGAAAATTATTATTATTATAGTATTATTGTTATTCTATCAGAATAGGAAGATGTTATATGACATTAAAGAGTCAAAGATGTCATTTTGATTTTCATTTAAAATAGAAAATTTATGCCATCAAAAGAGAGATATATTGAAGTAGGAGAACATTTTGTAACTTAAGAACGTCAAAAAATATTTATATAATATTTCAATAAAATAGAACTGTTAATTACAAATTTTAGAAGTACATGTTTACTCTTTATTTGAAACATAGAGGCAATCTATAATTTTTTAATTTTAAAAATCCTTTGTTTGACCTTTTATTGAAATAAGAGTGTTCCTGCAACTTTTGAATGAATAATTAGAATAGAAAAGTGCTCAATAACTTTAGATAGACTAAAATATTATTTTCAGTCTTCATTTGCAGTAAAAATCACTCTCCAATTTGAAAAAATCAAACGCACTTTATTTGACCTTTTACATATTTAAAATAATGTTCTACAACTTTATAACATCAAAATATATTTGAATTATGTTTAACTAAAATAGAAAGGTGCTATATAACTTTAAAGAAGCAAAAATGTCATTCTTAGTCTTTAGTTTATACAGAAAATAATTTAAAAGCAATCTAATTAGCACTTTTATTGAAGTAAAAGAGTGTATCTGGAACTTTGGAACACCAAAATATATTTAAATTAAGTTTAATTAAAATGGAAGAGAACTCAGTAACTTATGAAAGATAAAACACTTCCATTTCAGTCTTCATTTGAAGTAGAATATGTCAACTTAATTAAATATTAAACATATTTATATTTTTATTGAATTAAAATGTTCTGTAACTTCAAAAAACTTCAAAATATTTGTATGATATTTAATTAGAACAGAAACAAAACAAAAACTCCATAATTCCTTTATTAGAAGTAGAAGAATGTTCTATAACATCAGAAATTATTTGCATTATATGCTTTATGAATTTTGGAAATATTTGGCCTGCTACTGAAACAGGAAAAGGTCCTACAAGTATAACTTCAAAACATATTTTTGTTAAATTTATTTGAAATAGTTTAATGACATATTTTTGTATTCAAGAAAGATTTTAAGTCTTTAATTGGAATATAAAATGGGTCATAACAGTAAAAGTCATTAAATTAAAAATAAAAATGTTATAAACCTTTAGGAATTCAAAAAAAGTCTGTAACAGAGGAAAGAGCGAAGTAATTTCTAATATAAACTTCCACTTTTTGTCGTTAGCCTTTTATTTTACGTTTAATTAACTACTTTATAATGAACAAAAGAGGCAATTTTTACTTTTTAAATAAACAGTTTTCAGGATTAACGAGATTTCCTCAAAATTGCTGCAAAAACTGGTCAACAAAACCATCACTTATTGGAAACTAAGGACACATCATCATCAATATCGAAGTGGCAACGCGACAAGACGTGCAGCAAGACGTGCAAGATCCGCACTCCCATCAAGGAGTATCGATCCCCGTTAAAAATGAGCACAAAACCCTTTTTGGTGTAGAGCCCGGTGGTATAAAAGAATATCAGCGATGAGATAAGCAAGTGGGCAGTTGAATGGACCACGGTCGAAAAGCGTAGCATTGAGAGGGTCCGGGGTCCGGGGTCCGAAAGAAAGGAAGAACGAATAATAATGAACGTAAAGTTATATTGGTTCATTAGTGAATAACGCCGCGGCATTTCGATATGCGAACGGCGCAGCCGAGCCGGCTCGGTCCTTTCGGTTTTTGGGTCGTTCAGTCGTTCAGTCTTGGTACGGGCACATGCCCTTGGTTTTTGTTGCGAAGAGAACCACACGAACGCCCTAACAAAATTTACCAACGCCGGGACATTCCATTACCACAATATTCTAATCATAGTCTTTTTTTATTTCAGCAAACTTTTCATAATCATTAACCAGTGTTAATGATAATTTAAAACTTGTACTAAATATTATATTTTATCTTTATCTTTATCTTTATCCAAATTGTTGAAGTTTTTCGAAAAACAAATATATGACTGATATATGAGAAGATTATTTTACTCGTCACAACTAAATTGATAAAAAATACTTACAATAAATAAATATTTGTTCAAAATAAATAGATAAAAATAATGGAGATATATAAATTTAAATAAAACATGAAAAAATCAGTTATCAAACAAATTAATGTTTGAAAACTGATTCCTGCTGCTGTTAAGACTTTATCTTTTTTATTTGATATAATTTAAATATAATAAATGGGTTTATTCAAATTAAATACTTAAACAAAATATATAAATTTAACAGAACCTGAAAAAATCAATTTTCAAACAGATTTTTGTATTAAATAATTAAAAAACAATAATATATTTAATTTTGCTACTGTTAAGACTTCAGAATTTACCTTCTTTAATTTGGTACAATTTAAATATTATAAATAGGTTTATTCAAATTAAACACATAAACAAAATGGAGATATATAAATTTAATAAAATCTGAAAAAATCAGTTTTCAAACAGATTATTGTATTAAATAATTAAAAAACAATAATATATCTAATTTTGCTGTTAAGACTCCAAAATTTACCTTTTTTATATGGTACAATTTAAATATCATAAATGGGTTTATCCAAATTAAAGACATAAACAACATGGATATCCAAATTATCCACACATTATCCAAATTAAAGACATAAACAACATGGATATATATATATATATATATATATATATATATATATATATATATATATATATATATGTAAATTTAATAAAACCTGAAAAAATCAGTTTTCAAACAGATTATTGTGTTAAATAATTAAAAAACCATAATATATCTAATTCTGCTGCTGTTAAGACTCCAAAATTTACCTTCTTTTATTTGGTACAATTTAAATATCATAAATGAGTTTATTCAAATTAAATACACAAACAAAATGAAAATATATAAACTTAATAAAACCTGAAAAAATTAGTTTTCAAACAGATTATTGTATTAAATAATTAAAAAACCATAATATATATAATTCTGATGCTGTTAAGACTCCAAAATTTACCTTCTTTTATTTGGTACAATTTAAATATCATAAATGGGTTTATTCAAATTAAATACACAAACAAAATGAAAATATATAAACTTAATAAAACCTGAAAAATTTAGTTTTCAAACAGATTATTGTATTAAATAATTAAAAAAAACATAATATATATAATTCTGATGCTGTTAAGACACCAAAATTTACCTTCTTTTATTTGGTACAATTTAAATATCATAAATGGGTTTATTCAAATTAAATACACAAACAAAATGAAAATATATAAACTTAATAAAACCTGAAAAAATTAGTTTTCAAACAGATTATTGTATTAAATAATTAAAAAACCATAATATATATAATTCTGATGCTGTTAAGACACCAAAATTTACCTTCTTTTATTTGGTACAATTTAAATATCATAAATGGGTTTATTCAAATTAAATACACAAACAAAATGAAGATATATAAACTTAATAAAATCTGAAAAAATCAGTTTTCAAACAGATTATTGTATTAAATAATTAAAAAAACATAATATATATAATTCTGATGCTGTTAAGACACCAAAATTTACCTTCTTTTATTTGGTACAATTTAAATATCATAAATGGGTTTATTCAAATTAAATACACAAACAAAATGAAAATATATAAACTTAATAAAACCTGAAAAAATTAGTTTTCAAACAGATTATTGTATTAAATAATTAAAAAACAATAGTATATCTAATTCTGATGCTGTTAAGACTTCAAAATTTACCTTTTTTTTATTTAGTACAATTTAAATATCATAAATGGGTTTATTCAAATTAAATACACAAACAAAATGAAAATATATAAACTTAATAAAACCTGAAAAAATTAGTTTTCAAACAGATTATTGTATTAAATAATAAATAATTAAAAAACCATAATATATATAATTCTGATGCTGTTAAGACACCAAAATTTACCTTCTTTTATTTGGTACAATTTAAATATCATAAATGGGTTTATTCAAATTAAATACACAAACAAAATGAAAATATATAAACTTAATAAAACCTGAAAAAATCAGTTTTCAAACAGATTATTGTATTAAATAATTAAAAAACAATAGTATATCTAATTCTGATGCTGTTAAAACTTCAAAATTTACCTTTTTTTATTTAGTACAATTTAAATATCATAAATGGGTTTATTCAAATTAAATACACAAACAAAATGAAAATATATAAACTTAATAAAACCTGAAAAAATTAGTTTTCAAACAAATTATTGTATTAAATAATTAAAAAACAATAATATATCCAATTCTGCTTTTTTTAAGACTTCAAAATTTACCTTTTTTATTTGGTATATTTTAAATATCATACATGAGTTTATTCAAATTAAATACATAAACAAAAAGGAGATATATAAATTTAATAAATCCTGAAACAAAAAACAGTTTTCAAACAGATTATTCTATTAAATAATTAAAAAACAATAATATATCTAAATTTGCTGCTGTTAAGACTTCAAAATTTACCTTTTTTATTTATTTTATAAATGGGTTTATTCAAATTAAATATATAAACAAAATGGAGATATATAAATTTAATAAAACCTGAAAAAATCAGTTTTCAAACAGATTATTGTATTGAATAATTAAAAAACAATAACACATCTAATCTAATTCTGCTGCTGTTATACTTTTTTTATTTGTTATGTTTTAAATATCATAAATGGATTTATTCAAATTAAATACAATACAACAAAATGGAAATATATAAATTTAATAAACCCTAAAAAAATCAGTTTTCAAAAAGATTATTGTAAGAAATAATTAAAAAACAATAATATATCTAATTCTGTTGATGCTTCAAAATATATACGTATACACATTAAAAAATCTATTTTAAAAAATAGTAAAGACTAATTTAAATTAAGAAAGAGTATTTTAAATTAAATTATTTATATAATTTTCACATATATAGTCTTTAATCTAAAACATTTTTAAAACTAGTTAATATATTTCATTAATATTATATATAAAAAAAATAAATAATTAGTAACATCAATTAACAGATTTTTAGCGAATAATAGAAAATCTTTGTAAACTAACATTTTCTGTTAGTTTATATAACATAACAGTTATGTACAGGTTAATAATGGTATAATTTGAATAATGGATGGAATGGCCCCCGTAGTGGATGGGGTCTCGGGTCGGCAATAGAATGGAACCATGGACCGTGGGCGTCCGGAACTGGTCTCATTCCTTACCTTTCTTAACCTAACCCGCGTTCTCAGTTCGTATTCGCACTCGCATTCGCTACCTGACTAGGTATTGTCCCCCCGATACTGTTATGTATACCACCACATTACATTACATACTCAAACCACCGATTTACCATGGTAGACTGTCGTTTAGGTCAATTGTCCAAAATTTCATTCCCACAAGCGAGATTATAATGATCATTATGGGGCTGGGTTGAAGTGCAAATTTTTTTTATGTATTTTCGGAAGAAAATTACATCAGAATAATAAATAATATATAATTTATAACTATAAAAATCTTTATAATCCATCTTCAAATATTAAGAAACCTTTTTTTAATGATATGTAAATTTATATATATTATCTTTATAATTTTTATTTTAAAATTTTATCCATAATTTTTTATTTAATTGATCTGTTAAAGTAATTTTAATTTTCTATTTTTTTTACAGTATTATAAAAGGTACTCTATTTTTATGTATTGTGATGGACAAAAATATGGCAACATTAATTTTGAAAGGGATTTTTAATGATTAAATATGTGCCATTTAATCCAACATTAACACTTTGTATAATATCCTTTTCTTTATAATTTTAGCCCATATCTGTGGAATACACTACAGTAAGCAATTTTTTAAAAAATTAATATTAATTTTTTTTTCATATATTTTTTATAGTTTACTAAAATAATAACAGTAAAAATTTGTTTTCGAAATATAAAAATCATTGTCGGCCATAAAATAAAGACAGGTGTCCTTATGCCCTTTTACCCACGTATTCCTCAATTATTTGGACCCACCCCAATTTTAGAACCTTTCAATCGAATTTACCTGGAACTCATCGAACAACGAATCTCTCACCCTTATATAAAATATTCATTTGCTACTTTTGATTTTAATACATCTTCCTTTTCTACCCTTATTCTCTTACTCTGATTGTATTTGTAAAACATTTTAAAAAATTTTTAAATTTACAAGCAGGAATATTTTTAAAAGTTGGATTTTTATCCTTCATGTTTATTATAATGGTGTATGTGTTTACCATTCGGTATACTATTATTGCCCCTCATTGGGGCGGAAACATTATGATTTGGGGATGCTTTTCACGCTTGATTCAGGAGGAGGGTAAAATGGATCGTTTTCAATAAAGGGACATATTGGAAAACACCATGTTTCCATTTGCTGAGGAAGAGATGCCACTTTCAGGATTTTTCAACAAGGCAACGATCCCACACACGTCTAAAATTATTAAAGAGTGATTTCTAATGAACAACTTAACTGTGCTTGAATGGCCGTCTCAGTCCCCCGATCTAAATACTATTGAGCACCTTTGGAAGGTATTATAGAAGTGAAAGGTTTTGCCACAAAATATTGAAATATTTAAGTTAGTGTTAATTTTATATGAATATTATTAAAATATTCCATATTTTTTTCCAGACCAAATTAATGTTTATTAAAAAACCTGTTTCACAGTAAATTAGATTTGTTCAGTAACTTTAAGTAACATTTGTATCAAGTAAATAAATATTCTTTTTTTCCACTACTGTACATATTGTTATGCTTCCATATTTTTTTCCACCACAGTATATTTTAAAAGTCTTATTTTGTTTTAAAAATATATATTTAAATATCTTGTATAACACAACTAATTGTTGGGTTTATTACATTTATTTTGTTTTAATTTATAAATTTATTGTAATTTAATTTATAAATAATTGTTCGAATTAAGTCTGCTGTTTATAATGTACAGTGGTGGAAAAAAATGTGGCCCATGATTGAAGTATTAAAAATATGTACAGTGACAGAAAAAAGTATGGAATATTTATTTACTTGTTACAAATGTTACATAATGTGACTGAACAAATCTAATTTACTGTGAAATCGGTCCATTAATCAATTATATTCACAGGTTTTTGCTTTTTTCTAATAAAAATCAGTTTAGTATGGAAAAAAGTATGGAATATTTTAATAATTTATGAACGTTATGGAAATATCGATATGGAGAAGTTATGACACATCATCAACAAACGAACGAAATCCTGGAAATAAGGAAAATCAGGTGAGCGAAATCCCGCGGACAAATCACCGAAAGTCGGGAGACCATAGGCAGGAACGCGTCAATAATTGCGCCGAGGTGCATATGTCGGTCGGTGCGATTGGTCATTGCGGGTGCAACGTGCAATGTACCGCCAATCGGCGGTCGCATTGTTTGCGATTGCATTCCGTGTTGCATTGCAAATAAAACGGGCCGGGCCCGCTTCCCCCTCGTGTCCGCGGCGACCGGTAAATACGTTCATGTACGGGTTTTACAGTACATAGAGTGCGTGTGTGCGATCGCGGGGGACCAATGTTGTACGCACCGGACGGCCCGAATGCATCCCACGATGCACGTCGGTGCATCGCCGTTGGCCGGGGTGAATGCGATGGGGTTGACACCCCGCGAATCAACTATTTTGCATTTAACGTGCCTATGTATACATAATCGGTATTGCTGATTCAATTTCTGGCTTTATGTGTTACTGACATCTAATTAATTTGCTGAATATTACCGTCTAATCAATAAATTTACCTCAAACCCGAAGTATTAACATAATACTAAAGATATCATTTCTAATTATAACTATTCAATTAATTATATATCTCCATAATTTTCAGAGACTATTATTATTAGTATTATGTAATTTATATTTATATAATTAACATTTAATTTTCTTTGAAACAATTTAATTATTCATCTTTATAATCAACAATTTTTTGTCAAAGTTCTACAAGCAAATTCATGCGCTGACAAGAAAAAAATCTGAGTTCTTGGCAACTAAAGCAAAAAGTAGCCTTAGTCTTAACCCCCTCTTTAGTATTAAACATGTTGTTGCTTAATATATTGGATTATCATCTATATAGTGAGGTAAAACCGATAATTTACCATTCTGAAGCTGCCTTTATTTCTCCAGTACGACATGTACGACATGCTATGAGAAAAAATGCCTGAATTCTTGACAACTGAAGAAAAATAAGCTTCTGTTTTAACTTCCTCTTCAGAATAAACCTTTTATTATTTAATATAATGGACACTCACCTATATAGTGAGGTAGAACCATCCATTTTACATTTTGGAGATTCCTTTGTGTCTCCAGTACGACATGTACGACATGCTACAAGAAAAAGTGTCTTGATTCTTGGCAACTGAAGAGCAAATAACCCTCTGTTTCAATCTCTTCTTCAGAATTAAATATTTTATTACCTAATATTTTAGACTCTCATCTATATAGAGAGGTAGAACCTTCTATGTAGCATTTTGGAGCTCCCTTTACGACATGTACGGCATGCTATAAGAAAAAGTGTCTGGATTTTTGGCAACTGAAGAAAAAATAACCGTCTGTTTTAACCTCCTCTTCAGAAGTAAATATTTTATTATCTAATATATTAGACTATTATCTATGTAGTGAAATAAACTCTTCAATTTCCTATTCCAGAGTTCCTTTTTGACTCCAGCATGACATGAACGACATGGTGCGAGAAAAAACGTATGGGTTCTTGGCAATTGAAGAAAAAATCAGCCTCAATGTTTAGAATTAAACATTTTATTACTTAATATAAGGGACTCTCATCTATTTCCTAGGGTAGAACCTTGTATTTAACATTTTGAAGTTTGAGTTTGAAAAAGTGTCTTGATTCTTCACAAATGAAGAAAAAATGGCCCCCTGTTTTAACATCCTCTTCAGAATTCAACATTTTGTTACCTAATACATTAGACTCATCTATAAGTGAGGTAAAATCTTCCATTTAACATTTTGGAACTTCTTTGTGTATGTACTTTGTGCAGTACGGTATGTACGACATGCTACAAGAAAAAGTGTCTGGGTTCTTGGTAACTGAAGAAAGTTACAGTTACAGTTACAGTTTAACTCTCCTCTTCAAAACATTGTATTACTTAATATATTGGATTCTCATCTATATAGTGAGGTAGACCGTCCCATAAAATATTTCGAAACTTTCTTTGTGTTTCCAGTAAGACATGTAGGACATACTGAGTTTTTGGCAACTAAAGAAAATATCAACCTCACTTTTAATATCTTCTTCAGCCTGGGGTTCTCATAAAGAAGCTGAACATCTAAAAATTGATTGCTTAAGATAATAGTCAATATACAGACACCAAAATCTTTCTTGGGTTAAAACTTTTTTACCTAAAGGAAAAATTAACATCAGTTTTGTTCTTCTCTTCAAAATTAAACCGTTTATTGTGTAAAAATTTAACAATGACTAATATAATTAAAAGTCATAAGGATAAGTACCTGGGCACTGGGGTGAATAAGGTAAAACCTCCCATTTAACATTTTGAATCTTCTTTTGAGGCTCAAATACGGCATGTGCCTTTGTGTTGGCCTGAAGAAGCTATACTTATCATTTGAGCTCTTGATAGGTAGTATAGATAATGAAACATTTCATGTACAGTCAGTCGTCTACCAAAATCTTTTCAGCAATCAATCCATTTTTATCCCAAGTAACAAGATAATCAATAAAAGGCATATTTGCGTTTCGTACAAAGAAGGAAGCCTCTTTCTAATGGTTGCAGTTTAATAACTGGCCTATTTCTAAGCTAAATTACACGAGATATTACTTAATTTCTTCGTTGGTGTAGATTTCAAGACAACGTTGATGTTGCTCATTTTCAGTCCATTAATTACCACTTTTAAACCTAATCATAACTCACTGATTGTTGGTTCCTGAACTCATAAAGTAACTCCGCAATAATTAACTACAAAAAATGTTTTAATACAAAAATATGAAAATGTGATATAAAATCATAAACCAAAAGCGTAAATTGCTTTTTCCGTCACCTAATATATCTTTTTAATTTCCCTTAATAATAATACGATTATAATAAAATACACATAAATTTTTATTGAAAATTAAACTCAAACACGCGATAAATATATTTTGTGAACGTTAATATTAAAACACAAGTAACATGAAACTCAATTTTTATGACCAACAAAACTTGAATAAAAGTTGTCCTTTTTTATTCAAAATATATAAGTATATAAAACAATGAAATGAATGAATTGTGTCCCTGGGAAAAACTTCAATCATTCTATTATTAAACCATGTCATATCCAGATGTACTGTCCATATTCAGAACTGACCTGGAAAAACACGTTTTCCTACCTTACTTTTTCCACCGTCTCTACAAACCTATAAATAGACAAGTCTTTGTGTTGCTCTTCATAGAACCACCGAATTAATTGTGCGCTTCTTCCCATAACTGTTTTTCAGGTAATATTTTTACCTGTGCAACTTTAAAAGAATGTTTACAGATTAAAAAGGGTGAAAAGTTGTACACCTTAATGCAATAAGTATTGTTGTGGACCTTACAATGTAAAAATGCTAAAAATTTATCGAGCCACTGCTCACAAATACGTTTATAATTATCGCAAGGGTTATCGATACAAATATTGTCCGGAAATGTTTATTTTTTTCGACTGTTGCATACGCACATTTAAATATGTGTTACATTGTCGAAAATGTATGTTTAGAGGACCGTATTCCGGAAAGTCGTCCCGATAATTACCGTTTATTGAATTTGTTTCATTAATTTGGGACTGTTTCGACATATGCAATGTCAACATCTGTTCCATGGTTATTATTGCATCTCTGTGGACATTTGCATGTGCGATTGCGTTTTTGACTTTGTATAATTTTGGTGGAACATGTAGGTCATTCAATATCCTCTAAGGCAAATATTATCTGTTGTAAACAGAGGAAATGTATAATTATAAGTAACTATATTAAACAAAGAATTATATTTAATTACTTAATTACTTGCAAGTACATTTAAGTCAATTTTTAATAAATCATTAATAATTACATGTTTTAATTAAAATATTTTATTTTTTCGAAATAAGAAAAATAATTATAGTGATCACTACTGTTTCATAATTAAAGGTAAGTTTTTGGCAAGTTTATTCCCGTTAATTTAATTATAGATTGTTCAATTTGTATACTTGTATGAGATTTTTACTTAACTCTGGTAAATTATTAAGAATATCATGATGTTTTTTAATATTATATTATAGAGGTTTCTTCTCATTAACTTTACTAAATATAAACAAAACGAGTGGGTTTTATAATTTTATTGTTAAAAAATGACATTTAATATCTGTAGTGATCCGGCTTGAAAGGTCCGTTGATGGGGACACCAATGTAGTCCGCTTGTTCTTTGGTGAGTTTGGTGAGTTTGACTCCCAAGTGGTCCAAGTGTAGCCTGGCTACTTCCTCGTCCAAGGTCTTCGGCAAAACGTGCACGCCAACCGGATACTTTCCTGGGTTCCTCCACAGCTCAATCTGTGCCAAAACTTGGTTGGTGAACGAGTTGGACATGACGAACGACGGATGGCCTGTGGCGCATCCCAAATTGACTAGTCTGCCTTCCGCCAAGCAGATTATGTGTCTGCCGTTTGGCAATGTGTATCTGTCCACTTGTGGTTTGATTGTGACCTTTTCTTTGGCGTTCTTCTCCAGCCAGGCGACGTCGAGCTCGCAGTCGAAATGACCGATGTTGCAGATGATGCTGTCGTCTCTCATGTTCAATAAGTGTTCACCCTTGATGATGTCTTTGTTGCCTGTGGTGGTGACGAAGATCTGTCCCTCCTTGCTAGCCTCTTCCATGGTGGTTACTTCGTAACCCTCCATGGCGGCCTGAAGGGCGTTGATTGGGTCAATTTCTGTGATAAGTACTCGGCCTCCAAAAGCTCTGAGTGATTGGGCACAGCCTTTGCCTACGTCTCCGTAACCAGCGACGACGCACACCTTTCCAGCCAACATAACGTCTGTTGCCCTTTTAATTCCGTCAATTAGGGACTCCCTGCATCCATACAAATTGTCGAATTTACTCTGTAACAACAACGAATTTAATTATTATCTGTTGATATAATACAAAATTAGTAAATACCTTTGTGACGGAATCGTTGACGTTGATGGCGGGAACCTTCAGTTCGCCGTTCTTCATCATTTTGTAGAGATTGTGGACTCCAGTGGTGGTTTCCTCGCTGACTCCCCGACATTCCTTCAAATATTGGGGGTATTTCTTGTGCACCAGGACGGTCAAGTCGCCACCATCGTCGAGGATCATGTTGAAAGGTTTACCGTCACTGAACACCAGGGTCTGTTCAATGCACCAGAGGTATTCCTCGTCGGTTTCGCCCTTCCACGCGTACACGGGGATGCCGGCTTTGGCTATCGCCGCCGCCGCGTGGTCTTGTGTACTGAAGATGTTACAACTCGACCATTGGACCTAAAAATAAAAGGTTATTATTTAATTAGTATACTATATGTAAAACCCAATTAATGTTTATAAAAAGTAACAACACTACTAAAATAATTTCATGACTTTGAACAACAAGAGTACTGTGGTAATTGACTGTAGTTATTCAGCAAATTCCAACAGGTTTAGTATTAAATTTACTTAATACTAATAATTACAAAATCCCAAATAAAAGTATGACAGGGGTATTTCCATTAATTACACACAGCTGTGGTAGTGACAATTACAACAATTTTATATTAATTACATGTTAATTCCTTCAAAGAAAGACATGTGATTTATACTCATGTGCTTGCTTGTTAAAAAACACTTTTATATCTTAGTTCATTACTTCACCAATTTTTATTTTATTGCATCATTGTATTACAGATCAAGAAATCAAATATTTACCATGTCTTATATATTATTTTGAAGAAAATCATAAAATTTCATAATGTAATGAATATTTTGAAATATAGATCTAGATCTTTAAACATTGGTTTGTTAGTAACAATTATCTTTTTGAATATTGCATATTCTTTCTATAAAAAGCATGTTAAGTAATTCAAGATAACATAACAATTAAAGAGTTGAGACTGGAGGTCACGGCCAGATAATACCAAAAATAGAAATAGCAAATATCAATAACAATAGGACAACAATCACATATTTGTAAATCAAAAGTTGTGTTACATATCCTGATGCAACTCAATGTAAAATATTGATAACCTTTCTAGACACTTTACTTTAGAAACCCACATGATGTAAGACCTTAAATAGATACCTCATAAACTGAACAAACAAACATTAATCCAAACATGTTAAAATACATTAAGGTAGTTATTTAACTAAACATAGATGAAAATGTGTTAATCCAGTTTAATTTTGGTGTACATACCTCAGCTCCTAATGCTACAAGTGTTTCAATTAGTACAGCGGTTTGGATGGTCATGTGTAAACAACCGGCAATTTTAGCGCCTTTCAAGGGTTTCTCTTCACCATACTGTTTTCTGAGGGAGATCAGTCCCGGCATTTCATTTTCAGCTAGTGTGATTTCTTTTCTGCCCCAATCGGCCAGTTTTAAGTCGGCTACAATTATATTTATGTTAAGTTATAAATAGATTTCAGTTAAAAACTGTATATAATGAGTAACACACTGATTTTAATTACTTACCGACTTTGAATGCTGGTTTCGACATTATTGCTTGTGTTGTTAAGGTACTAAGGTTTAAAAAATTAATAAAACAACCACCACGTGCCGGTAGCAACAAAACTTTCCTCTAGCGCGGGCTACAGTGGGTTAGTCTTCTTCCTCCAGCTGTCACACGTGCATTTTATGGAGAATATTTTGCCCCCCACTACCAGAATCGTGGGGGGAGCGCGTTATTTCAACATTTAACAAAAGATTTATCTGATCAAATGGAATTTTGTAAAAGATACTTAGAAATAAATTATCTCTATTCATGGTGGTAACCAGAGAAATAACACGCATTATTCTTTAAAGATAATTAAGAAATGACACATCTAATTAAATACAATTAAAATATTTTATATTTTATTTAAAAATAATTGGACTAATTCTTTATATATTTATTTCTGATTAATATTAATAAGTGCGTTTAAAATAATTGAACTAATTCTTTTATATTTATTTATTTCTGATTAATGTTAATAAGGGCGTTTAAAAATATATCTCCGTTGTTTATAATATTCAATTATTTTATATTTTATTTATAAATAATTGAACTAATTCTTTCTATATTATTTATTTCTGATTAATGTTAATAAGTTTATAATATTCAATTATTTTATATTTGGACTAATTCTTTATATATTTATTTATTTCTAATTATGATTAATAAGTGCGTTATTGAATATATTTTTTATACTGACTGGACATTTGAATTAGTCCTTTTAAGAAATATGTTACAAAATGCTTATTTTTTTATATTTCTTAAATATATTTATATATAAATTTATTTATTAATACAGTTATCAGTATTAATAAATAAATTTAATAGAATTATTATGTAATAAGTTAGAGAGTTATTATAATTTATCCAGTTGATTTTTATTAAAATTTAATTACTAAATTAGGAAATAATTTTCTGTCCACTTTTCTATTAAAAAATAAATAACAAAAATTAATTTGAAAGTGATTAAAAAAAGTCGCCCATTTAAAGCATTTATTTGACACATAGACATTAGTTCAAAGGGGCATCAAAGATTAAATACATACGTTTATTTGTAAATGTATATATTTTATCTTTGATTACATTAAGAAATATTTAAAATATATAAAAATATAATAAAATAAATAAATTATTTTAACCAAAAATTAAATATAAGTATAGATTTTTAATATTCAACTATATAATTATTTAATTCTTGTTTAAACATCATAAAATGCAACGTAAAACTAATTTAAAACAAGGAATAATACTTAAAATTAATATTGTTTTGGAAATAAATTAACATATAAATTATGAAATGGAATGAAAATTTCAAATTGCTTCAATATTATCACAATAAGACCGACTCACGAATTGTTCATTCAATTAACAATTCTTAAAAATTTTGCATTGTACACAATGCACAATGTTACAAAAAAATTCCTTAGAATTAAGTAAGTGAACCACAGGTAATAATGATATTAGTATTAAATAATTAAAGCAAATAAAAAATGTGTTCCCATTATATTAATTTGTAACAGGCAAGTCTTATCACAATCATGTTTCCTTATGGGATTGGCATACAGCTCAAAGTCTCTTAAAAATCGAGTTAAAAGGTAAAACGAAAACACCTTTAATGAGTCGGTCTCATTACCTCATAATTTCTAATTCCTTATTTGGTATAAATTAATCATGATTAAGTTAATGACTAACAATAAATATGTAAACTTTCAACCACAACTATAATAGTATTTTTATATAACGTTTAGTCAAATCACATAGTTAAAGGTATAAAGTAAAAACGTTATAATAAATTCTTTAACATATAAATATGAAACAACTGTGCATAAAATTCTTGTGTAGACAAACAAATTAAAATAAACCTGCCAGCAGGTAAGTTTTAAAATTAAACTAAGAGTATAGTACAAGTTAAATACTGCAAATTGGAAAGTTAATAGTTACAAATGGAACACAGATATAAAATGAAGAAATAAACATTTTACAACTTGCTAACCAACTCGGGTACTTCAGAACTCTGCGAATCCAACAGATCCTTCTTTAAAACATCCTGGAAGTGCCGCCTGCCATCAATGTACATCATCGCCTCGTGATAAGTCAAAGGCATAACCTCCTTCAAAATCGACGGTACTTGATAAGTAAAGTGGAAGGTGTTGGTGGTGTCGCTGACACCATTAATAGGATCCAACGTCTCCACGTACACGATAATCTGCATGTACTGCATCTGAGTGTAGACAACGTGCGCGTGCATTTGGATCAGCGAATTGACGGCGATGGGCTTCTGGAAGTTGATGTCGCTGATGCTCTTCAACATCGGTCTGTACTTGCTGAACCTGAAGCCGAGAGTAAAGGCTAATTCGTTGGCGTTTCTCATGATGAAGCCACCGAAAACGGTGTTGTGCAAATTCCTGTCTTCGGGATGGGAGAAAATGACGTTGGATAACGTGCACTTGTTCATCCACTCGCAGTTGGATGGCAAGGCTCGTTTCGTCAAAGAAGTTTCTTTAACGTCTATGGTGCTGGTGTACAGATTATGGATGATTCTCTGCTCTTCTTCGTTCGGTATCACTCGAGAGACGTGCTGGTCCTGCAGCTTTTTCCTTTGCTTCTTTCTAGTTTCGCCGCCGGCCAAAATGCTTCGTTCCCTTTCATCGGCAGGTTCCAGAGCATTCACTACGGCGGATTTGGTGTTGGTTGGGTCCCTGGCTGCTATAAGGAACAGTGCCCGGGTTATCCTGTGCCAGGTGCCGTGTAGTTGTTGTTCCAGCCACACTACGACTTCCATTGAGGATTTTCCGACCCAGCTTACATGACCGGATATTTTTATATCCTCGTCGGGCTGCAAAAGTGTCACTTTATTACTTATTGAATTAACAATTAATTTTATGTGTGGCAGCACAAAATAACTAAATGCCAATAATAATATCTACATATTCATGCAAAAGGAACAAAGGGGACATCAACATCTACGTTACATACTGATACTCATTATTTCCACTTACATTTATCTGAAATACACAGAGTAAAATGTTATTATTTAAATGCAAGTGAGTACAAATTAATATCTAATTGGATTTGGATATTTTAGTACATACCCTAGGAACAAAGTCGCTGAAATCGATTTTGTCCACCAAAGCGGTAACCAGGGTTTGAGGTGAGGGCACACCTTCAGGTAATTTGGGGTTTACGATATGTTTTTGGGCAACCATCACTGAAATAGTAAGTTTTAATTAATTTCATTGTTTCAATTAAAAAATGTAATGTAAATATTATTCTTTATATAAAATGTAACTAATAGATTATTTTTTTGGGATGTTTTTATCTTTATAAAACTAAATTATTCATGTTAAAAGTCCACATGACGTCGATTACGATGCTATCATCAACTTAGATATTTTTTGCTCCTCCACCAAATTGACAATATATTAAATTTTTAGTTTAGTTTAGTCTCAAGTTTCAAATGGAACTTTTGAAATAGGGATTCTGTGCTTAAGCAATTAATTATAATATATTTAAACCCAAAACTCAAGTTTGCAATTGATTTCTAATTATTGTTTCACTGGTTGTTTTTATATATTTAATTTTTAATGGATTACATATTTTAATTTAATGTCATAAATATTAAAATATTAAAGTGATTTAATTAAGTGTAGAAAAATTCAATATGTATTAATCAAATTCAATTAGACAAATATTATTTTGTACACCGACGTTCTCAATTTTATTGATATTGTAAATATTTTTGTACATTACCGAGAAAGCCCCGATTAATTTAAATATAATTAAAGTGACCAAAATCAACGTTTGTACACTTTTTTGTGTAAAGCAAAATCACAAAAAATTTAGGAGAAACTTTGCTTGATTTTTAGATATATTAATTTATAGAATATAATATTTTATTCGTTTTGAAAAATGTAACTAATAAATTATTTTTGACGTCTTTATCTTTATAAAATTAAATTATTCACGTTACAGTAGAACTAGTTAACAATAACATACAAATGTAACTATTCCAAATCAAAAATTTAAACAATGAGTTCAGATAAGGTTCAATTGGTTCTAAAAAACAATGGTAACATAAATAACAACAAAAGTATTGTACACAATCAACATTATTTATGTGTGTTTAAAATTATTCGTTTACTGCTGAAAAGTAGTCATTCTTAAGAATTATTATTATTGACACAAAAGGCTTGTGCCTTTATTATGTAATATAGTAGATTAATTGATTTATAGTACAGTAATAGTTTTTGTTACGTCATATCGCTGAGATTTTGGTTGTTTTAACTATGTTTTATTATTGAATCATATAAATTCGCGTGAACATTTTATCTCGTTTAATAATAATTTTGGGTTAATAGAGATTATGATTGCCAATGGAATATTTCTCTATAACTATAGGAATTCTGAAAAAAATCTGTAAGCATCATTTTATTAAATTTACATTAGATAAAAGTTGTTTGTTTATATTAACTTACTATTGAGCAAAGAGCAAAAATTATTTTAAGATAAGATTACAATTATAAATAAATGCTATTAATAAAATAAAGTTAATAGTGAGAAAATTTATGTTTTATATAACTAATATATTAATAAATATAATTTTCAAAAGATGTGATATTTAATGAAATTTGCAATATACTAATAATATAATAAATATTAGGTTTTGATCCATAATTTGAATTATCTGGAATGTTTGAAATGGAATTCAATTAATCTTAATATTTGACATCATACACGCGATATTAATAAAAATAATATTAATAACATGGATAAAATAGAGAAAAAGTCAACAAAATAATTTCATATATATCAATAATTAATAATATTGTCACATTAATAAGTATGTATGGTTTACATAACTATTAATAATATAAACATGATAACAATAATTATATGAATGTGTCCCAAATGTTTTAATTGATTACATCAATGACACTAAGATTTATAAAAGAGTGATTAGTGCATGATCTTAAAAATTACCACAAATGTTCACTGAAATGCTCATTATAAAAACATGAATGTCATGTTTCCAAAGTCCAATAAAAAGAAACAAGTTTAAGATATAATTTTCTTACCAGCAAAAATATCCATGTCCTCCAACAATCTTCCCAATCTAACAGACCCCAAGAATGTTATATATTTTTCCTGTAATATTTTATCTGAAGACAATGGTATGAGTCCAACAAGAAAACTGTCTTTCATAGATCTCTTTGGCAGTTCATCCTGAGATTTTGGTATGAATTTTGAAAGATAGGACCTGTCTGGTGGTATTGGCTTGTATCCAAATTCAACACCCATTGTCTGGGCCAGTTTCACCCTCACTAAAATAATATATTAAATTGTCTTAAAGATTATAAATGAAGGTTTACTCACTTTCGTTCATGCTTTCGTACGGCGAGGTTTTTTCGGCAGGTGTGGAATATTTGGCGTGCGGTATCATGCCGCTGAAACTACAATGAATTACGGTATAAATCGTACTGGATATTAATCTAACTGTTTGGGAAATCAAAGGTCAATAAAAAATGATTTACATACTTTGCGGCCCTGTAGTTAACAACGCGTCTCGCATTCCGCAATCCGAAATTCAATAATTTTGAAGTCATGTTTATACTGTCCGGCAATACTGTTTCTGAGATAATGAACAATCAACCAAGTCTATTTTGAAATTTAAAAAATATTCGCAATATTTGCACAAGTGACGTAATTATTCAAGGTTAGGGCATTTGAACTTCTATTAACAGTACGTTAGAATTACTAACGACTAACCATTAGAACTACTAAGAGTTCGCATTTTGCAACTACCGTGCTTTTGACATCGCCACAACGGCTTGACAGCACTCAAAAATAAAATGCAAAATGGCCACGTCTAATGTTGATGAAAATTATTTTTCAAAAACATTAGACGAAAATAACATACAATGGGTGCCACTCAGTCTGACCCTGGTTGAATATCCAAAAGGTAAGGGTGAATCTAACGTGCACTTTCACCCCCTCATCATTGACCTGGAAACCTGTGACATTTTCCTGTTTCAGGTGATCTCATTGGCAAATTTATGGCGTTCATAAGTCTGGCCCCCTTTGGAATAGGTGCGGGTTTTGTGGCGCTAATCCTGTTCAGGAGGGATCTACATACTGTAAGTGTTGATGGGGTATGATTTGGACTGTTACTCATGGGGTTTTGTTGCAGATTACGTTTTTCATAGGTACTTTGTGCTCAGAAGTACTTAATTATTGTATAAAACACACTGTTTGCGAGGAGAGACCTTTGAGGAGGGATCACCAATATGTAGAATATGGAATGCCTTCATCACATTCTCAGTTCGTGTGGTTTTTTGCCACATATGTTATTTATTTTGTATTTATTAGGTGGGTTTTCATTTATAGTTGCTATGTATTTATTAATAATTTGATTGTTTTAAGGTTACACCACTTGAATAACAACACCATAATAGAAAATGTATCAAAGTTCTTGATAATTTCCTCGTCTGTTGTTATGGCATTGCTGGTTTCGATATCTAGAATATATTTGCACTATCATACAATTGCTCAAGTACTATGTGGGGCGCTTGTGGGGGTGCTGTTTGCAACTGTATGGTTTGCCCTCACCTATTTAGTGTTCACGCCACTTTTCCCGCAAGTGGTCACCTGGTAATGACCTTAAGCTAAACAAAACAACAATAAATTGACCTATTTATTGCAAATTTACAGGAGGATATCGGAGATCCTGTTGCTGCGCGACACGACGCTGATACCAAACGTTCTGTGGTTCGAGTACACGAACACGCGGCAGGAGGTGCGTGCCAGAAGTCGTAAACTGGTCAGTATGAAGTCACAATGACACTTGTTGGACGACGGTTTCGGGCTGCCGTTGCCGGTCGGCGCGACCCTGTTGCGGTACTGCAGGTCGGTGCTGCCCTGGCCGAGGAAACGGTAAACGAGAACCGCCATCCGTACACACACGCATCTTCACACGTTCGTTTAGTCAACCGCCGGGACAGTACAATCAATAATTGGGTTTTGGGGAAGGAAACTGCGGCTGAGGTTGTCGGTTTTTTGTTCAAAGTACACTGTACAACAAGGGGTGGATTCTGGGGTATTTTTTGACTAGTTTGCGGGATTTTTGCTATTGAAAATTCATGTAACAACCCAATTTGGTGTGTTATCTAAAGAAAAACAACAAACATGTTGAATTATATGTCAAATTACTGATATCCATTGTGGTAGTAGTACCTTTAATTTAAATAAAAATTATGTTTGTCAAAATCCCAATCTTTAACCAAATTATAGATTAAATTTCGAATTAAAAAATGTAAAATGTCTATAATCTCTAAGTGTAAATAATCTTTATTATCAAAATACTAATTATAGACTAAATTTCAAATTAAAAAATGTAGAACATCTATAATCTCTATCAAGTGAGTTTATATTTAGATACATTGCATAAACAGCATTTATGAATTTGATAATTATTTTTCTTATCAATTTTAAATATATAACATTATAAAGAAAATATATTCAAAGTAAAAGAATATACATAGATTTGTTGTACAGTGTAGTCGTCGTTGTCAACTTAGACACAGTTTCATGAGTGTGTTGATCTGAAAAAAATGGTATCTGAGAAATTGTCAATTTTTAAGAAATGGTTCGATATTTTTTCGATATTAAAATACAAATACTATGCGGTTGAGTTGTAAATATACTGCAAAAAATAATATACATATATGTTTTGTACAATATTCAATGTTGATACTGTAACCCCTTATAAGTGTATATCAAACTTAAAATTTGATCCGTATATTTTTCCTTAATGTTCAATCAATGTTGGAGATGTTAACTTAGTTCCGATTCGTGTGAAATTCTCTAAGTACACACTCACGTTAGTGGACATTATAGAAATGCCCACGATTTTATAGTATAATTTCAGTAACTCTAAAAACGTTGTAAAAACTAAACTTTATACAAATGTACACTTGTTTTTATTCTGTCCACGAATGTGAGTGCACGATAATTTTCGCCCACGTTACCACGCGGGCACAAACCAGACTGATATCAAATATTCAAGATAAGACTACAGTAGCCTCTAAAAAAAAACAAAACATGACAAGACATAAGCACTAAACGTTACACAAAAGAAAAACGATTATACAAAAACACTTTTTTGCGTAATGCCGTTTAGTTCTGCCACAAACGTAACACCAAGAGGCAAAATTAGTTAGAGTCCTTAAAATAATATCCGCACGGTGTGTAAGTCGGAACGTTCAACTTCTGAGTCCACATGGTGTCGATTGTGAAGACTATAGACGATACAGTAGCTGCTACTAACATCAACTTAGATGATATATATATATATTTTTTTCTCGTTCACCAAATTGACAATATATTAAAGCTTTAATAGTAAGTCATGAAAACCATTATTTAGTTTAGTCTCAATTTAAAAGTTACAGTTGGAACTTTTAAAATCGGGATTTTGTTTTTGAGCAGCTATGAAATTATTACTGGTTTCTTTAAATAGTGGCAGCGTATAATATTATTATTTAGTTTTACACATTTCTAATCAATATTAATTCCTAAGACAGCAATCATTAATGTACTTACTAACAGTTTGACTGATTTTTCTTGTTCTAGAAGAAATTGTATACTAGTATAGTTAATTATAATATATTTAGATCCCAAAACTCAAGCCTGCAATGAATTCCCAATTAGAAACAACTCGTTTCACAGGTCGCTTTTACATATTATTTAATTGTTAATTGATTGCATACTTGAGTTTATATTTAATGTCATAAATGTTTCCCTTAAAGTGCTTTAATTAAGTATACAAAAATTTATTATTATGAATTAATCAAATTCAATTAAACAAATGTTATTTTGTAATTCCTACGTTCTCATCAATTTTAATTGGTATTTCTGTACATTCCCGGGGAAGCCGTGAATTTGATTAATTTAAGGCTAATTGAAGTGACCAAAAATCCAACGTTTGTGCAATATATGACTTTTTTGTATAAAGCGGCGAAAATGACGGAAAAATTAGGAGAAACCCTGCTGTTAATATTTTTTAGGTAATTTTCGGGTTTGATTTTTAGATATATTAATTAATTTATTTAGGTATATGAGATTGTTATTTATAAAACGATATTCGTTTAACTTATTATAAACAATGATTTAATATTATTAACTGTATACATTGTCTTCTGATATTATTATATTTACGTAATTATTCATGGTGCAGGGTTCCAGATATGGGCTCTCCAAAATTCAAAATCAAATGAATTACGCACAATGTACAGATTATATGATTTCCATTTATACCTATTGTTTTCGTTGTTTGTATGTTTATAAACTAAGAAATATAGTTAATAATGTAAATTTTATTACCTGATTAAATTATAAATTAAACATAGCATTTGTTTTATGTATTTATATCATCGTCCTCCTCGATGTCACTAAGATTTTTCATGCTTTTAACCTTGTTGATCCTTGCATCTAATAAATATAATTATTCAATCTAATTAATGCTTAAAACAATACTTACTTCTGGCAATAGAAAGAGAACTTCTAGACTCTGGATGTGTGGCAATCTAAAACAAAAATTTACACAATACACAACAAGACAACAGTTAAAATTGTACAACGGTTTCGTGTAAAGGTTGAGCTGGTTTCAGTAAGGTGAAGTCCGCCTTTTTGCCCATCAACGCTCGGGTTATGGTTGTTGGAGACATTGTTTTGGACCTGATCTGATTAACTAAGTCTTGATCGTCGTTTAGCTCTGGGAAGAGTAGCAGTAAAGGTTGGAGCTCCCCATCGCGATCTATTGTCTGGATTTCACTTTCGTCATCGCCAATCGTCCCTGAAATATTCACACTTCTAGAAGAAACAAACGGTAAACTACTCCCATGGTGGGACATGACACCGGACGTACCTCCACGTCTTTTTTCCGTTTTGTATAACTTTATTCCGGCCCATTTCGAGTCTCTGGCGGCTAGTTGTTTGCTGTGTTGGCTCTCCTAAATGTTATAAAATAGCTTATGATTTTAATTATTTCAGATTTACTGACTTGGAGTCCTGAGGTGCCTTGTTCACTTTCTGCATTGTTGGTTTTGTCCATATATTAAAATAAATTCGTTTCCATTTTACTGAAAATTTAACCTACTTTCTATCCTTGCTTGTCAGTGTCAAACTTATTAAAACAACCGTTTAAAATGTACAATATTTTATTTAGTAATAACATTCAACAAGAGCTTGACTAACAATTTAATAAACAACTACACTAATAACACATTTGAAGGGATAAATATTAGGTATTGATTCTCTTAAAGCCTGATAATAGACGAATTTTCAATTGCACCAAATTATTGACTAAGATTATTGCATTCAATATGAGTAATGCACGAAATTTCATATCAATATCCAATAGACATTTAATTTGAGTATGTAAAACTATAACTAAAGCAGTACAATATTAAACCTATAACTAAATCAATGTCTTTTTATAAGGAATGACAATATTTAAATAATTAATAATTTGAGATAAAAAAATAAATATTCTAATTTAATATATTTTGGTAACAATAATTCAACGTAAAACGTATTTTAAAGATACAACAGGAGGAATGACACTTTTCGTTTTGACCTTTCCGACAACACAATAAAACCACGGTGAATTAAGAAATGGTTTCCAGAAAGGCTTTAGGCACTCTGCCCTTTTCATTCCCTCTAATGCCCAATAAATAATCCTCGTCGTTGATTTCTCTCACCAGTATTACCTTGAAAACAACACAAACTGTAAAGAACTCATTATAAAAAATAATAAAAAACTATATTATTATTATTATTTTAGTTTACCTCGTTTGCGCTTAAGTTGAGCTCAGTCGAATCCTTGGCCTCGTAATCATAAAGTACTCTCGCTCTGTTCGTATCGATTTGATTTTCCGGCGACGAGTCTTCGCTGTGTATTGAGTTTTGTTGGGTGTTTGGAATGCCGGACAGGCTAGAGTGTAGAAAACCAAAAAATAAACGTTTTTACTAACCGAAATTAATTATGTGCAACATACAAAAAGCAAGCTTGGATATGTATTTTTCTGAATATTACCGATATGTTTGCTAATATTCTATATTGACTAAATCTCAACCCTTAATATTGGTGTTACATTTTCCTAGATTACTTGTTTTGTTCATTATTTAACTCACTTTATTTTCACAAATATGAGGAATGAGTGAGTGAACTAAATTAAATTATATTACGTTAATGACGGATATTAAAAAGGCACAGCTCACAATGAACATACCTAAACTACACTACAACGCCAATTCTACAAGGGAGAATTTGGAAATATTGTCAACATGAGGAATTATTAAATATTACACATTCAAAAACAAAGTACATTTAGAGTCATAAATGTTAGGAAGATACTGTTAGAAGTTTAAGGGAAGCGTAAGTTGTGTTCAACTGGAGTTATGCATACGTTTTTAAATATTATCATTAGTGGTGTGTTTATATTTGACATTAATTAATTACTTTGATTGTTAATTGTGTATTAAAATAAAAAGCTGGGAGATCCGACCACCAAAACTGAACTTATTTGAGCCTAATTCGTTCCATTATCTAAAGTATTTAATAGTTAATTTTGGTGCTTGGATTCAGTTTTTGGGGGTGTGTTTAAAGTACAGAGTAGTTAGTGTCGTCGCCTGTTATCGAGACGGGGACAAAAGTCGATGGAGAGTTGGAAGAAACGTTAGTATTGTTAGTGATCGGCTCTAGATCTTCGCTGTTAAGTCGTAAAACCGGCCCAGGTTTTGTGGAGCTGAAACATTCACATGCTCAAGCTCACAACATGAAAAATTATTTAATTATGTAACTATTAATGATAAAACCTACAAAATTCCAATAAAGCAATAGATATTAATCAGACACAAACAATTTGATAAGCAACTCACCTGGCTAGTTCCCTTTGCAGTTCAGTCATGATTGTTGTACACTGGGAGTAAAATCTGGCCTGGGTCTCGACGAAATCGTGCAAACACCTTAAATGTTGGGCGTGTGAGCTGGAGACTCCTTCCAACAGCAATTTTGTAATCTCTGTTTGTCTATCAAATTCTGATTGGGCAATCCTCAAGTCTCTTTCAGCCTATAAATATGACAGTCTTACTTGATTTAATATTTAAAATATAAGTTTTGTGTGGCATTTTTTAAAAATACTACTGTATGAAAATAAAACTGAAGTGTGTGTCATGTTGTACTGTCACAAACCTGCTCTAGAAGTACTTCAGGAGATACTCCATCCTTCTGTACGCATGAAATATTTTATATTGAATAAAGATCTAAGCATTTATCTACAATCTATTTATTTTCATGCAGTAACTTTGCTACACTTACTGATAAAAATGTAGAACTTACCGCTTGTTGCCCCAACATGCCCCTAGCTTTCCTCACCCTATTCTTGCATGAATCCAGATCCAATCTAAACAAAAACAATCAGTTGCTGTGGCATAAACTGAAGTATTATCATTAACCTTTTGATTTCCAACAGATTTTTCTCTTTGAGTATTGTCTTCATTTCAGTATCCAAAAATTTTCTGAGAGGCTGTGTGAAACACATCCCAGCTGATCCAATAAAATCCCTCTCATTCTGCCCAAGTTTTTGTTCCCATTGCCCTACTTTGATCAAGGCACTACCATAGGCAGTGCCAGGGCCATAAACACTTCCCGCCTCTATCATATCCAAACCCAAGTACTCCAGGTTGCTCAGCCTGGAAGGCCTCTTTTTCTCGATCTTTTCATAAATATAATCCTCGATGCGGTTCCCGGGATTGGGAATGAGCACCGCCTCGGCATTTCGCACGATCTTTTCAGTGAAATTCTTCGTGTTCTCCGCCCTGTCCCACAGGTTCTCGAAGTGGGCGTCCAGTTCCGTTTTCTCCGACGTCCCCAGCTTCTCTTCCGTGTACTACAATTAATCATCGCGTTTATTAGTCATTGTTTTTCTGGGTGTTTTATCGCGACTAAAGTCGAATTGTACGGACCTGCACCACCCTGCTTATCGCGGCTCCCGCATCCTTAACGATCTTCTTCACGTTGAAATCCATGTTCACTTTATGATTCAATAAATAATGGGCAAATGCAGCATTTGTGGTATTTATCGAAGGTTATTTGTATCGATTTTGTTTTGACGTCTGCTGTCAAATTTAAACTGCTGTGCGAGTCGCACAGTGCGACTTAGAACTACTGATACCCTATCGACAACAAATTTTGAGATTATTTAATGTAAGTTTGCAAAACAATAATCAACCTAATTAGTCATTTTAAGTTAAACGGCTTTTATTTTTTTTTAATCAGATTAAACTGAGCAACGTATGCAACCATGATTGCAGGGACATCATATGATTAAAGCAATTAATTATATGCAACAAACATGGGTGAACAATCTGTATTTCCCAAAGAAAACAACGTAGAAGACGGCAATAACGAAGAAATGGAAACAGAATCGGACAATGAAATAGACACAGATGACCTCTCCCCTGAAGGTAAGTCTGGGGTTCCATTAATAACAATGCTAATGCCTAATTTTAGAATTCGAAAGACTGGACAGCACCATGGACGAGTTAAACACCGTTCTGGACGCACTGGAACAGAAAAACGATGATATACACGCCCAGCTATTGAAGCTGTTGCAGGACAACAGAGAGATTCGACTGCAGCTTCATAATAAGAATGTTCAGGAGTTGCAGCAAAATGAAGGGCACGAGCAAAAATAACCATTCCAATATGTGTAAATAAAGTATTAGAAAAATATGTACAAAGTATTTATTTTGTGCTAATATAGAATAGGCACTCATATACATTTATACTATTGATGTGAACAGGTAAATTGAATTATTAGTCATTGTATTATTATTTGAGCACCATATTTGGCACATTACTATTAACAGAACTAATGTTTTCATTTGTGTAAACTTCTTAAAATAACCAGATTAATTGATTTATGATAATTCCATCTCAATAATAAAATGTAATCTTTTCTAAACTTATCTCATTATTTTTATTAGATTATTAAATGATGTTTATCTTTGTAAACAAAAACCTTCAATATTGTTAAAGTATTAAACATATTGTATTATTGTTTGAATCCATATATTTATTTATTATTCTGATTGTTAAAAATGTGCAAATAAACTTTATTCAGTGATAAATGTGTGTATTTTTCTAAATAATGTTAAGTATTTTAGCCATAACTTTTATTACATGTGAAATGAATGATGAATAATATTAATTTATTATTGTTGCATTATTACAGTATTACATACTATATAATTATTCTATAAAATGTTTCATATATTTTTCAGAATTGAGTTGGACTTAAATTTAGTAACTATAATATTTAAAGGAATTTTTAATAATAAATTTAATTAATTTAATAAGCACTCGTATCCATTTAGGTAGTACAGTTCATATTTTTAATATATTTCAATAAATTGCCATAATTATATACTGTATATAAACTAAATATCATTCATGTCATGACATTAATAAATAAATTGAAATTGAGAGAGAGACTTATAATAATACTTTATTAATAAAGTAAATTAACAATACTGATAACAATATGTACAATTCCTTTTACATAGCTTGTTCCTCAATTTCTAGTAACAGATCTTTAAATTTCTCTGCATCAAAATCCTCAACTATGACAACATTATGAGGGTGCTCGTTCAGGTGGTCCAGCAGCAGTTGCCCCCTGGTAAGTTCCCCACGGAGTTCCACCACCGCATTGTGGGAACTCCGTTTCGTAATGTACTTTTCGGGATTTAAAAAAACGAAGGCCGCGAACGAGTCGCACGGGTACCAGTATTTACAGTCCGAGGGACCATAAGCAGCCTTATCAGCACGCGTCAACAGCTCCAAGGCTGGCGATTTAATACCTAGGTTTGCGTAACGCCAATCCTGAAAATATTTGTTCATCATAAATTCATTAAAAAAATGGGTCAACTGACAAAGTCGATGGTTGGAATCAGCGTCGTTTCCCATGGGATTATGTGAATGGGGCAGGTCATGCACTCTAGAACGATGTGGACTGCCTCTGGGTCGTAGTAGAAGTTGAACTCTGCCACTCTTGTTGTGTTCCCAACAGCTAAAATTATCAGCAATGCGATATTAGTTAATAAAACTAAAGATGCACTTTTATACCTTTGTAACTTCCTCCCATTAGCCAAAGATCTTTGATGTTGGAAACAATATCAGGGAATAATTTTATAGCCAAGGCAAGGTTGGTTAAAGGTCCCAAGCAAATTAAACTAATTTCTCCAGGATTTGCTCCTAACAGGTCTCTTAAAGCAACAGGAGCAAGTGTTTCTTTAACGATGCTGATGTCTGGTTCCTTCTCGTGTTCCAAGTCTCCAAAACCATCCTTCCCATGAAACATAGACAAAGACTTTTTGTGTAGAATTAATGGTTGTTCCACTCCTTTATAAACTGGTACCTGGCAAATTGAACAATATAAAAAGTATTTAAATACATTAAATTATAAATATAATACAACAAAAACTTTTAAGTCAGCAAGTAAAGTATGTCTTACATCAGTGCGTCCGATAGTTTCCAACAACCTGACGACATTTTTCGTTACATTGTCTATAGAAGTGTTCCCGTTGGCGCAACATATCGCCTCCACTTTGACCAGTCCCGACTTTTCAGCGTGAAATAAAATCAACAACGCCAAATAATCGTCGGTGCCCACATCGACGTCCACAATCACACGTTTTGCGCACATCCTACTTAACTTAAGTTTCGAGTATTCTTAAGGTTGTTACCATACAAATGAGTCTAATGTGTATTATTCAAATAAATATTACAAAGCGATTTCTTATCTGTGATTTTACGAGTTTTAATTTGAACAATTTAGTTTCCTTATCGTATAAATTAAATTGATGCAATTAAAATTAATAGTTGTTGTTGCACTAATCATAATTAAAGGAAACAGTCCTAAAATTAAATAAAACGCTCTAAAAACTAATCGTAGTTTATTTATAACATAAATAAAACAAGTATACGCCCATATTTTAAATATAAACAAAAAATTGCTTAAGTATTGATCGCCGGTAATTTAGGTTGCATACATACCGGCTCAGTTCAAAATGTCATTCTCTTGTCAAAATACATTCGCGAATATTAAACAATGCACAAAATCTCCCGATTCGTTACATGATAGTGATTTTTAATGTATTTCTTGTGGTGTTCGCTGTTATTTTTTTAGCCGTCTCGTACGTTGTTTATTCTATCTGTTTTGTGTTGTACTATCAGCTTGAGAGTATTGCGATGGAACCTGATGAGGCGAAATATTTGCGGACGTGAGTAATTTATCAATTTGCCGCTTTTATTTGTTAATTTAAGGGCCAATTTTTTATTTTTCCTTTATTGAGTGCTATTTGGTTTCTTGCAGACGCCTGACAATCATATTATACGTGTATTTACTCAGTTTTATTAAACAGGTGTGTTGAGTATTATTTTCCTTTTTTGATTTTTAATTTTTTTAATTGGACCTGTTACTAATTTAGCAATTTGTAGTGGATTATTACGTCCTAATAATTATTAATTTTTCTGTTGACATTGACTGTTACTATAGCAACATAGATGGTTTTGTACAAGAATAATTTTTGTGGCATTGATGAAGTTTATTCATTATTTGTATGTAGTTTTGCTGAATGGGTAATGGATTAAATTTAGATATACACCTACTAACAAGCTTTTTAAAAAACTGTGATGTAAATCTACTTCCTGGCATTAAGTCAAAAAATTTACAATACATTTTATTTTTTGGACGAGCGTTTAAATTTATGAGGGATTCCTTATTAATAAAATAATATGTTATATATAGTTGTCATTTATTATATTAAAATAAAATTTCTAATAAATTAAAGTCACATTAATTAATCAATTTTAGTCAATAGTGGCCACTTAATTGGAAGTTTACACTTCCTATATTTTTAAAGGGCTCTTAATGTCCAATTAGATATGTAAAACAAGTACAAAAATAGTTGAAATCATGTATTTCCTTAAGGATTTTACGTAATAATAATTTACAGATGTGAATCATTAATTAAATACGTTTTGATGTATTTTTTTAAGATAAGAACATTAAATATCTTAAATATATATTTGCATACATAATTTTAATTTGTGTTAAAATGACAAAATATTAAATTTATTAAATTTTTTTAAACCCTAATTCTTAGAGACATAATATTGTAATACAAAAGTACACAACTAAACATTATGGGTACTGATTGGCACCCAATTCAAGTAGTACAACTCATATTTTTAAAATACAGTCGTGGTCAGAGAAATAACACACATTAACACATATTTCTAATTAAATATGATCAAAGTATTTTATATTTTATTTAAAATAATTACTCTATTATCTGAAATACCACGTTTTTGGAAAATATATATTTGTTAAATAATTTATAAGTTTTTAATGATATCAACAATATTTAGATCTTAATGTATCATATTTATTATTCTCTGAAGAGTAATATATTATAACATAATATAAACCCAAGAATATATTCTAAATGTTAAGAGCATTGTTAAATACATATACAAAACGTAAATAAATTTGAATATGATATTTATTTGGCCAACCAAATCAGACTGATATATGTGTGCAACAAAAGTATGGAATATTAAAATATATTTTTTACTTGGACTAAACTTGGATTAAATCCTTTTATGAAATATCTTTTGATTTTAAATTTGTGTGCTATTTCTCTGACCACGACTGTATTTTAAAAAGTGTTTATAATTATGGCATGTATAAATAATATACATATTTATATATTATACTGTAGTATCTCCTAATTTTAATTTTCATTTCTTTATTTTATAAATATTAAATCCTCAGTTATGCATAGGAAGGATACTCTTACAGCGTCCTAAAAGATTTTTTTGAAACAAGTTTAATATTAAAAGAAGAGGTGAATTAATTTATATCCTTAATGATTAAAAAGTTCACACTAAAAAGTATTTAAATATTTTAATTTTATCTGAATATCCTCAACCTCACAATTTCCCAATCATAATTTAAAAATAGTTTTATTGTAATTAAATAAATATTTACTAGATAGATAAGAAATATATATTTTTTCTGATTCAAATTCGAAGTACTCATTCCTATAATTAAGAATGATGTTATAAATATTATAGTAGTAACATGAAAGCGACGAGATTAATTGAAAATCCGTTTCGTTAACACATGTGTTTATTTAATTATACATAGAAAGGACATTCACTTAAAAAATATTGCATAATTCCCTTGTTTAAATAATTGACTACACTAAATTTTATATTTACACTCCACAAACACATTATATAATTAAGAAATTTAATGTTTACAGCAAATAATATTTATACAGTTGTTACATCAATATTTAAACTTTGGTTTACAATATTATTTTAGATATAAATTAAATTATGCCAATTTCTACAGCTTAATTTAAGTAGACTAATATATTTAATATGTTTATTATTAAACCAATAAAATACACAAAGATTAAAATACTTACAACATTTTAATAAGTAATAATTAATAAAACCAAGTAGATAATATAGTTAGTTTTATGAAGGGTGAAAACAATTTATCAAATCTTTTTTGAAACGATTGCAGCGAAAGGAAACCGGGCTCAATCGACGTCCATCCAAGTCTAGAAGCTATAGTTTTGAACTACGAGATTGATGTGCAAATTCTCGGCAACAAAGACACGAGTATATACGGAGAAAAACAGGCAAGTATCTCACAATCACACCTTTATGACTGTATCAATGTGTCCGATTTGAAATTCGCAGAGCCTTAAGAAAATAATCGAATTGCCGATGCTGAACAGCAGGACCGATTGCCATGCCTTAGCCAAAGAAGTAGTGAACCAGTGCGATTTGATACACCACTCGCGTTTAGCCGAGGTCGAACAGATCATTTATTATTTGAAGAAGCGGAAGCTGCACGGCGGACTAAAAACAGGTAAATTAAATTGTCAACGATCACCCCATTTTGATTAAGTCATTGCGGATCATTGTAAGAGTGCACCATCCTCAAAATTGTCTCCCGACCTAAGCCGGGTTTTAATGATTAATTTTTCAGAGGTGGTCACCCCCAAAAGTGGAAAAATAACGCCTCGAAGTGCCCACAAACCTCCCAAAATTCCAGGTTTGATTTTGTCCGTGTCTTTTTTATGTATCATAACGTCTGTACATAAAACACAATAAGTTCAGTGTCTGTTTTATCACTGCTTACAATCATTTAATTGTTATTGTCCTTAATAATTATTATACTGTAAAATTGGGATGGAACTAACTGGCTTTAACGAGTTATTAACATTAAATTATCATACAATTTAAATTGACAAAAGTACTTTTTCAGAAGTGTCGCATTCGAAGACAGAAGTAGTTGATAAAAATGGTAACATAGCCAAAGCTTCAAAAATACCAGGTATATCAGTCTAATAATTTTATGTAAATGTTTATTAACAAAATACAATATATATGTTAAGTTTATTAACTCAAAAAAAAATAATGTGGAGTAAAGAAGGGACAATTTAAGTTGGTTAATTTTACAGAATTGATTCGTAACCGAAAAGAGGTGCTGGATAAAAATGGTAACATAACAAAGCCCTCGAGAATTCCAGGTGCGGTTCAGAGTGTTTGTGCCGTTTTTATTTTAGTTCATTTCTAACTATTGTTACCGATTTTTTACTAACAGGAGACGATGATGTATAACGTTATATTTATACGAATCCTGCAATTTTTCAGTTCTCTGTTTGGAAAAGACGACGATTCTCGATCGTATCAGAAAGAGGATATTTGCCAGAGTTCCAGGTTTGATTCTTACAATTAGAAGAGTTCCAGAAAGCTTTATTGTGTGTCTTATTGTCACATTTCCACAAAAATATTACGTTTAACTCATCCATTTTGTGTACACCTAACCGAAAAGATATACTGAAGCTATTCTAACAGTTCTGGAAACTTTATCATGGGCAAATTATAACAACACGTGCTTTGACTATATGTACAACAAAAAATGGTTACCAAGCTTGACTTGTGACGTTTTGTTTCAGAGATTGACACGAACGAAAAAACCCAATTCAACCCATCCGAAGCTAACTACAATAATCTGTCCAACTACATAGACTTGCTCTATGAAGGTATGGACGAGAAAGTCAAAGGGGCGCATCTCATCCAGTTTTTGGCCAGGGACCCAGAAAATTTAGAAGCTTTGGCTAAATACGGTTGGCTTAAAAACTAACCAATACCCTCAGATTAACATATTATTTTTGCAGAAACCTTAATAAGTGCTTTGGGTCGAACTTTGCGTGAGGACTGGAAGAGAAGTATCGCTTTGAGTACGCACTTGGTGTTCACGTTCTTCTGTTTTTCTATGTATCCGAGGTTTCATGACGTCATATTGAAATGTAAGGTAATTACACAGTTTTGAATGCACAATAAATCTTCCGGTCACTTAACTGAGTATTATCAGGTCGGCTCAATATGCATGGACATAATCGACTTCGAGCTGCGACGTTACGACCGATGGAAAGCCGAACTGGAGGGCTCCCAAATCCCGAACGACGTTCCGATCATTTCGAGGCCCTGCCCGAGTAGCGCCAGCATGTCGGAGATTCCCCGCAGTCGCATACCGGAAAAGGTGCGACCAAAGTCCGGTAACTTCACCGATACCAACATGAAGGCGGTGATGGAGGGCAGCATTTATGACGACCTGACCAATTCCACCGACAGTTTAGATGACAAGAAACTGACGACGGAACAACGTACGAAACGCTTTCGCACGTTGGTCAAGAAGCAGGAGCATCTGCTCAGGGTTGCGTTCTATTTGTTGCTCAACATTGCCGAGGACGAGTCCGTTGAAGAGAAGATGTCCAAGAGGAACATTGTCGGTTTGCTAGTCAAAGCTTTGGAGAGGTCCAACGAGGATCTGCTCATTCTAGTCGTTACATTCCTGAAGAAATTGTCGATAATGCAATGCAACAAGGACGCCATGGCTAATCTTAATATAGTTGATAAGTTACCGAAAAATTTGGACTCCAACAATCCGGATCTGGTGCATCTGACAGTCAAGCTACTGTTCAATTTGTCCTTCGACTACAAATTGAGGTTGAAGGTTGCTAAGGCTGGACTTTTGCCCAAAATTATTGGACTCTTAAGTAAGTACCCTACAGGGTGTGTACTAGTTTATAATAATGTAATGTTTTAGGTGATGAAAAACACCAGGAAGCCGTCCTGAAACTGTTGTATCACTTGAGTTACGACGACGAGATAAAACCGCACTTCTTGGACTGCGTCGGCCTGGTAACTTAACTTGAATGAAAGGGCTTGTAAGTTATTCTAGTGTGAATGTTGTAGATTACGGACATGTTGCTCTTAAACTCCGGCAGCGACAACGACAAAATTATGGTGGCTCTTTTAATAAACCTGGCGATTAATCCGACTTGCGCCCAGCAAATGATCAAGAAAAACCGCCTGCAATCTTTGATGATGAGGGCCTTCACCTATCAGGATCCAATGCTGATGAAAATGTTGCACAACGTCTCCGAACACAGCAACTGCTCACCCTCATTCATAGTAACTACATTTAACACCTCTTTAAACTAAATAAAGTAACCGGATAATTCTTTAGGAGTTCGTCGGTGACATAGCGAAAGCTGTGGTCGACTCCAAAGAGGAGGACTTTGTGCGCGAGTGCATCGGCATTCTGAGCAACCTACACCTGCCCGACTTGGACTGGGCCGAGATATTCCGCCACTTCGACATGATCAAGTGGATCAAGAACGTGATCCGCAGCAACAACGCGGATCCGGAGCTGGTGTTGCAGGTGGTCGTGCTGCTGGGCACCGCCGCTTCCGACGAGGGGTGCGCCAAACTGCTCTGCCAAACCGACATCATGACCTGTCTCATCGAACTGCTGAAAACCCATCAGGAGGACGACGAGATCGTTTTGCAAATTGTTTACGTGTTCCTCGTCAACTTGTCCCACGACGAGAACATTGACTATTTAGTTGAACAGACGGGTAAACTTAATTTAATCACAACCAATTTAATTTAATTGACGTTTTGTTGTTTAATGTAGAAGCACCGGCTTACTTGATAGACCTGTTGCAAGACAACAACAAGTCGATCAGGAAGATATGCAACACGTGCCTGAACATCATCTCGAATCACAGCACCACGTGGTCGGATCGAATCAGGATCGAAAAATTCCGAAATCACAACTCGCAATGGCTGCAAATGGTGGACAATCAACAACTTGATCCAGATGAAGAGGAAGAAGATGGGGAGTTGCCTCCTTATCTCAACACTGAGTATTTGAGTACTGCTGTAGTCCCTCCTTTAAATGGTAGGTTTAACACCTTTCTATTTCAAGTACTTTTCAGAAAATTGATTTTGGCACATTTATCAAACTTGTGTTCAAAGATTTGTGAATAAATTTTTTATAAAATAACAATTAGAGAGGATGTTTATGATTATTATTGTTGTGATGTCTTCATTGAATATTATCAGAGTATCTTCTTATAGAATCGACAGTTCAAACTGCTGCTGAAATGATCCGCGGATTGGTAGTTTCTGCTGGTAAGAAATGGGCTTGGCTTTTCGTCTTTGTTCATTTTGAGAGCTAAATCCGATTGTTCTAATCTCGCTTCCCCTGTACAGTTACTAACAGTTTTGTTTCGTTTGAATTTCGTATTTATTCGATTTATTTTTATATAGGAGTAACTGAAATGAATACAAGTGGTTCGTCACGTCCTGCTGTTTCTTATGGTAAGAGGCAACGTGGTTAATTTTTCTTCAAAGGTTTCGTTTAGAACGTGAAATAATCTTTTAATTTCTTAGGGTTAACTGTGTCAGATGAAGACGATTCTTGGTCAGTATGTTCTGATGGTAAGACAATTTTCTTGGGGCCTCGATTCAGAGTGTTTCTCTGCGCTTTCTCAGTTGATGACTAACAGTTTTTTATCGATTTATCGTTGTTATTAATCCTCATTGTGTAATCATTTGATGTACATGTTCATTCAAAACAATCACAGCTATGTATTTATTTGATTTCCTTTTATTTTTTAGATAATATTTCCAATAATGATGGATCCCATGAGTCAGAAATTATTTCAGAAAGAGAATTAGATTATGACTATTTTGATACAAATAATATTGATAATAATCTCGATAACGAGTAAGTATAATAATCAAAATTAATCACTTATAGATATCTGATTATAATTTTTCTGTTGCAGTATTATACAAGATTTTGAAATTGAGGCAATGTAATTCGTTATCCAAGCTTAAGAAATGGCACAACTATAGGATATATTTAGGCTTTATTTTAAGAATTTTGAAGCATATTCTAGTCAATATTACATACCATTTGTAGTGATTAAATAATTTAAAAGTATAAAATGCTCTGATTGATCTCTTTTAGAGTGTAATAGTTTATATTATTTATTTGATATTGTAAGAAGTTTTTTGTATTTTTCCTGTTATGGCCAGTTAATTAATTATTTTTTCATTTTTTTTTATTTTTACACGTTTTTAATTGTACATTGTTTATGTTTATGCTATATTTTTTAATAAAGAGCATTTACAAACTTATGTATGCCTATTGAAATTTAATTACTAAATATTAGATTAAAATAAAAAATATACAATATATAATAAAGGCGTTTAATAAAATTTTTAATTAAACAATACGTACGCATCTCTTAGTCCAAAGTATTAATTTTAAACTGTATATTGCGCAAACCATAAACCAAAGACACTTAAATAAGAAATAACGGTTTTACATTAAATTTCAATGAACATTTTGTGCGCAGGCTCTCCAGAGGCACCTTTAAATGTGCCTCTTCGTGCCAATTCTTTTCATAACTTCTATATGGTTCCAACATACGCGCATGTGCTTTAAGGTCAGGTTATTGCTTCAATGGTAAAGGAGCTGAAGCGTGCCTCTAATCAATGAACTAACTTCAAGTACTGACATTAACAACGAAGTTCTCGAACATTAACGATTCTTCAGTTTCATTGTATTTTTTATTAAATAAATGTTTTCCAGCTTAAATTATTATGAAAAAGATGGTGTTGTTAAAGAAATGAACCATCCAATTCAAATACTTTAACAAATACAAGACATAAATCTTGGTACATTGGTTATTTATAAATAAATTATGTTATTGCTATATAAATAATAATAATTTTCCTGGCCAAGTCCTTAATTTCAAAGGATAGTGAAGATATTTGATATAAAATGTGTTTTTGTGATTTGAAAAATTTATCTTGAGGACTAAATGACAACTGATAAAATATTGTTTGCCCCACTAGATTTAAACCTTACGAGCCGCCACTGGTGATTATAAAATATTGGTTGAGTTAGTTGAGCAGAAGAAGAAAGTAAGTAGCGGGGAGTTTTTGGTTGGCGCTCCATTTTAACTTCGTTAGGTTGGTATTTCCAAATGTATGAAAATGTGACACACGTCAATCTCTAAGTAAAATACAAAAAATTATCAGATTTTAGCGCAAGATTGCACAACAAAAAATCAACATGTAGGGGGCATTCCGGGCTTAATTGTTTGATTTACATGTTAGTGTAAGTTTAGTTCTGCCCGTTTTCGGTTCGCTTTTAGTTGGATACGTGTATTGCATCAAATCCAAACGCAGCTACCCAAATTCGTACAAGATGTCGCAGTCAAATTATCATGTAGATACGCAGGAGAACGTCCGGAATAATTCCCATAGTTTCGTAAGCGGTTCAAGTTCCCGCAGGCACAACCCCATCGATGTTGTCAACTCAAATTTGGATACAAATGCACAGGAATTCTATCCAGCTGGCCAGAACAACGGAGCGATCAGGAAGACGCAACAGACGGATGCTCAGAGACCCAACAGGAGGAACTTCAGACCGGGAAGTGGCAGAACATTCTCAGCCAGAAATGGGTATTATAACAGAAACTATGATAGGAATGGGGACAATAGAAACTTTAGTGATAGAAATGGGGACAACAGAAACTTTGCTGATAGAAATGGGGACAACAGAAACTTCAGTAGGAACAATGATGAAAGGAAAAGGGCCTTGGAGGAAACTAAGAAGTTTTTAGACAGTACTCAGTCAAATTCAGACAATAACGTTGATGATAGAGGTACTTCTCAATCATCTGATTATTTGAATCAAAATAAACCAGAAGTACAATACAATAAGCCTTTGCGCAATAATAATGATGGTTATAATAGAAACTATGGAAGGAACTATTATGGTAGAAATGATAATAAGTATAGAAACCATGAAAATAACTACTATGAGAGTGGTCCAAGCACATCTTATGATAAAAACAATGCAGATAGCACTGACAGATATAGTCAAAGAAACTACAAAAAGTATGATAATAAAAGTGATAATAGGTCAAGTGCATTTTATGATAAAAGTAATGCAGACAGTAATGAAAAATATGCTCAAAAGAACAACAAATTTGATAGGAAGTATGACAACAAACATCAATATGATAAAAGTAGGAACAACTACAAGCAAAACAGAAACTCCTACAAAGATAGATATTCAAAGGAAAATAAAGAAATCAGACTAAATAAAAAATGTAAGTAATTGATCAATTTTATAATACAGTCCCAGTACTAATTATTCTATTAAATAATTTGCAGTGGATGCAGCATCACAAAGAGAACGCCTGGAACAGATGCTCAACCGCAAAATGCTCGAGTGCCTCGTCTGCTGTGAGATGATCAAGAACAACGACAAGATCTGGACGTGCACCCAGTGCTACCACATCCTCCACTTGAACTGCGTGAGTGCCTGGGCCAAGTCGTCGAAGGTGGAGACCAGTTGGCGTTGCCCCGCCTGTCAGAACCACTACACGGACGTGCCGCGACAGTACAGGTGCTACTGCGGCAAAACGGTCGAACCCAGGCCGGAACCGGGCATCATTCCGCACGGCTGCGGCGACGTGTGCCTCAGGAAAGGCCGGACGTGTGACCACAACTGCACCATTCTGTGCCATCCGGGGCCGTGTCCTGATTGTAGCGTTATGGTGGCCAAACCCTGTGGCTGTGGTAAGTACTGGTAAACATGCTTTGATGTGTTAAAAACTTGGTTTTGTTGCAGGAAAAACTGAGCCCATCGTTAAGTGTAGCGCAGACATTGAGTTGGTGTGCGACTCCACTTGCGACAAGCTTTTGGAATGTGGTTTGCACCAGTGTAAGGCTAAGTGTCACTCCGGGGACTGCTCGCCGTGCGACCAGTTCATCTTGCAGGAGTGCTACTGCGGGAAGTTGGGCAGGAAGGTGCCCTGCACCGCCGAATACAACGGCTCCACTCACTTCGAGTGCGACGACGTGTGCGAAAAGGTGCTGTCCTGTGGCAATCACAAGTGCAAAAAGAAATGTCACGAGGGAGAGTGTGATAGTTGCGAGAGGGACCTCAACGTGAAGTTTTGCCCTTGCGGCAAAACGCCTTTGGCCAAGAGGAACTCCTGCTTGGATCCCATTCCTTGTTGTGGCAAAGTTTGCGGGAGGAAGCTGCGCTGTGGACAGCCCAGCAATCCCCACGCCTGTCAGTCTTTGTGCCACGACGGCGAGTGCCCACCTTGTGGTCTCAAGACTATGGTGCGTTGCCGATGCGGCCACATGGACAAGGAGATGCCCTGCAAGGAACTAACAACTAAAGCTGATGATGCCAGATGCGAGAAGAAGTGTACCAAGGTACACCATTACTATTTTCATTAATAATGGTTGTAAATGATGATTTAATTGTTTCAGAAACGTCTGTGCGGCAAGCACCGTTGCAACCAGCGCTGCTGCATCGAGGTGGAGCACTTCTGCCCCCTGCCCTGCAACCACCAGCTGTCCTGCGGCCAACACCGCTGCGAACGTACGTGCCACAGCGGCCGCTGCGCCCCCTGCATGGAAACCAGCTTCGACGAGCTGTACTGCGAGTGCGGGGCCAGCGTGTACTACCCCCCGGTGCCGTGTGGAACGAAGCCGCCGCCCTGCGACCGCATGTGCTCGAGGACCAGCCCGTGCGGCCACCCCATGACCCACACCTGTCACACTGGTCCGTGTCCGCCTTGCGCCGTGTTGGTGAAACGCTGGTGCCACGGTCACCACGAGCAAAGGTCGGCCATTCCTTGTCACCAGACGGAGTTCAGTTGCGGCCTGCCTTGTGGCAAGCCCATGCCTTGCGGGAGGCACAAGTGTATTAAACCATGTCACGCTGGCGAGTGCCCTTTACCCTGCAAGCAACCTTGCACTGCTCCCAGGCCGACCTGCGGACACTCTTGCAACAAGCCGTGCCACGAGTCACCGTGCCCCAACACGTTGTGCCGACAGCCGGTGACGGTTACGTGCCCGTGCGGCTTGCAGAAGTCCCAGAGGCCGTGTAACGAGCTGGTGGACGAGTACAGGAATTGGGAGATGGCGAAGCTGCGAGAGAAGATGGGGGAGATGTCGAATGACCAGCCCGTTGATATCTCTGACATCGTGCAGAACACTAAACGACCAAGTGTACTTAAAATGTAACCCCATTCATAACATTAACACAACACAAAGATGTATTAACTTATTTATTGTTACAGTTTGGAATGCACCGAAGAATGTAAGGTACTGGAAAGAAACAGAAGACTGGCCATAGGTTTGCAGATCCGCAACCCGGACATAAGTCAAAAGTTGGCCCCGAAATACTCGGATTACATGAAGCAGTGGGCGAAGAAGGACCCTACGTTCTGTCAACGCATCCACGACAAGCTGACCGATCTAGTCCAACTGGCTAAACAGAGCAAGCAAAAGAGTCGCGCCCACTCGTTTGAGGTGATGAACCGCGACAAAAGGCACTTCATACACGAGTACTGCGAACATTTCGGCGTCGAGAGCGCCGCCTACGACATGGAGCCTAACAGGAACGTCGTCGCCACTGCCATCAAAGACAAGTCGTGGTTGCCCAGCGTCAGTCTGTTGGAGTTCGTGCAGAGGGAGAACGGCCTCAGGAAAGTTCCGAAACCGATGCTAAGCAAAAGCTCGTTGGTAAAGTCGGAGACTGTCTCACTAAAACTGCCCAGCAGGGCTCAAAGGCCTGCTACTCCACCCGGGGAGATGATCGATTACTTCGATAACCCTCCCGTTTAGTAGTGAATATATTTTTTACATTTTTACTTCACTGAAGTTTGATTGATGTATTTTAATTTGGATTAAAATGTTTTGTTTATTTTTGAATGACAGTTCTTTTTGAGGTAATGGAAACAGTTAATATACCCACCAATTTTAATTATTAATGAAAATGTGGAAGAAAATATTTTGTGAAAAAAATTAAAAATAAATCATTGAATGAAAACTATTCATTATTATTAATTGATTTAAAGAAATGTTTAAGAAAATAACGTTAACATTTAAATCCCACTTAGAAAGAATGCATATATTTTTAATTTAATTTACTGAACACTGAATGTATGTCAATTTGTCTATTACTGAATAATTTTTCCAGTGAACATGCCCACTATTGTTTATTATTAATTAAAAAGTGGAAGATACTATTTTGTAAACACTTAAAAATACATAAAATGAAAAATATTAATTTTTTATTACCTATAAATAAAACAATACAGGAGAAAGGTAACCTATAAGAAAATAACATTTACATAAATAGATACATAGATTTATTAAGGGAGAATACATTTACACATAAATACAAGTTTACAAGAGTGATATATCAACGTCAATATTTTTTATATTTTATACATAGGTACATTTATTTATATAATAGTAGTCACCCTTTTTTGTGTTGTTTAAAAAATATATATCAAAGTAATCACATTTATTGTCATAAAATTAACAAACAATAATGCACTAAACCAACACAATTAGCTCCATTTAAATATAATTTGGCGAACGATCTTAAACAGTAAGCTGTACATATATCTTTCCAAACAACTTCCACATATACCAATCAATTAAGTAGTTTTTACTATTTTTTGGCTAAAATAAAACAATAAATTAATACCAGGAATGTTTTAACTGAATGAACAACAACTGTTCGTCTTTCTCGCAGTTTTGTAGAACGCTTTTGACTGCAAACTCAGTCCCTCGGATTTGGTTACTAAATCGTCGAGTTTTTCGCCTCGTTGTAGTACATTAACAATTGTGTTATGCTAAAAATAGATTAATTAGTAATAAAATTATGAACTTTGGAATTAATATTTACCAAAATGATTTTAGTTTCGTCTAGATCCTCTTGAATTTTGGTCATTGCATCTGCCTCCCTTGGATTTTGATACTTTGACAAATACTGGTTGATCTGAGGGAATTGTACGTCCCCCTCATTCATTTGAGGCCAACTGTCGATGGGGAATTTTGCGGCAAATTCATCCAAGATTTTTGTTAGTAGTGTGTGACTTACTCTGGAGGGATATTCGTGGTCTGTTATAATCACCCCTCCTAAATTATCTCCTCGTACATAAACATGACACAAATACTCTGCAAATATTTATAATAAGACATAAGAGTAAGATAAAAAATAAATAGGTCAATGTATACTAACCTCCTTCTTTGACTGACTGCCTGGATGCTGGAATGGTTCGTTCAACAATGGTTTTACAAAAAAAGAACATAAACTCCTGCACTGAGCCCCTTTGGAAGTAACTGAAGCTTTGCAGTTCGCATGCGGACTTCAAACATTTAGCAACTGTTGCTCCTTTGTACAGGATACTGATACAATACAATTTTACCATGTTTTTATTTGAGGTTTTTACGCTGAAGTGACGTTTATCATTACGTGTCGGTCCACCAGTTGGTAAAGTGCACTGCCACCATTCATGAAACGCACGGTTTTCGAAAAATCAGATAATAAATAAATGTTGGGGGGTAGAAAATAAAACGGTACAAATTTAACAGCTTGACAGTTCTGTGAATTAACTTTTGGCCCCTGTCATCACTTATCTTGGATTAACGCCGGCAGATGGTGCACATGATTTACTGCGTACTAAATAGAGATAGATGAATGACACGTATGGGCGAGTGACGGAGATGACATTACGAGTGTTTGTTCCTCGTTTATGCCACCTATAGTTTATTCATACTAATTTGTTTTTAAACAATTTTTTTATTTAATTAATTATTTATATGATTAAGTTTATTTGTGCAAACAAATTCTCACATAAAGATAATTAATTGCCTTTAAATATCAAAATAATGGTGTCATTACAGAAATTCTCAGTTGTTTCCCACATTTTTATGCTTTAATAAATAATAATAAACAAATTATTATTAATATTATTCCAGTTGGATTTGTAAGCCCTTTAAAAATAAATTTTGAATTTCTAGTAGTTTTAGGGCACACAGATTTAAAGTAAATTATATTATTATTTAATGAACTGTGGATAATTTGTTTAATAATGTAATAAAATTTTATTTTAGGTGGATACCAGTGGCGGCTGTTCAGATAAAGTAGTGCCCCACATATGAAAATCATTTAATTGACTTAATGCTAATATCCGCGCATGCGCATCAAAATCAAGCTATTATTTCAATGGTAGGGGGCTGAAGCGTGCCTCTAGCCAATAAAGTAACAATAAATTCCGTTGACGTGGTAAATTCTTATTAAATAAATGTAATTCCAGTTTAAATTACTATGACAAAATGTTTATTGTTGAAGAATTAAACCGTCAAATTCCCAATTTGAATACTTTAACAAATACGAGACAAAATACATCTTATATTTAATATTAAATTATTTTGTTTGCCATGTCGTTTATTTTCTAAGGGTAATGAAAATATTTGTTATAAAAGGAACTTCTGTGATTTGTGGACTAAATTTACTTGATAAAAGCACTGATCGTTCGAATTGTATGTTGTTAATAATGCGTAGATAAAAATAACATATTGTTTTTGTTTTTTATTTGTTCTATTATAATGTGCCCACCCCAACACAAACCTCACGAGCCCCCACTGATTGATTTCAGTGTGTACAGACTGTATGAGAGTAATACCGATTTTATAATGAAAGCAGCATTTGATATATTCAAATTTTATTATTTAACCACTTATTAGATATGCTGTAATTAAATTAGAATAAATTGAATAAACGTGCACAAACAGTATTTATTGAATGAAACATGAACGGCGCAAGTCAAAGTGTCCGCACTGTATAGAAATTCCGGATTCCCAGGGACCGAAATTCCCTAGACTGGTGAGAAATTCTGTAATGGCTTCTGTCTAGGCGGTGGGTGGTCGCCTATTTCGTGACTTTAACAGTGCTAGTTTTTATTGTTGTTAACGTCGAGCCACTAAATCGTACGTGCCGTGAACGAACCTGGCGTTAGGTCGTTGCAAGGGAGCTCCGGACGGTCCGCCAGCCACGAATTTCCTACGTGTCCGCAAGAAATGTTCATTATTGGTATGCAAAACAATAATTTTCTCGTTGAAATGATGGACAACCGGAGTTGATGACTTAATAACGGAGGGATGACGCAAAAATCCAACAACCATTCATAATAAACACTGTACAGGTACGTAATTCGGAGTCGGTTTCGTTTTGTTCTGCATATTGGATGCACATTAAAACATTTACATCTTTGTTCCCAGACTTTTAAATAATAGTGAAATTTTATTGGATAGTTCTATTGTTGTTGTGCGAAACACATTGTGCGGACGTTGCATGCTTGTAAAATTACCGATTTCGCTGAGAAACCGTCCAAATTTTTTGGGGGGTGCTCAACTTTCATCATGCCAAAAAATCAATTATTCTCTGTCTCCGAAATTTTATAATAATTCACACTCATTTCGTTAATGTAACAATGTCAAAAGGCTAAATGTAAATTGTTTAATTGATTTATACAATGCTGGTTAATCTGATTAAATTTAGTGATTCAATCAAGACTACAAATACCATATTATAAGTACAATGCTTTAATTTGTCTAAGCATGAAATGTGTGTGTTTTAAATTTGTTGCTTCCTTCATGACTTCACAGCCCAGAATTGTGTGATATTTTTGTCCTATTACTTAGTATTTTTATTTGGCATTACTTAGAATTGTTTAAATAACTTTGGTTTAATAGGATAATTATTTTAAAATAAATGTTCTTATTGGACTCCTTTTAAAATACTATCTAAATCTATGTTATTTACCATAATTGATTATTAATGGTGTACGTTTTTAGTTTACTTTGATAATTATACCAGAATATTAATTTTATTTGATATAACTCATTTTTATCGATTTTTCATGGTCATGTAAATTATATTTTCCCAATCATAAATTAAATGTTTTGTTTGTATTAAAAGTCAGATATTTTCACATGTGGGATTATCAAGTAATGTAAATATTAAATTAATAAGTAAGTATGAGTATTTTACAATGCCATAATTGAGAAATTAATATTTTATGTAGTTTAATTTGCTTGACAAGATAAATACCAGAGCCAGAGAAATAGCATACGATTTAAAGTGAAATATTTTGTAAGATATTTTACAAAAGGATTTAATGCAAATCTTGTCCAGTCAGTTCAATGTTCTATACCTTTTTTTGCTTCTTTATTACACAGCTTATAAACGTTGGAGATATTACTATAAACTGACTTCATTGGCTAAAGAAATGGCACATTCAAATGTATTTATGTTTTTTGTATGTATTTATCAATACTCTTAATAGTTAGAATTTATTCTTAGTAGGTTTTATATTATTTTATTAAATAAATTCACTTTCAGTGAGAAGAAAGAACCACTGGACTCCAGAGAAGAGGGAAATAATAATTAACATTAAACAGCAAGGTCTAAATATTGCTGATATCGTTGCTATGCTTCCGAAAAATGGTGTACAATGCTTATTAACAAATGTGAAACAATACACTCAATGAAAAATACAATAAGAAAAAGTCCTAACAAAAAATAACTCCTTTCATTGATAGACAAATTGGAAAAATCAATAAACGACCTCGTTGCTTGTCTTCTAGGCAAATAAAAAATTAATTAATTGAGTTATACAATATCAGTGTGTCTAGTAGAACAATCAGATGTTGACTGAATGAACAAAACAGGATATATTTTAGTAAAGAAACCATTGTATCAAAAAAGAATATTCGAACAAGACTAAAAGTTTACACAAAAATGTATTAATTATCTTCCAGAAGGGTACTTTGAAGTGATGAATCCATGTTCAATAAAACAAGATCAGAAGGTAAAAAATACATTCTTCGTCCTCCTAATAAAAGTTTGGACCCCAGATACACTACAAATACTTTGATACATGGTGAAGGAAAGTTTTGGTTTGGGGTTCCTTTCCTTGGCATGGTATAGAACTATTAAAAAAAATTATTAGTAAAATGGACCGTTTTGTATACAGAGACACAACGATAATCTACCAATTTACCATAGATATACATGATAATAATACAAAGCATGCATCCAAAGTTGTTCAAAGTTAAAAGATAAAAATGTTGACATTCTCGATTAGCCAGAGTAAAGTCCGGATCTAAAAACAATTGAAAACTTGTGGAATGACATGTAGCCTCAATTAAAACACCAAAAAACCTCAAATTTAGATGAATTGTGGTTATTAATTAAAATGAAATTTAATTTCAAACGACCATTGCTGATATTTCATTGAATCTTTGCCTCACCGTGTAATAAACGTAAAATATGTTGATTGCATTTAATTAGTGGTGTCCGTTTCCTAATTAACATTAAGATAATGACGTGTGGCATTTCTCTGGGCACCCCTGTAACTAAAATAATTCAATATTTAGTTCCAATCATGCCCAAGTACGGTGTCGTGTGTTTGATACGAGCCCCATTAAAATTTTCTTACATCCTTCCACGTCCCATTATCGTCGATACATATTCAAAATGCGTACGCGAAACGATCGGTTGTAACTTGAAAAATTGACATTGTTTCGGCGCTGTTACGATAAATATGCGCGGCGATTTCATGCCGTACACGTTTCTGATTTAGTGTAATCAAATTCAATGAGCACACCAAAAACTACACAATGCATAATGCTTTATAAAGTGTGGGTTAGTAGTTTCAAATTTGTTATTTCCTTCTCCCCTTGGTTGCCTGTTTTTTTTTTTATTTTTATCTCAATGCTACGGAAAATTGGCTAACACTGCAAACGTTTCCGCTGTGTTTTTAATTTTACGCTCGCAACTTTGTTATGTTTACGTTTTACGGAAGTTTTTACACAAGAATGAACTAATAAAGGTCATTTTGTTGTTCAGCTTTCTATGAATTTTCCTGGTTCTATTAAATAACGTGTGTTGGAACTTAAAACCAACTCATTTATTGGGTGTTTTAACATTTTTATGTTCATAGAAGTTTATTTTTTTTATTGTTTCTATAAGATTTATTGATTTTTTGGCCTGTTTAATAGATTTGCTTTAAACTTTAATGTTTGTTGAAGTTAATTTCTTAAACAGGTTGAATAAAACTTATTGATTTATTTAATTTATAGTATCCTTTTAATTTTTTGATGTTCATTTGATTAATTTATTCAACACTTTTAATAGTTTTCGATTTTTATAACGTTCAAAACGTTTTAAAACCTTTAAACAATTAATTCTGTTGCTTTTCAATATATGCTTTAATGTTTATAGAAGCTAATTTCTCCAACAGGTACTACAAAATTTATTGATTTATTTGATCTTCTAAATAGGTTTGCTTTAAAAGCTTTATAGTCCATAGAAGTTAATTTATTCAATAAATTTAATAAAACTTATTAACTTAGAAATTTATCATATACTTTTAAGTTTTTGATTATTTTAGAGGTTAATTTCTTAGAGATTCAATAATTTTCATATTTTTATAAAGAATCTATTTTTAAATCCATAAACAATTAATTCTGATGTTTTTTGATATGTTTTATACCTTTTAATGTGAATAGAAGCCAATTTCTCCAACAGGTTACTATAAAATTTATTGATTTTTTTGATCTTCTAAATAGGTTTGCTTTAAACTTTTTATTATCTATAAAAGTTAATTTATTTAATAATAATAATTTATCATAGACTTTTTTAATTTAATTTTTATTTTAGAGATTAATTTCTTCAATGGATTCAATAATTTTCCTATTCTTATAAAGAATCTATTTTAAAACCCATAAACAATTAATTCTGATGTTTTTTGATATATGTTTTCTACTTTTTAATGTATATAGAAGCCAATTTCTCCAACAGGTACTATAAAATTTATCGATTTCTAAATATGTTTGCTTTAAACTTTTTATTGTCTATAGAAGTTAATTTATTCAATAAATTTAATAAAACTTATTAATTTATGAAATTTATCGTATACTTTTTAACTTTTTAATTATTTTAGGGATTCATTTCTTCAATAGATTCAATAATTTTCGTATTTTTATAAAGAATCTATTTTAAAACCCATAAACATTTAATTCTGATGTTTTTTGATATATGTTTTCTGCTTTTTAATGTGTATAGAAGCCAATTTCTCCAACAGGTACTATAAAATTTATCGATTTATTTGATCTTCTAAATATGTTTGCTTTAATCTTTTTATTGTCTATAGAAGTTAATTTATTCAATAAATTCAATAAAACTTATTAATTTATGAAATTTATCATATGCTTTTTAACTTTTTGATTATTTTAGGAATTAATTTCTTCAATAGATTCAATAATTTTCGTATTTTTATAAAGAATCTATTTTAAAACCCATAAACAATTAATTCTGATGTTTTTTGATATATGTTTTCTTCTTTTTAATGCATATAGAAGCCAATTTCTCCAACAAGTACTATAAAATTTATCGATTTATTTGATCTAAAAAGGTTTGCTTTGAAATTTTTATTGTCTATAGAAGTTAATTTATTTAATAAACTTAAAAAAAAATTATTAACTTATGAAATTTATCATATACGTCTAAGTTTTTGATTATTTTAGAGATTAATTGCTTCAATAGATTCAATAATTTTTGTATTTTTATAAAGAATCTATTTTAAAACCCATAAACAATTAATTCTGATGTTTTTTGATATGTTTTCTACTTTATAATGTTCTTAGAAGTGGATTTCTTCAACAGGTAGGGGAGACCGGGGTAAGATGGGATACTTAATAGAAAAAACGTCATAATATAAAAATCTTTATTGAAAATCTCTTACAACAAAAGCAACAATTACAGTACATAATTATAATCTTTTATGGTGCTATGTAAAATATGGCACATGTAAAATATCCCATCTTGCCCCACAATCGAGGCAAAACGGGAAACGCTATGGGGCATAATGAGTACACTTTTTAATATATCTTTTCTACTTTTCAAGGTTCTTAGAAGTCAATTTCTTCAACAGGTACCACAAAATTTATTGATTCATTTGATCTTCTAAATAGATTTGCTTTAATGTCTATAGAAAGAAGTCAATAAATTCTATTTTAAAACCAATAAACTATTAACTAGCTTTTTAATATATGCCTTCTACTTTTTAATGTTTATAATAATAAAATTTAATGATCTATTTGATTTTTTACTGATTATCTTTTAATGTTTTTAGAAGTCAACTTTTTCAGTAGGGTTATTAAAACTTATAGATTTAGATAATTTATCGTGTATTTTTTACTTTTTAATGTTTATAAAAATTAATTCTGCAGCTTTTTAATAAATTAATTAAATTTTTAATTTAATAGTCCATTTATTTAATAGGTTCTATAAAAGTTATTGATTTTCGAGCCTCTTTGAAAGGCTGTTTTAAAATATTAAATCAGATAATTCCTTTCTATATTAACCAAACATTAGAAGTAAATTTCATCAATAGTTTATAACAATTTGCTGTTGTGTTTGAAATATTTAGTTTTATCACTCTAAGTATTTAAATATTATTACATAAATACCAAAAACCGATTTTTAGCTGATGATTCAGTGGCACACATGTGGAATTTTGTATTAGATTGATTCATCACACCACTTTGGATGTCAATGCGATGTAATTAAATTTAGTGATTCAGCCAACTATTAATAAATGTTAACTGGTGTGGTCATTAAATGTCATTTAAAACAATAAAAAAATTCTTAAATGTTACCCATTTACATTTTTACCATTTTTTAAATAATATCAGTCTCATTAATCATTCGACTTGTTTGATGACATTAACAGTGAAATCACCACGCGGACGTGATGCAGTCTGCGGTCGAAACTGGCATGCGACAAGATAAAAAACCCGTTCAATTTTGTTACAGCCATCGGATTAATCGCAGAGCGGCCGCAAGATGGCAAGAAAAGGCGACACAATACGCAGCATAAACGTGGCGGTGGTCGGACTGTCCGGCGTCGAAAAGGACAAGGGCCACGCCGGCGTGGGCAAGTCCTGCTTCTGCAACCGGTTCATGCGACCGCACGCCGAGGACTACAACGTCGATCACATATCCGTGCTCAGCCAGACCGACTTCAGCGGACGCGTGGTCAACAACGACCACTTCCTGTATTGGGGGGAGGTGATCAAGACGTCCGAGGAGGGGGTGGACTATCAGTTCAGCGTCATCGAGCAGACGGAGTTCATAGACGATGCCTCCTTTCAGCCCTTCAAGGGGGGCAAGATGGAGCCGTACGTTAAGCGGTGCGCCGCCACCAAGATAACCTCGGCCGAAAAGTTGATGTATATTTGTAAGAATCAGTTGGGCATCGAAAAGGAGTATGAGCAGAAGGTGTTGCCAGACGGCAGGCTCAGCATAGATGGGTTTATATGCGTCTTTGATGTAAGCATTGTGCCAAGTAGGATTTTAGAGAAGCAAGTGGAATTCGTAGCGGCCATACTCAACAATTTAATCAAAACTAAGAAACCAATTGTCTTCGTCACAACTAAAAACGACGACTCAGACGACACGTTAATCAGAGAGGCCTCCAGGCTTATACAAAGAAACGAGTACAAAGGCACGATCCCTCTAGTGGAAACCTCGTCCCACGACAACATCAACATAGACCTCTCCTTCATGCTGCTGGCACAGATGATAGACAAGAGCAAAATCAGATCCAAGGTGCTTTCGTACACGGAAGCCTCACTAGCCAGGAAAGAAATCTTGGACGCAGCCAGCGAGGCTTTCATGCGACTCATCAGGGTACACGTAACTGATTGTCATGCCCTCTGGTCTCACACCATCAAGAAGTTGAACTCCCACAAGGAGTGGATCCACTTCGTACAACTATTCGGGCTGGATGGTACGCAAAGGCTGTTCCGACGACACATTAAGAAACTCAAAGATGAACAACTGGCTAAACAAATCGCCCACTACATGGAAATGTTGCCTGACGTCCTACACGAACTCATACCGGGCATCAACAGCGAAAGCGACTGGTCTACGGTACAACAATACCTGAAGGCCCACCCCAACTTCAACCAGTACTTCTACGAACGCCCCGAAGACATGCACCTGTCGGAATGCCTCGAGGACAACGAGGAAACCCGAATCCCCTTCGACGTTCTCGACACAAGCGAAGCAGAAACCGTCTTCAAAAACCACATCAACGTCTTACAACAAGAGCAAAAACGCCTGGACTGGAAGAAGCAGTTCAAACAACTACTAGAGGACACAGGCTATGTAACCCCGGGCAAACACCTATCCGAGGTCAGAGTATTGTTCATGGGCAGAGAGTGTTTCGAGGCGTTGTCCGAGCACGACTGCCAACAAATCTACGAAGCCCACCAAAGGGAACTAATCGAAAACGCCAAACACAACTTTCAGGAACTCTTGCTGGAGCACGCCGACTTGTTTTATCATTTCAAAAGCATCGCACCCACCGGCACCATCACCCAAGACGACATCAAGGAAATCACCGACGTCCTGCAAGAGGACTTCAGGTACAAAATACTGGACCGTCTGGATCAAGACAGGAAGCTGACACTCTTCCAGCATCTCGGCTTCATCCATTATCCGATAAGGGAGCATTGTCCGGCTTTTCCGAATTGCATGGACGCCCTTATCGAACGCATCCTGGCTACTAAGGCACACCGACCAACCTCTTGGAATCACAGCAACCAATGGCTGATGAGTTCTGACAATAATCAATTGAATTTACTGATTTTGGGGTACAATAATTTAGCACAGAACTTAGCTGATAAGATTAGAGCCCAGTGTGACGATGATGAGTACGAAATAGACTGCCAGTTTTACAATTTAGACTACAGGATTATTAGTGGGGATGTTAGCTTACCCCACAACTCGTTTAGAACCTCCGACTTTGCCCCTCATGGCAGCTTTTGTGTGTATTCGAACGCCGAATCCTTTGAATACATAAGAGAAAGTTTGGAGAAGAAATTACTATCGAATCTCGAACAAGAAGACAAACTTCCATTCCAAGGTTTACCCATTGTGTTGCTGTTCCTGCAAGACAACTACCTGGATGAGAAAGAGGTCTTGAAACTAAAGGAGGAGGGACAAAATCTCGCTGACAGTTTGCAGTGCCCCTTTATGGACGTAAACTTGGAACAACTATCCGAAGAACAATTAGTATCAGAGGCTTTACACCAATTAGTTGAGTGCATCCACCACAGATCTGGCTTCATGAATATCAACCAAACTGTTATCGAATGCACCGAACCAGACATTAGAATTATAATGTGCATGTTTTGCGGTGATCCTTACTCGGTTGAAAACGTTTTGGGGCCCCTACTGTCTCACCAGTTTTGTTTTCTATCGTCCGCCCACAGCATAATACTTGAGACTTTCCTCGGCGACTCCAAGAGGAAAGTGGAGGTAATAGTATCATCATTCCACGGAGCAAACGCTTTCAGGGACGAACTAGTACACGGTTTTATTCTAGTTTACTCCACCAAAAGAAAAGCTTCTTTGGCAACGTTAAACGCTTTTTCCATGAACATTCCAAATCTTCCTATTCAAATTTTAGCTGTAACTGATTCGGGAGGTGCTACGGCTTTCTTCAACGATGACCTAAGCCAATTGTTGATCACTGAAGGTAACGCAACAGCCGATAGGCTTCAGGCTCATTTCATGACATCAATTTCTAACATGCAAAACAAGACTGCATTTTTCACTCCCTTTTTCAAAGAGGTCTGGGAAAAGAAGCCGGAGATTGAACAGGCCTTCCACATGGAGGAGCCCAGTGGCTTGGATAGTGGAGAAGGCACGTTGGAACGCTCCAGGTCGCAAAGACATCACCCCATGCCACCGCCAAGGCACGAAAGCTACTATTTAAAACTAAACGATGGCAGCGAAAGCGAAAATTTCGAATTAAGTGGGCCGGAGGAACGTTTAAGTTCCAGCGACCACAGCGACAAGTTTTCAAACATTTACATGTATGGAAGCGAAAGCTCCGACCTGGGCTCCAAGAAAAGACATCATCATCAAGGCTTCCAGGTCTACCCACCACCTGCCACACCTCCCGAACCAGCACCCCCTGACAACGTGCTGAACACCAGACATTCCAAAAAGTCTCTGTTGTCCTCGCAGACCAGTCTGGAGGAAATCAACTACGACCCTTCAGTCCCCATTCCGGGAGGCGGCTGGAACAACTACCAGCAACACGCGTTCACCACCGGACGCACCAGACACATTCCAATGTCGAAATCTCGTTCGAAAGAAATCTCACAAACCTTAAAACAACCAGGCAAACTGAACATGAAGAACTACTCCGCCGTAACCGAAGCCATAGGCCGCATGAACGTGAGCGGCATCGACATGAACAACTCCTCCTTCGGCAACGCCCCCCTAGCGACTCCGGAAGCCGTCGACCTGGGCAGCGAGTACGCCCAAGTCAAGGACGTAGTACAACACATGTATCCGGCCGATTCCGAGTACATGTACACGATGGTGCACGAAGCGCTGAACACCAAGAGCAAGCTGCGACAGAGGCGCGAGAAGGGCCAGCCCTCCTATTCGGACTCCGACTCGGAGTGGAGCAGCCTGGAGCGACGCCAGAGGGCCGGCGAGGTGTACTCCAAAGTCAGCCGTAAGGGCGGCACCCACAAGAGACAACGAAAGAAACGGACAGCGATACCGGTACAACCCCCCCGCGTACCCCAACTAGGTGCTTTCACATTGCCTTCGGTCCACTCGTCCAGCGTGCCCGTAGATCTAGAGGCGGACAAGGGACAGCCGCTCGCCACCGAATCGAACTCGGACTCGTCGGAGCTCAGCGAGCCGGCGCCGCAGAATCAAAACAGCTTGCGGTACGAGCAGAAGCAGCGGTCGTTGAGCCTGAAGAAGAGGGTGCCCGAGCCGCACAACCCGTACTCGTTCAACATACAGTCGATGGAGATGTTCTCGGTGCCGCCCAACTCGTACGGGTTGATGCACGACGACGAGTCCAGTTTGGACGTGTCCTCGCCGCGGGACAACAACTCGCCGATGTTCGGCATGCTGGCTAAGATGAAGGAGTCCGACTGCGAGAAGCTGTTGCGGAAGCGGGAGAAGCAGAAGGCCAAGGACGACTCCAAGTTGGAGAAGCGTCGACTTAAGGAGGAGAAGCTGCGGAAGGTGGCCGAGGAGCGGGACAAGAAGAAACAACAGAAAACCAAACAGAAATCCATGCCGCCGATGGGCACGTCCAACAAACTGGCCGACTACATCCAATCAGACAAGAACTACATTCCGATATTCATGGAGAAGTGCGTCAGGTTCATCGAGAGCGAGGGTCTCGACTCTGAGGGTATCTACAGAGTGCCGGGCAACAGAGCGCACGTCGACCTCTTGTTCCACAAGTTCGAGGAGGATTCGAACGTGGACATACACGAACTGGACATTCCGGTAAACGCGGTGGCGACGGCTTTGAAGGACTTCGTCTCCAAGAGGCTGCCGCCCCTGTTTGATGCTGACGTGATGGCTGAAATGGAGGACATAGCAGGGACGAGGCTGAAGCCGATGGTCACCACCACCGGTAACATGGAGGTGAAGACGGACAGAAGCTGCAGACTTCTGGCTTTGAGGAGCATGCTCGACAAACTACCGGCAATCAACTTCCAAGTGCTCAAGTTCATCTTCCAGCACTTTGTTAAGGTAATTAATTGTCTTAAATGTTTCTATGTCTGTTGTTAGAAGTTGTTTAAATGTCAGCTAATTGCACAATCAATGATAACAATTAAATTAAAATCCAGGTGACCGAAAACTCGAAACTGAACAGCATGGACAGCAAGAACCTGGCGATCTGCTGGTGGCCCACCCTGTTGCCGATCGAGTTCAGCGACATGGGACGGTTCGAGCAGATGCGCCCTTACTTGGAGGACATCGTGCAAACGATGATCGACCAGTATCCATTCCTGTTTTGCGGCAAAGAGGCATTTGTGATGGTTTAAATAGAGGGCGGGCGGCTTAAACGAATGTCACTCGGATAATACGCACAACTTGCATCACCCAACCGCCTCGTTTCTTCGCCCCCCACGTTTAATTGTTAAAATTGGAGAGGCCTTCTTTTTGCAAGTTTTAAGATTTAGCAGAAAACAACAAAAAAAAAACAAAACAATGTTTTAGAATAGAACGTTTTACTCATGATGATTGTTGTGTGATGACACAATGGTAATTTGTATTTTTACATTTATCATAGATAAACATATTGATTAAAAAAAAGTCGCTGTGTGGAAATTTTATAAAAATTGAGTATGTATGGAATCTTTTATGTATTAACCTGACTGGGTTGTTGTTTGTAAACTTGTAGGATAGTCAATGTTGTATCCATTCAAATATCAACGAGAATTTGTAGCTAAACGCTACTTTGTCCATTACTATTAATAATTTTTAATGTTCTCTTAGTGATTTTTGGATTTAAAGCTACCCCCTTTACAAACACCTGTCTGTGTAAGCCTCAGTGCGTATTACATCATTAGCCATTTCTTGAATTCATCCCTAATCAGTATTTATCACAGCTTTATGAATTACAAGTATATTTCAGTAACACCAAATTTTGTATTTTTTAAGTTTTATATTCCCTAGATAGTATTTGAAATGAAAAGTCTGACGTACTGAAATGTATCTTTAATTTATTCAGTATTCTCTCCAAAAGCATTGTCTTGGTTGCCATGTCCGCAATAATTTGTGCCATACTTGTTGCATGACTTTATATTTTATCACTGGCAAATTTGCCCCAATGTAAATATTATTTTAATCACGTGTGCAATAAATGATTATTTAATTAAAAAAGCAAATTGAATCTCGAATACGTTGAGTACCTAAATATGAGCAATGCTCTGGGTAAAATCAAGAGATGGGGAATGGCGTAAGTGATTATTTTTGAACGATCACCACAATATATTTGCAAGACTGAGTCGAACTGTATTGACTTGGAGTGCCAAGCTAATTTCTAGTCTGGGAATACAATGGTTTGAATGCTACTCATTTTGTCCAGTTCGTGGAACTGTGCGATTTTATTTTTGTTTTTGTATTTTTAATTATTCGTTTAAATTGTAAGCTTCTCTATACTGATTGATATTAAGTGATAGTAGTTTCGCGATCGATTATTTTTCTACTGTAACACGGTTGAGTGCAACATTAGGAATTGATCTAACAAAACTGATGATAAAATGAAAATAATTTTTAGGATTATCGTTTTTGTAATTTTTTTATACGTTTTTCGTTGTTGAGATTATTGCTTATAAGCTTGTAATCACTGTTGATGTATTTATTTGTACTGGTCTGATATTTAGTTTCAGTGTGACTAGTTGCTTAAATCCTTTATAGGCCATGGAAGCTTGCTGGGAGCTTTTCACTTTTGTTCCACGATCCAGTGTTTGAGGCTTTGACTGTGTGGTTATACGCAAACTTGGACGTTTATAAGAAGAGGGCCAGTTGCTTCTAACCACAGGCTTATTTAATTTCTCCGAATAATTCCAAATCGGCTTTATTAGGGATAATATTATAGAGTATTTTATTAGTATGGTAGTGAGTCCGAGCCAAAGAATTCGAACAGTTGTGAAAATTTAATCTGCCGAACAACTACAAACGAACTAAGAATCCGAATAAACAGAGACCTATAAGGGTTTAAATGAGAATTCAAATCTATTTTAGCAACAAATCTATTTTTTATAGCCGCTTTTGAGACATTTTTCATTTGTATCGATGGGAAAGCATTAAATGGACATAAGAAGTTTTTTGTCGCCTAACGTAGTAATATCCAGACCAGTATGAGGATTTTAGCACATTATTTAGATCTCCTAAAGTTGTATTACAATACTAAGAATATGAAAAATCAGCTTTATAATTTGTAAGGTGAAACCAAGTGATTGAAAATGTGCAATTATCATTCTATGTGGAATAATAAAATTTGTAATGTGCAAAACACAATAAAAATACGATCGGCACGAACGGAACTGGTACTTTGTAGTTGGTGGACTAGATTCGTTCCTTTCGGTTGTACGTGCAAAATTTTTGCATACAGCTTTAGGATTATGAGATGTGGACTTAGGCTCTAAATAATTTCAATGTACCATATGTGGATATATCGTAGATCTCTTAATATTAGATTTAAAAATTGATTCTTATTGTTAGAATGTATATATGTAAACAAACAGAACTACGTTTATTTATGCTTTATATTTATATTTATTCACTATACTCAACAAGCTTGCTGTACTTTTCAATGTTGTTGGATTTTTTAAGATTTTCATTTATAAATTTGTATTTTTGTTTTAATAAACAATTATTTACACATTGGCTTTCTCAAATTATAACATTCATAAGAGAAAAAGGTAATGGAAGAGTGGCAACGAGGTTTGTATATGAATATCGACAAATAGTAGTGTATCTACTGTTGTATGTTTTCTTGGATTTATCGTCAGACATAATCAGCTCTAATAATACTAAACCACCATGTTTCCGAAAGTGATAAAACCTATTAGAATACTTTTCTAGTGATTAGTACAAATAATAAACAAACAGGATGTTCTGATTTCCAAGAAATTAAAAATTCATCACTTTAATTTCAATATGATTAATATGTATCAGTTGCATTGTCGTTCCTTATCTTAGCTGTAGAACGGGTACTGAATATTTCCATAGAATTATATTATCAAATTATAACATATAGTTAATGGTCTTGATAATAATAATTTATTCTATGTAGGATTTGTACTCCTGAGAAGTTTAAAAAATAATTAACATGAAACTTAAAGGCTAAGTATTTCTGACACCGTTAAAAACTTAAGAGGCTTCTGAAAAATGCTCAACAACATCCTTTCTTGTCTTCTAGGCAAATATACAATGAATTAAGACTAGAAGTATGAACAAAAATGTATTTACTTTGGTAAAGGGTACTTTGAAGTAATGTTCTATAGATTTATCATCATATTACTATAAACACATATATTAGTCTAATTTAATTGGCTAAAGAAATGGCACATTCAAATGTATTTATGTTTTTTGTATGTATTTAACAATACTCTTAATAGTTAGAATTTATTCTTTGTAGGTTTTGTATTATTTTATTAAATAAATTCACTTTCAGTGAGAAGAAAGAACCACTGGACTAAAGAGAAGAGGGAAATAATAATTAACATTAAACAGCAAGGTCTAAATATTGCTGATATCGTTGCTATGCTTCCGAAAAATGGTGTACAATGCTTATTAACAAATGTCAAACAACACACTCAATGAAAAATGCAATAAGAAAAAGTTCTAACAAAAAATAACTCCTTTCATTGACAGATAAATTGGAAAAATCAGTAAACGACTTCCATTCTTGTCTTTTAGGCAAATAAAAAATTAATTAATTAAGTCATACAATATCAGTGTGTCCAGTAGAACAATCAGATGTTGACTGAATGAACAAAACAAGGATATATTTCAGTAAAGAAACCATTGTATCAAAAAAGAATATTCGAACTAGACTAAAAGTTTACACAAAAATGTATTGATTATCTTCCAAAAGGGCACTTTGAAGTGATGAATCCATGTTTAATAGAACAAGATCAGGAGGTAAAAAATACATTCATCGTCCTCCCAATAAAAGTTTGGACCCCAAATACACTACAAAAACTTTGATACACGGTGGAGGAAAAGTTTTGGCTTGGGGTCCTTTCCTTGGCATGGTATAGAACTATTACAAAAAATTATTAGTACAATGGACCGTTTTGCATACAGAGACTCAATGAGAGGTGTAATGGAACTATTTGCCAACGATAATCTACCAATTTACCATAGATATACATGATAATAATACAAAGCATGCATCCAAAGTTGTTCAAAGTTAAAATATAAAAATGTTGGGATTCTCGATTGTCCAGTTTAAAGTCCGGATCTAAATTTCATAGCTTTCTACTCATCATATCCCAAGTATGGTCTATGGGTAAAATGTCGAGGAATCTGGCTAGTCATGGCATAAGATTCACATGGGTCTCTTAAAAATGTTTAGACTAATCCTGGCAACGTGGGGGCAGAGTATTATATTGCTTCACTACTTCCTGAAGATGGAAGATACTTCCATGAGCAATGGCCACTGGATGCCATTCTACATTCCAATGTTATCAGCACCACTGTATGATGTTCAGAGGTCAGAGGTAACAAAAAATGGGGCCAAAGATCTATAACTTCTTTGTTTTGCCAAAATAAAATTAAATAAACACCCCCTTCTGAGTAGGAAAAATGTTTGACCCGTCTGAATTTAGAGAGGAGACTTGCTATCTCTATTATACATGATGTCTCTTTCAGGATTCAGATGGATCAAACTCTTTTCGTACTGTATAAATATGAATGGACACTACTGTAAATGTAAAATTCTGTGAAAACTAGTGATAAATCTAATTGTTAAATAAATATTTACATTCTATAATATCAATTTTTAAAAAATTAATCGTAAAATATGTATTATTTCCTTATTTGTTGCATTTAATTTGAAAGCTGATACTCATGAATAAAAATTGCCCCAACGTAGGACGTGTTGGTGCCGTCCGTGTGGGATTTGGACAAGCCCGACAACGCCGCATCGCAACAATTATTCACCCGTTCCATGAAAAATAGGAAACGCGAAGCCAGCGGCAACAGAAATCGTTTTGTTATGTGCATCGACGCCGTCCCGTGGGCCTTTGTTCGCGTCGTTCGGTCGACGGGCAACGTGCACGTACCCACGATCCCCGCCGGCCTTTGCGAAACGTCCGACGAATACGTTACTAAAATTATCCCGCACTCATATGACTGTGTGGTGCACGTGATTTTGTGTTCATGCTATTGTTTCTTGACAGCCGCGACGACACTTTGCCTGTTTTCTTCGCAAGAGGGAATGATGATCCAGTCGGCATGTTATGGGCCTAATAAACAAATTGTTTCGCGACAATAATTCTAACAATAAACACCCAGACGTCAGGTGTGTATTTGTTTTGCTTTCCAGTGAGAACCCGTAATTAACCCACATCCAATTTTTCCAATCAAAGAAACCACCACACGGCTGTAGTCTAACACAAAAGCTAGATTTGTACACAATTAAAAGGCACCGCTTATCGGACATTCCGAATTATCCGACCAAGCATTATATTTCGATTGTTGAATGGATGCGGGTTTACGTGAAAAAAAATCAGTGGCGTGGTGTCACGCGCTTCCCCGTAATTATGCAATGGTATTATTTTTAATCCATTTGCTTGTTTATTGCTCACTAAACTTAATGATTTATTTTGTGATCAACTGTGACAATTTATTAATAGATTGCACCTACTATAATTGCATTCAATACTATTGCATTTTGCACTGTTTAAATTTAGTTTGGGCGTAAATGATATTCAAATGTATAATTAACACCTAAACATTATTTTGGCGCCCAACTTATTAGTAATTGTTCTTTAAACTGAATGATGTATTTTATCAACTGTGACAATTTATTAATTGATTGCGTCTACTATAATTGCACTCAATACTTTTGCATTTAACACCTTAGTTTGGTCTTAAATGGTACAATTAATACCTGAACATTATTTTGGCGCCCAACATTTAGTAATTGTTCTTTAAACTGAATGATTTATTTCACCAACTGTGACAATTTATTAATTGATTACGTCTACTATAATTGCACTCAATACTTTTGCATTTAACACCTTCGTTTGGTCTTAAATGGTACAATTAATATCTGAACATTATTTTGGCGCCCAACTTTTAGTAATTGTTCTTTAAACTGAATGATTTATTTCATCAACTGCGACAATTTATTAATTGATTACGTCTACTATATTGCACTCAATACTTTTGCATTTAACACCTTCGTTTGGTCTTAAATGGTACAATTAATATCTGAACATTATTTTGGCGCCCAACTTTTAGTAATTGTTCTTTAAACTGAATGATTTATTTCATCAACTGCGACAATTTATTAATTGATTACGTCTACTATAATTGCACTCAATACTTTTGCATTTAACACCTTCGTTTGGTCTTAAATGGTACAATTAATATCTGAACATTATTTTGGCGCCCAACTTTTAGTAATTTAAAGATGTGGGACTTCCCCCATAAAATTTGTATTTTTCAAGCATGAAAAAATGTACAATGGTGGAAAATAGTATGGAATATTTATTTACTTGTTACAAATGATACTTCTCTAATCTGTTGCAAATCTGAACAAATCTAATTTACTGAAACATAGGTCCACTAATCACAATGATTATTACATTCACAGGTTTTGACTGGAAATCAGTATAGAATATTTTATTAATATTCATAAAAAAGTAACAATAACTCAAATATTTCAATATTTTGAGGGCAACCTTTGGCCTCTGTTACTGTATCTTTTAGGGCCAAAATCTACCAGTCTCTGCAACGTCTCAACAGGCATTTGTTGCTACCTGATGTATGGTTTGAAGAAGTTCTTGTTTGCTTTTGATGTTTTTTGTTCCTCCCAAAGATGCTTAATAAGGTTTAGATCGGGGGATTGAGACGGCCATTCAAGCACAGTCAAGTTTTTCATTAGAAAAATAAAAATTACAAATTTTATGAAAGGTTAAAATGTATAAATCCTTCCAAGAACCCCCAAATATTAATTTATAACAAGAAAATAAAAAAATTTATATAAAAATAGCTGTTTCCTTTCAAAATCATCGACTAAAATTAAATAAAACAAAGTTTATGAGCTACACTTATCATGTTTAGCTATGAAAATAATACAAATTATCAGCGACAGTTGTTTTTTAAAAGATATTAAAATAAATCAAGTAGGCTCTTTTACAGTTTGACATTTAATCCAATAATGACACTTAGTTAAAACTTTCATGTAACAGTCAAATTTTATATTTGTAAATGATAAATATACGGTGAGTCTAGACTAAATATTTAGTTATGTAAAAAATAGAACTTGTTTTGATATTTTCGTTGAATAAAACAGATCCAGTAGTAAACATTTTTATTAATTTCGATTGTTAACACTTCTGACAGTGTTACAAGGTTAATGTGAAGTGCCAAGAGCCAAGTTTTAATTCATAAATTATTGTTTTTATCATTAATTAAACATACACAACATTGATATATTTAATCTTAAACAACAATTAATAAAGCATATTTGTTTGGGGATTTTACTTAACTGTACCTTTTAAGTTTTCTTTTTTTGTCTATAAAAGAATTAATCAAGGAAAAATATTTTGGTTGATGGTTTTTGTTGTATTTCACACTGAAATAACTCAATAAATCGTTTTAATTATCTTAATTTAAAATAGTGAGTCATTAAATATGATTTAGTTCCCTCATTAAATTAGTTGTTGAATATTTTAGCATATTAAAATACAGTTAGGGGGCAAAGAAATAGCACACATAGGAAATGCACCCCTTCAATTAAATGCAGTAAAAATATTTTATATAATATTTAAGATATATATTGTATTTTTCTCCTATTATTCATTTTGTACCCACAAAAATAGCTCTTAAATCATCATTTGGATACCCTTTATTAGGTTATAACCACCTCTAAATGTGGGGCAAACATTTAACCATAAAATGCATAAAAATTCATGTAATTGGAAAATTATCGTTGTCAAATGGTTCCATTACATCTCTCATGAGAATTTTTTGTAATAATCCTATACAGAATGGAGCACTAAATCAAAACTTTTCCTCCACCATGTTTCAAAATTGTTGTAGTGTATCAGAAATCCAAATTTTTTTTCGGAGGTGAATATATGTATTTTTATTTTTATTTTTTTATGAAATATCTTATAAAATGAATTTAAATATTTTGCTGGCCAGCACTATATGTACCACAAACTTTGTACTGTGTCCAAAACATTTAAACAAAGAATGTGACTTTTAAACCATTAATATACTGTGTTATATCATTTATATTATATTAATATACTAACATTTAATTTACAATTTCAGTATTGACTTTTCGGAGGATAACATCCGAGTCCTCCTGTTTAGAGAGTGCGAATTCAACGGACGCAAAGTCCTGTTCGACACCGTCAAAAGACCCAGCAAAAATGAGGAACAGAAAACCCAACCAACGACTCAAAAACCGGACACCCAACCTTTGCCACACAGCCAACTGGCCGAAATGGTATTCGGATCGGTAGCGATGGGCTTCAGCAGCTGTTGCTTCAAAATCCACCTGCTGCAGCCAAAAAATTTAATGTTAACCCAAGTATGTTTAGTGGAATTTAGTTTGGTGCTTGTCTCAAGGTTGTGTTGTAGATATTTCCTAGCCCACGCCATCGCGAGAAAGTTAGGGAGTCGTTTTCGAGCACCTCCAGCCAATGTTTGGAGCAGAGCACTGTTTTTGAGGACTCAGCTACGAGCAGTACAAATTCCAGCGCCAGCGACCAGCTTTCCACTTACAGCTCAGCATCAGATCAAATACTCGGTGGGTGCCTAACTGAAAGTTAACGTCAATATTAATTCCATCAATTCTAGGTGATTCGTTAAGTTCATTATCCTCCGGAAACGTGTACAAGAAGTGGTTGCGCAGCAACAACTGCCTAAACTTCGGCTCCGGATCGTTCGGGTCGGTCAAGGAGGGCGCCTCCACTTCCAGCCACCACCGCTCCAGCAAATTGGGCTTTGTGCTTATCATCGATATCCCAGAGAAAAACCAAACGTAAGCGCCTAACTAGTTGCCCAACAGCCCAACATCTCATTTTCCTTAGATCCTTCATGGAGTTCCACATGGAGCACATAAGCCTGTTCGAGTCACTCATGCACCGTGCCAGGCGGCTCATAGAAATCGCCTACACTAAGCCGCACACCTTCGAGTCCTCAATGGAGGAGGTGGCACGTCTGACGAAGCGAGGCGTCCGTAGTCTAGTCACCAGCCCCAATCTTGCCCCCAGTCTGATTCGGAAGAGGGCTCTTCAAAGCAACTGTGATACATATAGCGATGCATTTAAACGTGTACTTAGGCTTACGTTAAATAGAGATAGGTTATTCACGAGGCTGACGGGAGAGAGTGTTGGTGAGCGGACGTTGCACTTTGGCAATTTTCTGAACGAGTTTTGCACCCTCATGGAAGTCGCGGACAACAAAAATACCAGTTTGTAAGTAAATTTTATGTAGGAATTGAATTGGGTACTCATTAATTGTGTGACAGTTTCATGAGCAGTTTAATAACGGCAGTTTTGACGCACCATTTGGGTTGGGTACGCTCCTCGTTGGGTGCACCCACTGAGGACGACGTGGTTTACAACGCCCTTTGGTGCCAGTTGCTCAATTTGTACGGTGCCATTGGACATCCGTCGAAAATGTCTCAGACTATAGTGACGGGCAACTGCGAGGACACGATGGCGAAAGTGCTTCGTTGCGTCGCCTTCTTCATCAAATGCTGTGATATCAACAAGAATGAACACAACCGGTGCAACGTGGAAGAGGAAAAGGAAATTGCCAAGGAAGTCTATGAGATATATTATAAGAAGAAAGATGTACACAAGAGTCTGGATAATATTAATAACAATTACATCGTGAATGAAATGAAACGTAAATCAGATGTGACATTCCAAAAACGGGAAGAAAAGAGTAGTTTATTAGAGTTACCGAATACTAAACGTCTAACGAGAACTAAGTCTTTCGCCAATAATCTTAATGTATTTCAACAGTCGGTTGAAGGCAACAATAACAAATGTTGCGTTACATTAACAGAGTGTGATTTCGATAGGTTTAATAATAACGACGACATTGCAATTAAAAATAACGAAATAGTGTCAAAAAGCAATAACGACAATGTGGTGTTCGTTTTGGGGGAGAATGAAACTTTAGTGGGTATTAATAGGTTTCCTAATGAAGAATTACATTCCAATAATGTACTAAATAGTGGGGCAAACGTTTTGGATCACACGACTAGTTTGGAAAACATTATGGTTACCTCTGAAGAATATTTTACAAAGCCCAAAGCTATGGAGAAGGCTAGATCTGAGATAAATTTGTGTCCACCATCTAGAACGAAAAAAACGTCTGGTCTAAATGTGAACAAAATTGAAACTACTGCTGGAAAGGAAGACAACCAAGGAAACAAGATGAGGATTATAAAAATGCCAATGCCAAAGTAATGTATTAGTTGGTAAATGATTCTCAAATAATAATAATAATAATTATTCTTCCAGGTCGACGAAAATAACAAAAGAAACTCGCTCTAGTCCAAATATTTTATCAGTATTTAAGGGCATAACTGATCACTACATCCCTGATATGGTTCTTCAGGGAACAGTTAAACCTAAGGTGGACTGGATATACAAGTTAAAAAATGATTTGGCCCTAACCAGTCAACAGACTCAGTTTGGCAAGTTTGTGGAGGAAGTTGTTGCAATATTAGCCAACATTAACACATGGTAAAGTAACAATTAACACTTGATATACTTAATTAAAGTATTTTAATACTTTTTAAAGGGAAGTCCACCTTATGTCCAGCCACACTTATGTAATAGACCCAAACGCAACAGGCATCAGGGTGTACATGTCTCATCTTGTGTCTAACATGTTAGAATCCTTGTATGTGATGTGGAAACAAAAAGTTCCAGTCAAATATGTAATAAATTAATTCGTCAAGTATTTAAAGAAGTATTAATTGATTTGTTTTAGTGTCAACGACACATGGAGAATAAAATGCGTGAAATTTGCATACATTCAAAGACATTGGCCCAGTTGTTGCTCAAAACTCCCATTTGCAATATGGAAACATTAAACTCGACGCTTCACATAGACGTTAATGATGTGCCTTTATTGATGGCCATTGCTTCTGTGCACACACCGGAAGTCACGCAAAAATACGGACTTAGTTTTCAATAATTGCCCCTTATTTATATTTTATTATGTGCTTTATATGATTTTTTAATTATAACAGTATGATTTTGTTACATATAAATTATTAAACTTAAAAATACTAAATAAATTATTGAATTTATCCTTTCAGATTATTAATTATATAATTTATTAACAAAATTATAAATATATTGTCATGTATAATTCATTTAAGTAGCACAGAAATCAAATAAATTACCACAATACTTTTTTTAAACTTACAATTAATTAAATAGCACTCGTATTAATAAAATTAAAACGGATGATTTCTGCAACTACGACGTTTTTATCACAGTTGCTTTTTTACAATCCTATCAAAAATATTTACAGCAACCAACAAGTAAACAACAATATGTATTTACGACATAAAATTAGAAAAAAAACGAAGATGAATCAGACCACACATTTTCACACCAATTGGATATGTTTTATTTCTGTTTTTGTGGCTTTTTTCCATAATACGCGTCCAAAAACAAACTTATGAACACGATTGCGGCACCTGACCATTGTCTTATACTTAAGCTATTACCAAACAATAGAACTGAAGCTAAAACTGTAAAGAATTTTCGGGTTGTAGTAACTATTGATACAGGCAGTGGTCCAAAATCAGACACCTGAAACAACAAAAGGTTTATGTTTATTTTTCTTAGTAAATTTTAAGTTATAAATTCTGTTTATCTGAAAATGTAGATATAAATATTAATATAAAAAATAAAAAAAGTACCATAGAATATAGGAAGAGGTTTCCTATAGATGAGGTGAGACCCAGAAATACCAGGTTGTAAATAACAGATGGATGTCTTCCAGCAAACTCAATAAACTGGAATATATCTCCAGTCAGAGTTACTGCTGCAGCCAGATACATAACTGACCAGGCATTTGACGTCTTCATCATTTGTAAGCCTGATGGCTTTGCTTCTGCCCTCATTCGTTCCTAATAAAATTGAAAATATGTATAAATTATTCACAATAACTGTCATTAAGATTATTTACCTGTACAGCACCAGTAAGACCATCCATGGTCAAGGAAAGGCACAACAGGAGCTCCCCAATCCCCAAAGTTTCTTGGCTGGCAGAACCTGCCTTCTCTTTTAACATAAACAACACAATACCCACAACAATCATAAGAACAAAAAAGTACTTTTGTAATGTGTATGACTTCCTTCCTATCAGCACCCCCAAAATCATCACCGGAATAGGCTTAGCTGATTTACCCACAACCTGCGTCGGATACGGCACCCACTGCAGTGCCATATTGGAACACACCATAGCCAACAAGTACGTCAAAGACACGCTCGCGTAGTACAATCTGGGAGTCTTGTCCTCAGGGTGGTTTTTCGTTCGGAGCACAATTGTAGCTATAATATAGTTGATGATGCATTGCACGAAAACAAGGGTTAATGTACACGTGTACTTTTCGATTTTTGTTACCGATTTTCCGTCTTCCACCGTCTCATATTCGTATTTGCCTCTGGTTACTTTTTCCTGCAATATGCCGAAGTAGAAGTACGAAACGAATATGCCCGCAGCGTATGTAAGGAACAATTTAGTTTGCATTTTGACGCCGGTTCTTATAAAGCCATAAGAGATTCAAACGCTGTTGCTAAATTGAAAATAACGCAAGCACTTAAATGTATATTTTAAATTTGACAAAAGGGATAACCTACAAACTCTCTGCTGACGTTTCTTGACGTTGCTTATTTTGATTGGTTGTCGTCCTTAACACACACAATGCGTTCCGATAATAATGATAAAATATAAATTATAAAATCATTAAAATTTTCGATTTATTTTACTCATATATAACATAAATTTTGCCAAAATTTACTTCTACTAATTAATATTAATTAATTTTTAATAGGAAACTATGTCGAAACAATTCTAAAAAATTATTGGTATTAGCATAGTACACGCAAGGAAATATAGTGTTTTTAAAAATACTTATGTTGTTTCTTTAATTATTGTTAATATTATTTAAGTTTTATATTTTTAAATTGACACTTCAACTTATATATTCAAATTTGGCGCCTGCGGAAACCACTAAACATTTAAGTTGGTATTCTGTGCAACAACATCTCTGCCATCTTTCAACGTTTCCGGCGGCAGCCTTTTCCGCATATGAAAGAAACATGACTGGATTTAGCGATAAGGTTCGTACGTTTATTTGCTTATTTATTGTAAATAATTAAGTTTGTTCTATTGGAAATTGTTCCATTAAGCCTAATCTACCGTGTGGTAATCCAGTTTCCGTGTTTTTTGTCGATTTTGGCTTTTTTTAAAGAAACTTAACCTTAGCATATTCCACACGTGTTGACAGTTTGATTTTAATGGTTGTGTTATTTTCGTTTGCAGGCTATCCTAATTGACGGCAGAGGCCATTTACTTGGTCGTCTCGCGGCTATTGTTGCAAAAACCCTTTTGCAAGGAAACAAAGTCACAGTCGTAAGATGTGAACAATTAAACATTTCTGGAAACTTTTACAGGTAAGCTCGTGGATATTTTCGACTATAAGTTACAAGTGCTGAGAAATACTATCGATCAGTGAGTGTGTTTTAGAACGTTTTACTGATTAGTGCTTAATTTTAGGAACAAACTGAAGTACTTGTCTTTCCTCCGCAAACGTTGCAATGTTAACCCAGCTCGTGGACCATTCCACTTCAGGGCTCCCTCAAGGATCTTCTGGAAAACCGTCAGAGGTATGCACTCATTTTTCTAGTAAATTTCAGTTCAAACAAACAGTGCTTCAAATGATTATCAACTTATCTTACCTACATTATTTGAAACATAATGAAACCTAAACAAAGTATGAAACAATCTTCTTTACAACTTTTCTTAAGGGTTTTAATATGGAGTGTTTTGTAATTGTGGTGTTTGTGTGCAGGAATGTTGCCCCACAAAACTGAAAGAGGAAAGCAAGCTCTCCGTAACCTGAAGGCTTATGAAGGTATCCCACCACCATATGACCGTAGGAAGCGCGTTGTTGTGCCAGGAGCACTCAGAGTGATCTGTCTGAAACCAGGCCGCAAAGTAAGTGATAACAACAATAACATAGTTAATTTTCCCAGTTATTTTAAATGATTATTACCTTATTTACCTACATTATTTGATAATAATGATATAAAACCTTTAATGATGTTTATTTACTTAACTTAGTGTTAAGTTTGTTATGGAACAATGTTTGATTTTGTATGTTTACTTCTAGTTCTGTCATGTTGGACGTCTGTCGCACGAGGTAGGATGGAAATACCAGAGTGTTGTCCGCACTTTGGAGAGCAAACGTAAGGTTAAGGCTGTCCTGTCCATCCGCAAACGTGACAAGCTCAAGAAGATCACCAAGAGCGCGGGTGAAAAGGTGGCTAAACAAGTGGCTCCATTCACCGCTATCATTAACTCTTACGGTTATAATTAAGAACGTTTTAATATAAAGATATATTTGGACGTAAGGGTGTTTTTATTTATAATGTTTTGACCTAGTTTTACCCATAAACAAAGAACGGAGTTTAATAAACCAGTCTACTTCACGAAAATAAAATTGAAATACCAATTTTATATTATCTAAATATGTGAATGTTAAATAATCTTATCACAGCAATTCCAGAAGACCAAAAAAAATCAAAAAGTTGATCAAATTGTTATTTTATTATTGTTATTACATATTAATAAATGTAAAAAAACTGAGAGAAAAACAAATAAAGTTTTAAATATGTAAAATTGTAAAATACCCAAGATTGTATTCGTCTTTATGATAAATGAAGGGAAATAGAAAATAAATATATTCTATTCCCGCTTGTTTCTGCATTTCGTGCGTCATCAGATAGGACATAATTCAAAATTGTATCTCTGCAGTAGAAGTGCAATTTTGAAAATCCTATGACAAGCCTTACAATTTCCAAATACAATTTTGGGTTAGTAATTTATAGGTGAGCTTGTCGCTGCATTTACGGCGAAAACTATTCAATTCAAAAATACTAATCACTGAGTAAATGCAGCCCTACACTAAGTTACAATTTACTAAAATCTAAATACTCTATTATCTGCAAATAAATTAAAATTATTAATTATTATGAATTCCTGCAATTAATAAAATAATTAAAAAATGAATAAAAAGGAAATTTGTTGGCCAATAATTTGGCGAACAAGAAGGAAATTTGTTGGCCAATAATTTGACGAACAAAAAAGGAATTTGTTGGTCAATAATATGACGAACAGAAGGGAATTTGTTGGTCAATAATATGACGAACAAAAAGGGACTTTGTTGGTCAATAATATGACGAACAAAAAGGAAATTTGTTGGTCAATAATATGACGAACAAAATGGGAAATTGTTGGTCAATAATATGACGAACAAAAAGGGAATTTGTTGGTCAATAATATGACGAACAAAATGGGAAATTGTTGGTCAATAATATGACGAACAAAAAAGGAATTTGTTGGTCAATAATATGACGAACAAAAGGGGAATTTGTAGGCCAGGGATTTTGTTCAATAAATGTGATGAAAATAAAACAAACTAAATTTTCTTTAATTTATTTAAGCTGAAAGAGAGGGCCTTATTAGTATTATTTAAAAAACATATAAATGAATCCAATATTCCTTAAAATCATACCAAACAAATATTTAACACAACTGTATCATTAATTTATTTGAGCTGAAACGAATGATTAGATTGGACAAAGAAAATAAAAATAAATCATTCCTGAAAACATAAAAGACATTTTTCTTTCATTTTTTAAAAACATATTTATAAATAAATGAAAAGATGATGATGCAAGATTTGGAATTAATATCAATATGTTCAAAAACTTACTTTGCGTTGCCAGTTGCCAGGTTAACTAGTCTCGTTCTGGACCTACCTGAAATTAATAAAAAACTTTCAATTAATATCATTGTTTCATTGATAACTAAAATTATGATTTATTACCTTTAATGCCCTTTCCCTGTTGCCTTATCGTCTTTCCAATAGTTAATTGAGTCATCATGGTCCAGATGTGAGCAGGTCTTGACGATCAACGAAGAAATTTACAAAAAATCTTTGCTCAATGTTTTAACCAGAGAAAGAACTATTTAAACACCCAAATATTGATGATACCATGCATTTATTCTTATTAACTCTACTTAATCCAAGTAGAGTTGATTTATTCTTATGATTTTATCATTTATAGCATTTATTCTTATTAACTAATCCATGCAAAGTTTTATGCAAGCATTCATTCTTAACTCATGTATACTCTACTTAATCCAAGTAGAGTTGATTTATTCTTATGATCTTATCATTTAAAACATGCATTTATTCTTAACTCAGGTATACTCTACTTAATCCAAGTAGAGTTGATTTTATCATTTGAAGCATGCATTCATTCTTATAAACTAATCCATGCAATGTTTTATGCATACATTCATTCTTAACTCATGTATACTCTACTTAATCCAAGTAGAGTTGATTTTATCATTTGAAGCATGCATTCATTCTTATAAACTAATCCATGCAATGTTTTATGCATACATACTCCACTTAATCCAAGTAGAGTATGATTCTGAAATATTGTCACTTATACATGCATTGATTCTTATAAACTATTCATGCAAAGTTTTATTCATGCATACTCCACTTAATCCAAGTAGAGTTGATTCTGAAATATTGTCACATATACATGCATTGATTCTTATAAACTATTCATGCAAAGTTTTATTCATGCATACTCCACTTAATCCAAGTAGAGTTGATTCTGAAATATTGTCACTTAAAGCATGCATTAATTCTTATAAACTATTCATGCAAAGTTTTATTCATGCATACTCCACTTAATCCAAGTAGAGTTGATTCTGAAATATTGTCACATAAAGCATGCATTTATTCTTATAAACTATTCATGCAAAGTTTTATTCATGCATACTCCACTTAATCCAAGTAGAGTTGATTCTGAAATATTGTCACTTAAAGCATGCATTAATTCTTATAAACTATTCATGCAAAGTTTTATTCATGCATACTCCACTTAATCCAAGTAGAGTTGATTCTGAAATATTGTCACATATACATGCATTGATTCTTATAAACTATTCATGCAAAGTTTTATTCATGCATACTCCACTTAATCCAAGTAGAGTTGATTCTGAAATATTGTCACTTAAAGCATGCATTGATTCTTATAAACTATTCATGCAAAGTTTTATTCATGCATTTATTTTTAATTGATAGAAACTCCACTTAATCCAAGTAGAGGTGATTCTGAAATATTGTCATTTAAAGCATGCATTGATTCTTATAAACTATTCATGCAAAATTTTATCCGTGCATTTATTTTTAAATGATTGAAGCTCCACTTAATCCAAGTAGAGTTAATTCTGAAATATTGTCATTTAAAGCATGCATTGATTCTTATAAACTATTCATGCAAAGTTTGATCCATGCAGTGTTGATTCTGAAATATTGTCATTTAAAGCATGCATTGATTCTTATAAACTATTCGTGCAAAGTTTCATCCATGCATTTATTTTTAATTGATAGAAACTCCACTTAATCCAAGTAGAGTTGATCTATTCTGAAATATTGTCATTCAAAGCATGCATTTAATCTTATAAACTATTCATGCAAAGTTTTATCCATGCATTTATTTCTAATCAATTGATACTCCACTTAATCCAAGTAGAGTTGATTCTGAAATATTGTCATTTAAACCATGCATTGATTCTTATAAACTATTCATGCAAAGTTTCATCCATGCATTTATTTCTAACTGATAGAAACTCCACTTAATCCAAGTAGAGTTGATTTATTCTGAAATATTGTCATTCAAAGCATGCAATTATTCTTATAAACTATTCATGCAAAGTTTCATCCATGCATTTATTTTTAATTGATAGAAACTCCACTTAATCCAAGTGGAGTTGATTTTGAAATATTGTCATTTAAAGCATGCATTGATTCTTATAAACTATTCGTGCAAAGTTTCATCCATGCATTTATTTTTAATTGATAGAAACTCCACTTAATCCAAGTAGAGTTGATTTATTCTGAAATATTGTCATTCAAAGCATGCATTTAATCTTATAAACTATTCATGCGAAGTTTTATCCATGCATTTATTTCTAATCGATTGATACTCCACTTAATCCAAGTAGAGTTGATTTATTCTAATATATTTTCATTCAAAGCATGCATTAATTCTTATAAACTATTCATGCAAAGTTTTATCCATTCATTTATTTTCAAATGATTGAAACTCCACTTAATCCAAGTAGAATTGATTCTGAAATATTGTCATTCAAAGCATGCATTTAATCTTATAAACTATTCATGCAAAGTTTTATCCATGCATTTATTTCTAATCGATTGATACTCCACTTAATCCAAGTAGAGTTGATTCTGAAATATTGTCATTTAAACCATGCATTGATTCTTATAAACTATTAATGCAAAGTTTCATCCATGCATTTATTTCTAACTGATAGAAACTCCACTTAATCCAAGTAGAGTTGATTTATTCTGAAATATTGTCATTCAAAGCATGCATTCATTCTTATAAACTATTCATGCAAAGTATCATCCATGCATTTATTTTTAATTGATGGAAACTCCACTTAATCCAAGTAGAATTGATTTATTCTGAAATATTGTCATTCAAAGCATGCATTTAATCTTATAAACTATTCATGCAAAGTTTTATCCATGCATTTATTTCTAATCAATTGATACTCCACTTAATCCAAGTAGAGTTGATTCTGAAATATTGTCATTTAAACCATGCATTGATTCTTATAAACTATTCATGCAAAGTTTTATCCATGCATTTATTTCTAATTGATAGAAACTCCACTTAATCCAAGTAGAGTTGATTCTGAAATATTGTCATTTAAAGCATGCATTGATTCTTATAAACTATTCGTGCAAAGTTTCATACATGCATTTAATTTTAATTGATAGAAACTCCACTTAATTCAAGTAGAGGTGATTCTGAAATATTGTCATTTAAAGCATGCATTGATTCTTATAAACTATTCATGCAAAGTTTTATCCATGCATTTATTTCTAATCAATTGATACTCCACTTAATCCAAGTAGAGTTGATTCTGAAATATTGTCATTCAAAGCATGCATTTATTCTTATAAACTATTCGTGCAAAGTTTCATCCATGCATTTATTTTTAATTGATAGAAACTCCACTTAATCCAAGTAGAGTTGATTTATTCTGAAATATTGTCATTTAAAGCATGCATTGATTCTTATAAACTATTCATGCAAAGTTTTATCCATGCATTTATTTCTAATTGATAGAAAGTCCACTTAATCCAAGTAGAGTTGATTTATTCTGAAATATTGTCATTCAAAGCGTGCATTTATTCTTATAAACTATTCATGCAAAGTTTTATCCATGCATTTATTTTCAAATGATTGAAACTCCACTTAATCCAAGTAGAGTTGATTCTGAAATATTGTCATTTAAAGCATGCATTGATTCTTATAAACTATTCGTGCAAAGTTTCATACATGCATTTAATTTTAATTGATAGCAACTCCACTTAATCCAAGTAGAGGTGATTCTGAAATACTGTCATTTAAAGCATGCATTGATTCTTATAAACTATTCATGCAAAGTTTCATCCATGCATTTATTTTTAATTGATAGAAACTCCACTTAATCCAAGTAGAGATGATTTATTCTGAAATATTGTCATTCAAAGTATTCATTTATTCTTATAAACTATTCATGCAAAGTTTCATCCATGCATTTATTTTTAATTGATAGAAACTCCACTTAATCCATGTAGAGTTGTTTTATTCTGAAATATTGTCATTCAAAGCATGCATTTATTCTTATAAACTATTCATGCAAAGTTTTATCCATGCATTTATTTCTAATTGATAGAAACTCCACTTAATCCGAGTAGAGTTGATTTATTCTGAAATATTTTCATTCAAAGCATGCATTGATTCTTATAAACTATTCATGCAAAGTTTTATCCATGCATTTATTTTTAAATGATTGAAACTCCACTTAATCCAAGTAGAGTTGAATCTGAAATATTGTCATTTAAAGCATGCATTGATCCTTATAAACCAATCATGCAAAGTTTTATCCATGCATTTATTTCTAATCAATTGATACTCCACTTAATCCAAGTAGAGTTGATTCTGAAATATTGTCATTTAAACCATGCATTGATTCTTATAAACTATTCATGCAAAGTTTTATCCATGCATTTATTTCTAATTGATAGAAACTCCACTTAATCCAAGTGGAGTTGATTCTGAAATATTGTCATTTAAAGCATGCATTGATTCTTATAAACTATTCGTGCAAAGTTTCATACATGCATTTAATTTTAATTGATAGAAACTCCACTTAATCCAAGTAGAGGTGATTCAGAAATACTGTCATTTAAAGCATGCATTGATTCTTATAAACTATTCATGCAAAGTTTTATTCATGCATTTATTTTTAAATGATTGAAACTCCACTTAATCCAAGTAGAGTTGATTCTGAAATATTGTCATTTAAAGCATGCATTGATCCTTATAAACTATTCATGCAAAGTTTTATCCATGCATTTATTTCTAATCAATTGATACTCCACTTAATCCAAGTAGAGTTGATTTATTCTGAAATATTGTCATTCAAAGCATGCATTGATTCTTATAAACTATTCATGCAAAGTTTCATCCATGCATTTATTTTTAATTTATAGAAACTCCACTTAATCCAAGTAGAGTTGATTTATTCTGAAATATTGTCATTCAAAGCATGCATTGATTCTTATAAACTATTCATGCAAAGTTTCATCCATGCATTTATTTTTAATTGATAGGAACTCCACTTAATCCAAGTAGAGTTGATTTATTCTGAAATATTGTCATTTAAAGCATGCATTGATTCTTATAAACTATTCATGCAAAGTTTTATCCATGCATTTATTTTTAAATGATTGAAGGTCCACTTAATTCAAGTAGAGTTAATTCTGAAATATTGTCATATAAAGCATGCATTGATTCTTATAAACTATTCATGCAAAGTTTTATCCATGCATTTATTTCTAATCAATAGATACTCCACTTAATCCAAGTAGAGTTGATTCTGAAATATTGTCATTCAAAGCATGCATTTATTCTTATAAACTATTCATGCAAAGTTTCATCCATGCATTTATTTTTATTTGATAGAAACTCCACTTAATCCAAGTAGAGTTGATTTATTCTGAAATATTGTCATTCAAAGCATGCATTTATTCTTATAAACTATTCATGCAAAGTTTCATCCATGCATTTATTTTTAATTGATAGGAACTCCACTTAATCCAAGTAGAGGTGATTCAGAAATACTGTCATTTAAAACATGCATTGATTCTTATAAACTATTCATGCAAAGTTTTATCCATGCATTTATTTTTAAATGATTGAAACTCCACTTAATCCAAGTAGAGTTGATTCTGAAATATTGTCATTTAAAGCATGCATTGATCCTTACAAACTATTCATGCAAAGTTTTATCCATGCATTTATTTCTAATCAATTGATACTCCACTTAATCCAAGTAGAGTTGATTCTGAAATATTGTCATTCAAAGCATGCATTGATTCTTATAAACTATTCATGCAAAGTTTCATCCGTGCATTTATTTTTAATTTATAACAACTCCACTTAATCCAAGTAGAGTTGATTTATTCTGAAATATTGTCATTCAAAGCATGCATTGATTCTTATAAACTATTCATGCAAAGTTTTATCCATGCATTTATTTTTAAACGATTGAAGCTCCACTTAATTCAAGTAGAGTTAATTCTGAAATATTGTCATTCAAAGCATGCATTTATTCTTATAAACTATCCATGCAAAGTTTTATCCATGCAATTATTTTTAATTGATTGATCCTCTACCTAATCCTTATGTAACCGACTTTATAAATTATTATTTTTTATATAAATTTATATTTCTAGGCAGGAATTGGTATAAAATAATTTCAAAATATAATTGTAGTAAAAGAACAACATTAGTGTGCCGTTCAAATAAAATAATTGAATAACTCCGTAAACAATAGATTTGTAAGAAAAAGGCACCGAATTAACTTGGAGGGTATGTTGGTGCGGATCACCACCCCAGACCACCCAACCGGTCGATACGAGGGTCGATAACAGACTGACAGATCTGACTCACGCGGCGTCTTATATAGCGGCTAATGGCGGTGAGTCATCCCTTGCCTCTGATTGGTCGACGTCGAGTGTTTGTTAAGTCATGCGTATCGAACGTTTTCTACCGAACTGAAAATTTTCCTAAACAATATTTGAATTTTAGACAAAAATCACTTATTGTTTAATAATAAATAATTATTTATATGGTATGATAATCATAATAATTAATATAACATATTGATTAAATAATTATATATATTTATGTATTTTTGGATATTATTTGTAACATTTAAACTGTTGTATTTTTTTATTTATTTTTACTTTCAATTGAAATGAACCTATTGTTTATAAATAATCAATTATAAACTTAATTTAACTTTAACAATATGTTATATTAATTATATTGATTATAATAACATATAAACCATTATTTATTATAAAACAATAAGTAAATTTGTATTTTTATTAACATATATTATTAATTATCAACGTATTTAATTATGTATATTTATGTATTTTTACAATAAATTTTGGGTATTGTTTTTATTTTCTTTATTTATTATTATTTACTTTCGATTGAAATGAGTCTATTGTTTGTAAATTATTGATTATAAAATTAACTTACCTTTAACAATATGATATATTAATCATAATGATTATAATAACATATAAACAATTATTTATTAAAAAACAATATGTGATATTTGTTTAAATTTCCAATATTGCATAGGAAAATTTTCAATTCGGCTGAGAATGTTCTCGATACGCATGATTGAACAAAAACTCGACGTCGACCAATCAGACGCAAGGGGTGAGTTGCCGCCATTACCGCCGCGTCAGTCTGTTATCGATCGTCGTATCGAGCGGTTGGATGGGGTGGTGTGGTGGTCCGCTCCATCATACCCTCCAAGTTCATTCGGTGGTGCAGTTCGGTTTAGTGTTGTGACTCGTGTGTTCAATTAGTGTTGTGATTAGTGCCCTAATGGATATACTGGATACGACCACGGATTGCAAGGTAGGTGTCTTTTTGTTACAAATCAATTGTTTTCGAAGTTATTCAATTATTTTATTTGAACGGCACACTAATGTTGTTCTTTTATTACAATTATATTTTGAAATTATTTTATACCAATTCCTGTCTAGAAATATAAATTTTTTTATAAAGTCGGTTATATAAGGATTAAGTAGAGGATCACTCAATTAAAAATAAACAAATCAATTGTTTACGGAGTTGTTCAATTATTTTGTTCGATTTTAGTAAATTCTACTTAAGCTTAGATACAATAATCACTATAAATGTTTTTTATATCAGTTATATAAGTAATAATTAAAATATTAAAATAATTGTTTTAACTAATGAAAAAACAATTGAATGGTTAATAACAATTAAAATAATAAATACATAAAACTGCATGGATAGTTTTTAAGAATAAATGCATGCATTAAATGTCTAAATTTCAGATTAAATCAACTCTACTTGGATTAAGTGGAGTATCAATCATTTAAAAATAAATGCATGAATAAATCTTTGCATGGATGGTTTATAAGAATAAATGAATGCACTAAATGACAAAATTTCAGATTAAATCAACTTTACTTGGATTAAGTGGAGTATCAATCATTTAAAAATAAATACATGGATAAAACTTTGCATGGATAGTTTATAAGAATAAATGACAAAATTTCACACTAAATCGACTCTACTTGGATTATGTGGAGTATCAATCAATTATAGTTCTTTCTCTGGTCAAAACATTAAGAGAAGATTTTTTGTTCATTTCTTAGTTGATCGTCAAAACCTGCTCACACCTGGACCATGATGACCCAACCAACTATTGGAAAGACGATAAGGCAACAGGGAAAGGGCATTAAAGGTAATAATTTGTAATTTTAATTATCAATGAAACTATATTAATTGAAGGTTTTTGATTAATTTCAGGTAGGTCCAGAACGAGACTAGTTAACCTGGCAACTGTCAACGCAAAGTAAGTTTTTGAACGTATTGATTTTAATTCCAAATCTTCTTCCCTCATGATCTTTTGATTTATACATAAACATGTTTTTGAAAAATGTAAGAAAGATATGTTTTATGATTTTCAGGAATGGTTTATTCTTATTTTCTTTGTCCAATCTAATCAGACATTCTTTTCAGCTCAATTAAATTAATGACACAGTCGTGTTAAATGTTTGTTTGATATGATTTTCATGAGTATTGTTTTTAAATAATACTAATAAGGCTCTCTCTTTCAGCTTACATAAATAAAAGAAAATTTAGTGTGTTTTATTTTCTTCTCCTTTTTTGTTGGTCATATTATTGACCAACAAATTCCCTTTTTGTTCGTCACATTATTGACTAACAAATTCACTTTTTGTTCGTCATATTATTGACCAACAAATTGCCTTCTGTTCGTCATATTATTGACCAACAAATTCCTTTTTGTTTGTCAATTTATTGACCAACAAATTTCCTTTTTGTTCATTTTTTAATTATTTTGTTATTTGCAGGAATTCATAATAATTAATAATTTTAATTTATTTACAGATAATAGTGTTTCTAGATTTTAGTAAATTGTAACTTAGTGTAAAGCTGCATTTACTCAGCGAGGATTAATATTTTTGAATTGAATATTTTTCGCCGTAAATGCAGAGACTCACCTACAAATTACTAACCCAAAATTGTATTTTTAAATTGTAAGGCTTGTCATAGGATTTATTAAAATTTGAAATATCTGATCTTATATTAACTAATTTTACTTATTAGCTAATATTTGTTTGAACATTATTATCAGATTATTATTTAACATTATAATCAGAAATTAAATGATTATACAAGTGAAATTTTTATGTAAAATAAATCGGGATAATGAATTTATAACTCTTTTTTTTTATTATTATATATTAGGTTTTTATTGAATTATATTAAATAAAATGAACGGTACTCATAATTCCTTATTAATCTACATTCGTATAATAAATCTGTTGTTAAATCAACCGATTTCTAATCTTAATAATTATTATTATTAAATATTTAAAATGAAACTTCAGAATTTACTTTAATTATTTTTATTTAACAATTTATGTAAATAAGAGAGAATCTTACTTATCACCTTATAATAAATATTTGTTTAAATAATATAAATAATTTTGTAATTATAAATAAAACGTACATTTTAATCATGAATATATAAAAAGTAAATATATAACAATCTGAATATAAATAAATTGAATAAAATTTACTTTTCTTTTATGTTATATTATTATTATATTATTTATTATATTGTTTATAATAATTATAAAACATTTATTATAATTATAAAATAAAATATTTGAAATTAACTGTAAGATTCTGTTTGGCAATGTCGCAATTAAGGAAAAGCAAAATTCTAAATACAAGTTAATCAGTAATTTAAACTAGTAATTAAATTAAATACTTAATTAATTTTTGCTTATATTGCATTTAAATTTAACCCACGAATAAAATATTTATGAAAGAAATTTAAATATTACTTTAATAATTTTTTTTAATAAGAATTTATGCCTATCGACTTGTTTATTTGATTTATTTTAGTAAATATGTGATAAATATTAAAAATAAAGTTCTAAATTCTCGTCTGTTACGTTTTTAAACATTAAAATACCTATATTTTCAGTTTTTATAAATTTTTAAACTCTACAAGATGTAAAATTAATTATAATTATTATTTATTACATCACTTATGTTGTTTTAAATGACCACATTTAGATAAAACATACATTTGAATCAGAATTTAGAGAATAAAAATTAAAAATATGGGTATTTGAATGTAACAGAAAATGGGTAAATATTTAAACATACAAAAATTAAATAAATACGTTTACTAAGTAATGGGAATCTAATGAAGACTGACTGATTTCTGAGAATGTCTTTTGGTATTATTGGATAATGAATTAATGATATTAACTTCCTGAGATTCATTTAGACTTTGGTATTTTGAGTACTATAAATATAAAGCAAATAATTTGATATTTTGAGTACATACTTAATCATTATTTTCGTTTATTTTACCAAATTCAGTTGTTGCTAAATTAACATTTAAACTAATCATAATTAAACAAAAACTAAAACGATAGTATATAATTGTTATAGTTATAATTGTGTATTATTTTATGCTTTGGCTTAATAATTGTTAATAAATTGCTGTCATTTGCAATAGTAAAGGAAGTAATTGTTAAGATAGAAGTTTATATTTATTCAGTATAATTCAGGTAAATTGGTGGTAAATAAAACATAATTTGGTTTAAATTACACTTTATTGTTTTAATTATATAGAAATATTTAAATTTAAAAATTACACAAACATTAAAGAAGTTTTAGAACCTCAATAAAAAACGTATTAACTAGTCATAATGCACACGCCCACCTACACCATCCAGTTTAACTCGGTGGATTGTTGCCGCTGAGCAATTGTTGTGCAGATCTGGCAGCAATAGTCGGATCAAAGATCAACGGCGTCTGCGGTACCGTGTTGTCCGGTATCGAAACCGGCGGCGCGACGGCCGGTGCGTACGACAAATTCTGCAGCGCAGGCGGCTGCGATTCGAAACTGACTGGCACTTGTGTGTACATCGGTTGGGGGTAGCTGTAGGCTGCGAAGTTCGAGGTACCTATCGGGTACGCGCCTGTTTGCGGCGGGTACATTGGAACTGGTTGGACGACGTTGTTTTGCTGTTGGACATTGTAGAACTGGGGTATTGAAGTGGGTGGTGGGATGTTGGTGTACAGCACGGAATTGGGTTGTGCGTCTTGGACGCTTGCAGTGGTTGCGACTGTAACTGGGGTGGAGAAGATGGGATCCTGGATAACTGTAGTGGGAACAGTTTGGGGTACGCTAGGTTGAATTGTCAATTCAGATGTACTTTTTATTAAATTGTTAACATCAGGCTTGACATCTTCACTAAGAGTGGCACCAACACTTGAAATCTCGGTAGTAGAAGGAACTGACGGAGCATTAAAAGTGGTACTTGGGATATTTGGGACTGTCACAGTTGTTGGAGTAATTAATGGAGTGACAGTACTAGGGATGTTTGGTATTATGTTAGTAGTAGGTGGAGGTTTGTTTGCATTGGGATTCCTAACTGGGATTCGATGTAAATATCCATATCCAATGCCGCAACCTACAGATCCTTCACCACCCCATTGTGCATTGGGTGTTATTGATACTTCTCTGCATGAATCATCATCAGAATTGTAAACATACAGCTTTAAACTGACCCCCTCATGATTCTCCAGAAGGTTGAACAAATCCTCAGCCTCATGCAGAATAGAATCAGCTCCAATTATGTAATCAGAGAAGGCTCGTAAGCCAGCTAAGTCAGCTGGTGAATTTGGTATGACTTCCAAAATGTGCCATACATTTTCCTTGGCAACTTCAAAAGAACAAAATCTAATGCTAATTCCTAGTAAGCCTTGGCCACCCCAACTATCACTTGGCTCTATTGTGACACTTCTAACACTTTGTGTCTTACAACTGTATATAGTCAGAGGTAGTGGCTTTCCTAAAACAATATTTATGGTAAAAACTGAATGGGCTGAACTAAATAAAAATTACCAATTCCATTTTTTAATATTTGTTTAAGTGTATCATCGTCGCGGTCTAATCTAGTGCCGTTAATAGCGACGATAAAATCAAAGAATGCTTGGAGACCAGCTTTGCTACCAGGAGAGTTATCTTGTACCTGTAATTATTTGATTAAAATTGTGTTTTAGCCTGAAAAACTAAGCGGTTTTTACCCTGAGTACATGGTATCCATCTGTACCTCCCCCAGGAATATCCACGCTTTCAGAGTTTCCCATATTTATGATTTACATCTAAAAAGTACGTGGCAGGGTAGTGTTGTCATAACCAAAAATTAATGACGTTTTGACGTTTCACAACCCAATGACAATCGTTAATAAAGAGTGCTTTACATATCAAACATGTAATTATTGGACCAATATTCATTAAAATTACCTCTAGAAAGTTATGGCAAATAGTTTCTTTTAGAATATGATATTTAATTTATTTTGCAACGGAACACTCTATTTTATATACGTTTTGATGTTTGGAAACGATGAGTAAATAATTTCAAGATTAATGTGAATGATTCTTTACTGACGTCACTAGACGAGTTTACAGTGTTGCCTATCATTTTTGTGTGCGGCGTTTTAATGTTTAATTCTAAATTAATAAAAAGTATATACAGCATACAACCTATCAAAACACCTAGTTCTTAAACTAGTGAACTACATTCTACTAATTTATGGCTTTATAGTAATTAAACTACATAAAAGTTTCGCAAATAAACAAACGGCAACGCCGCCTTAATTATCCTCACATCTCAAAAATAAACAGTCCATTGCGTTTGTGTTTAATATCAAAATTTTTTCGTAACAGTGAATCGTGCACGCTACACATCTTCGTCGATCGAAAATGAGGAACTAACGTGGTCGAATGTCGCATTCGCACGAAACAATCAACAAACCGACCGTGTTAAGTCGATGGAAATAACCTGAGTGACATTTCTTTGTCCAGCCAAAATTTCGCGTCGCCTGAACCCCCAACGAATTATTAGAAACGCAATTTGTTTGGAGAAATTTCTGTAAACGTAACTCATTCGGTAGGATGCCCATGACAATTTAGGACTTGCGAGGGTGAGTGTGATTTTTAATAATCAGCTGTTCTTTGTTTATTTGACAAGTTGCACAATGTCGTTTATTGTGAATTTTAAAACCTGCTGGCACATGTTATTTTTGTTCAAGTTCACGTAGTTAGTTCAGGTTTAGATTATTTAAATGATATCGAATTGCTATTAAACATGTTGCTTTTATATAACCTTAATAATTCCTTACAAAGCGACGTAATTTGAATTGTGCTTATTCATTTAGATTTTGAAATGGTGCATATTAACAATAAGGGGATTAGCAAATCCTTTTTCTGCCACTTGTTTCCTGTTAGCATTAAGGTTGACTAGATACATAAACCAGCAGTACACTAGATCTAATTGTAAGGTCAAAACAAACCTTCACTTCTCCACATTATTTTAAATTTATTCAAAATATAAATATATAATTGTATAAAAATACCTGTGGTCTATCTAAAATAAACCTTCTGTATTAAGCGGAATTAATTATTAATTATGTATGTGTGTGTGTGTTGAATATTATTGTTTATTCATATTATTATTATTATTATAAGTATTTATTCCTTAAATATAAAAATATAATCATCTTATTTCTGGGTTATCTTAATTTAAGAAACATAAAATTTATAGTTATCTGTTATCTTCTTGAGATAACACCCTTTAATTATCAAATAGTTGCTTTATTATACATCTATTTACATTTAAGAATATAAATGATTTGCTTTATTAAATAATACTTTTAGTTTTTGTATAGTTTAATACTCAATTTAAGAATAGAATTGATTTACTCAACTATAGAAAATCACATTTTTTATTGTTATATTAAAATTCCCAATAACCTTCTGCCATATAAAAAATTAACATTTTAAATTTAATCTAATTTACAAACAAATGACCATCTTATAATGTAAATATTTATTTTTTAAACATAACTAAATAAACTACAAATATTATATATACAGTAGTGGCCATAATTATAGCAACTTATTAAAGTATGGTTAAAATATGAGCTGTACTACTTGAATTGACCATGTAGGAAGATTCCAATTTTATTCTTCAAAAAATTGCGTAATTTTTTATTTTTTAATATTCGTGGTAAGAAAAATTATACAAGAAGAGATGGCTTAAGATTTTATGGTTAAATGAGCCATTTGTTTTCATTATTATTAAAAGATTTAGAGAAACTAACCAAGGGGTATGAAAACCTTGTCTGAGTTCAAAAAACTAGAAAGAAAATTAATAACTGGATAATTCGATAATTTTAATGTCAAAAAACATTTTATTGTCAACTGAAATTATAGCTAACCTGGAGAAAATTAGTTCAAGGACTGTGAGAAAATGGTTTGTTTGACCACAAACCTACAAAAAAACCCTGATATTATATACTTTAACAGTTCACATTAAATAAAAGAGATATAGTTAAAATATTTAATGTTTCTATAGTAAATATATTATTTTGTTTTTGTTTTATTTGATATACTGGATGAGTTTTTCAACCAGATATAAATAAATATTAAAACAAATTATTTTAATTAATATTGAATTCTAATTTTTTGGTTTAATCTAATAAATTTACAAGAAAATTGCAATATTTTTTAGTTAATATTTGTTTTTATTGTCGATTATTTTGCCTACTATTATTAAAATTTTCAATAATCTTTTATTATATCAATATAAACAAAAATAATCTTTTATTATATTTATTTGTAAACATACATAAGTAAATAAATATTTCATTTATCTGTTCTGGAGATAATAATTTTAGTAGACCTGCACAAGAAATAAATATTTATTTAGATGTTCAGGAGATAATAATTTTTACAGATCTGAGCAAGTATTTCCTTTACTACCATAAATATTTTTTATTGTTTTTATCTCATTTGATATGTCTGAGTCAGTATTTTAACCTGATATAAATAAACATGACAATTGTTTTATTAATAATATTGAGAATCTTATTTATACGTTATCAGAATGTTATAATGTTACTTTTACTATTGTCGGTTAATTTGTCTATTATTATTAAAATTTCCTCTTTTATTATATTAAAAAAAATGTTTTGTAAAACAAAACCACAGTCTTTTACAGTAAAATTTATTTTTAAGCAAAATATATATGTTTTATTTATCTGTTATAATTTATTTTCCTAAATTCATACTTTTTAATAAAGTTTATTAGTTAAATTCATACTTTTTAATACAATTATATTTTTATTTGAACTCTCTCGAAAATCATTTGAATTTTGAGAGAAACAATGCACGACAGAGACAGTAAAAGTCTGCAAATTTGCTTCGTAGTGAGAATCTTCTACCGTCTCTGTCATGTATGTTATCTCTCTCATAATCCAGAAGGATAAATAAATATTAAAACGAATTATTTTAATTATTATTGTGATAATTAATTATTCATATTTTATTAATAGTATTTTTTTATGCGTTATCTAAAAGATAATTAATTTTACTACTGTCGATTAATTTGTCTATTATTATTAAAATTTCATTTTTTATTCTATCTTTTGTTATATTAAAAAAAAATTATAAACAATCGTTTATTTATTTTTTGAACAAATATAAATGTTTTATTTATCTGTTTACAGAAATGTTTATTTGAAATAAAACTATTGAAATACATATTTTCCTAAATTTATATTTTTTAATAAAATTATATTTTTATTTGAACTTTTTTTTGTAGTTTTGTTGGAATTTTACTATCTTTGACTAACTCATACCGTTTACTTTGTTATAAAAGTAAAGTATTATCGTAATAATAAAAAATAAACGACAAATAAACAATAATGCAAAATTTATCAGTATCTAACTCGTGTGGACTACGGTAATTTCATCATTGCTCATAAACACAACACTAGAACGAATATCTAATGAATCACCATATGTCGGTTTTATGCCCAAAAAAGAGGCTTATCTATCACTTCATTTCGTTGTAGTCAGTCGCTTATTAACCAACACAATGAAAATGAAAACTTCACAAATGGACGAAAAGGTTCCAAACCATTGTAATGCATTCTAATTGTGTTCCCTTACTGTTTAATTTCAGAAGGAAGAGATGCCCAACATGAAAAACTACCAGAGTCTAGACGACAGAGACGAGTCAAGCGGACACGTCCTATTCCAGGCGGAGCCGAACCGTTCACGATGGAACCACATAATCGACCTGGATTCATTCTTCGTCCGTGCGTACAATTACCACCAGAACCACGGCTTCCTCTGTATGTTGCTGCAGGAGATATTCGAGCTGAACCAGTTCGCTTTCATCGTCGCCCTCAGTACGTATTTAGCCCACGGTGTTAACTACGAAAAGCTTTTCCACAGGTAAATCCTATCTTAGTTTGTTTAATTGTGCACAATATAATTGGTTTAAACTGTTTTCAGAGGTGCCACGAAGACTACGATGAGCGAGGTGATTCTCCCCTTGGGTGAATGCATAGGCAACTTTCTGTTGATCACTTGGATTTTAATTATAATCGCAATCGCCGTGTTTGCGTTGAAGTTTATCCGAGGTGTCTATCAGATTATACAATTCTGGGATATTAAACAGTTTTATAACTTCGCCCTTGGCATTAAAGACAAGGAGTTGGACAATCTGACCTGGAACGAGGTCCAGGGCAGAATAATTAAGGCCCAGCTCGACCACCAAATGTGTATCCACAAAAAGGAACTGACAGAATTAGATATTTACCATAGGTAATGATTTAGAATTAAAACTTGTCAGTAATAATCTTGGTTGTTGTTTTTTAAAGGATTCTTCGCCAAAAGAACTACCTCATCGCCCTCGTAAACAAGCGTCTCCTCCCTCCACGCCTAGACATCCCGTTCTTCGGTGAGGAGATCTACTGGACCAAAACCCTCTGCTACAACATCCAGTGGTTGCTGTTTTGGTCGCCCTGGTCGCCGTTCGAGAATCTATTTAACTTGCGCGAGGAATACAAGAAGCAGAGTCTGCGCCAAGAGCTGGCTACCAGACTGGGACGTCACGTGCTGTATTTGGCTCTGGTCAACCTCATATTCGCCCCCTTAATATTTTTCTGGCAGATCCTGTACGCCTTCTTCTACTACGCCGACTTGTTCAGGCGTGACCCACAAAAAGTAATATAATTTCCTTGTATTTATTATAGTTTTATTCAATGGCTGTGCTTGTAGGTGGGTTTGAGGAACTGGTCGTTGTATGGTCTGTTGTACTTGAGGCACTTCAACGAGCTTGATCACGAGTTGGGGGAGCGTCTTGTCAAAGCTTACAAACCGGCGTGTCGCTACGTCGCCGCCTTTAGCTCGCCTCTTACCACGCTGATAGCCAGTCACATCGGCTTCATCAGCGGTTCCATGATGGCTGTGTTCATAGCTTTAACTGTTTACGACGAGGATGTGCTCAGTGTAGAGCATGTCATCACTCTTGTTTCAGGTAAAACTTTGTTTTATCTTGATTTTAAAATTAAAGAATTTAAAAAACTTTTAGTACTCATCATTAAAAACAACCAGAATATTAAAAATAAAACTATTTAAGTATATAAATTTTAATCCATCATTTTATTGATATATTTTGGTACCTTGTAAAATAGTTTTCAGAATTTTTGGAAATGTATTGGTTTTAGGCACAATTTTTTGTTCTTAATTTGATGAATATTGGTTCAAATTAAATAATTAAATGTTTTTTATACAGTTTAAGGACACAAAACATTATCTAAATTTGTTGAATATTGGACCAAATTAATTATTTTTTATTTACAATATTTATTTTTTGGACACTTTTATGTTTTTTCTTTAGTTTAAAGATTCAAAACATCAGTTATTTAAACAAATTATACACATTTTTTAAATTTTTTGAGTTTAGTGTGTTGAATTTTTTCAGTTTTATTTGTTGAATATTGGAACAAATTAATTATTTTTTATTTAGAACATTTTTTAAATTTTTTTCTTTAGTATAAAGATTCCGAACATCAATTATTTAAAAAAAAAAAATATGCATTTTTACAATTTTTTGTTCTTAATTTGATGAATGTTGGATCAAATTAAATGATTTACATTTTCAAAATTTCCTTTTTTGTACAACTTTATGTTTTTTGTTTAGTTTAAGGATTCTAAACATCATTTATTTTAAAAAAAACTATACTTTTTTAATATTATGTCCTCAATTTATTGAATATTGGATCATTAAATAATTTTTAATTACAAAATTTCCTTTTTTGTGCAGTTTCATGTTTTTTTTAGTTTCCAAACATAAATTATTTAAAAAAAATATACATTTTTTTTTTAATTTTTTGTCCTTAATTTGTTGAATATTAGGTCAAATTAAATAATTTTTATTTTCAAAATTTACTATTTTTGTACACACTTAGTTTAAAATTTTAAAAAATCAATTATTTAAAAAATTATATATTTTTTTAATTTTTTTGTCCTTAATTTGTTGAATATTGAGTCAAATTAAATAATTTTTAATTTCAAAATTTACCTTTTTTGTACACTTTTGTTTTTTCCATTAGTTTAAAGACTCAAAATATAAATTATTTAAAAAATTATATATTTTAAATTTGTTGTTCCTAATTTGATGAATATTTGATCAAATTAAATAATTTTTATTTTTAAAATTTACTTTTTTGAAGACTTATGTTCTTATCTAGTTTAAAGATCATCAATCAGACATCAATTATATAAAAATTGTACTCTCTAGATTAACATAATCTCTTTATACAACTTTAATGATCAAGTATTTAATGAAAACATCTCTTTTAGCTTTGGGAGTGATAGTGGCAATATGCCGTGCGATGCAACCAGAGGAAAACCAGTCTTACAGTCCAGAATCGTTGTTGTCGGCTGTGGTGTTGCACACCCATTATCTACCACCGGATTGGCAGGGTCATGCACATAGGTCAAAAATCCGCCTCCAGTTCCAGCAGTTGTTCCAGTACAGAGTCGTCGGACTGATCGAGGAGCTTTTGTCCCCGATCATTACTCCCTACGTGTTGTGGAGGTAATGTATTTTACAACTTAGCTAAATAAATAAACATAGATATGGGTGTGGTAGATGAGTGTTGCGTTAGCGTGAACGGTACACCATGAATGTATTGCAGGTACGTGTACCCGAAGACGCTCGATATCATCGACTTTTTCCGCAACTTCACGGTGACGGTGGTGGGCGTGGGCGACGTGTGCAGCTTCGCCCAGATGGACATCAAGAAGCACGGCCACCCCGACTGGCACCACGAATCCTGCGTCGGCGGCACCCAATACTCCCAAGCCGAGGACGGCAAAGTCGAGCTGTCGCTCGTCCACTTCAAAATGACGAACCCGACGTGGGCGCCGCCCGCCGACGCGGTCGAGTTCATGCACGACATCGAGCAGGTGGGCGGCGTGCGCAGTCTCGAGGGGGCCAGCATGCTGAACGTCACCTACGACTCGGAGATAAGCGGCGTGGTGCCGCGGCAGCGCAGGCCCAACGCCTGGAGCGAGCCCGAGCCGAAAGACAAGGAGCAGGACCAGATCATGGGCGAGAGCATCATGTATCTGTACGACCTGAACAGGATGCTGCGCAGCCCCACGGTCGTCGAGAGTACGCCCCTGTTGCACGAATGATCTAGTCGAACAGTCGCGAGTTACATTTGGAGTATTCCTATTTAACCGGCCCAATTGTGGGGCGGGTTTTGGTTTTAGGCGCTGCCAGCCAAATTGATCGTGCACCTGATTTTATAGCGTTTAAGTTATTTATTTAGAATTTCGGGGTAGATATTTAAACGATTGTTGCCGTACTCAAAGAGTTGGTGCTATTCCAGATACATATACCCGAGAACGGTGGACATCGTGGACTTTTTCCGCTACTTTACGGTGAAGGTGATCGGTGTGGACGACGTATGCAGTTTCGCACACATGGACCTGAAAAAGCACGGCGATCCGGATTGGCACAGAGCGTCGGGCATCGAAACGTCCGAGTATTTCCATGCGGAAAACGGAAAGGTGGAATTGTCGTTGGTGCACTTCAAAATGACCAATCCTCACTGGTTGGTACCGGATCACGCACGCGAATTTGTCACCGACATTGAGAAGATGAGCGGCTCCTTGAGCTTGGAGTCGAGTCGCTCGTACTCTGAGGAGACGGCCAGCAGAAAGTCGGAGGCGAGCACGACCTTCTCACAAAGAGCAGTGAACGGCAGCATCGCATACTTGTACACCGCCAAGAGTAGACACCAATTTCTAGATTGAAATCTTTTTTTTTTATGGGTAATTGTGACTTAAATTTCTGATTAAATACGTGTGGAACATGTATTGTTTGTATTACTGTAATTTCGGGGTGCACTTTCAGTTTGACGAAATTATTTTAATCATTTACAAATTATAAATGCCATATTTTATTTACATAAGCTATTAGGATTATTCTAGTAATTAGCTTTTATTTTATGTTATAATGAACAGATCTGAGTGCTTAGTAATTACATATTATCTCTTACCTGGTAGAATATCTATAATTACCAGTTGTATATATAATTTCTTTTTATATTTTGAGTAATGTACATATATAATTTATACACGATTTCTATTTATTTTAACGGTTGCGTGATCATCATTATTAATATACTTTATTTTTACTTTTTGTGATCATCAACTAAATATTTGTATATACATACATACTTTGTGATAACTTAATTAATTTTTAGATTTATTTTTTAACTTCCAGTTATGGAAATTATTTTTACAATTCACATGGGAGTGTTCAAAGTGTAACTTGTGACTTTGATAATAATATTAAGAAACTGTATATTTTGCTGTAGGAAAATGTATATTTTGATTTATTTTACAATAGATTTATTCTTAAAAACTATTCGCTACTTATCACTTATCTATTAAAGTACCGCGTACTTTTTTAGTTTCCTGGGACTTGTGCTGTTCCTGTTTCCTTTTGTTCATACCTTTACGTTCGAGCTGCTTCTCGATAATCCTAGCATTATTTGCGTAACTGTCGGCAACTTCTCGCTGTAAATAAATTTATTTATACATAAGTCAACTTAATTATAGGAACAAACTAATTATATGTATTATTTTCTGACATTGGTAATAAAAATTAATAAACATATTGACGTGTTTTATTTGTTGAGCCTTAAACAAAAATCCATCCACTTTTTTAAGTAATTTTGTTTTCAATTTTTTCCTCGTATTTATTGCTGTCGTCTTTCCAAGAATCACACTGTACATAGCGCCAACTCTCGAACGTTTTAACTTAACATTGACAAAACGTGTGTTGAAATCGTCGGTTTTAGAGTTTAAAATTAGTAAATACTGTATAATTAAGTGATTAATTTAGTTTGTTTGGTTTTGAGTATGACTAATTGGAAACATTAAGAAAGTGTGATAATTTTAACGTGAACATATTTGTGGTTGCACCATGAATTTAGGTAAGTAACTAATACAATGCTTCTAATATCAAAGGTTAGAAATATATTGTGTTCGGTAATACTCATAAAAAGTTTATCACCACATAAATATACAATAAACTTACCGCTTCAATTTCGTCCTCTTCCTCATCAATAGTAGATACAGTGACTGAACTAAACTTGCCCATATTCTTCGTGTGTTTAGTAACCATGACCTTCTTCGGTTTCTCCACAGCCACTTGATTGTATATATCGTTAATGGGTCCTTCTTTAGAGCTCGTAATCAGCGCCCCCCTGATTATAAAAGTGACAGGACTTTGTGGCTGTGACTTATAATACAAATTCAAGTTGCACTTCTTACATTTGTACCGGTACTGCCTTTCAACTCCCTCACCCCTGGATATGTACACGGTTTCGTCCTGGTCGCAGATCATTTTGTGCGCGTGTCCCACACCGTCCAACACTCTTGCGCCGTCCCTTTTCCTTAGGGGCAGTTTGTCCATGTTGCAGTCCAGAATTAAGGTCATTTGTCCACAGAGGCAGTAGTAGATGTGCAGGGGCTTTTCGTCGCCGTACTCCTCTTGGTCTTTCGTGTCCGAACATGCTATGCTCCTTGACACTACTTTGGGCATTTTAATACGGTTTAATAATTTTGTTTTAAATTTTTCGAATTTCACACATAAATTTATCTTTTTTTGGGGTTATGTTTACAACTTAGCTGTCAAACAGTTAAAAATCGCAGTTGTGACGTCATTAAAATATAAACAGAACGTGTTTTCAATTTAATTTTGATTAAAACTCTCTCTTCCATCAATATAAATGTATTAACTATTAAAGTAATTAAATAAAGATTAAATAATAATTGAGAAACGGAAATTTAAATTTCAAATCAGGGTGACCAATCTAATCTAGGGGAACGGTGCAAAAAATCCATATCGCACATGGGGGATTTATTTCGCGCAACATTGGACACGGCAGAGGGCGAGGTTTGTTTATAAACAGTTATGTAGTTGTGTTGTGTTTGAACAATGTCTCTAAAATCAATAGCTGAAGAATACTTCAGCAATTTAAACCCAATAGCCAGTAGAATGTTCCAAGATATGGACGAAACAAAAACGAGCTATCAAGAACTGTGGCCTTCATTGAGTGAAGACCAACAAAAGCAAATATTATCAGAAAGTATTATAAAACCAGAAGTGTCGATTAAGTACGGTTCTTGCGAGGAGGATAAAGACAACAGTAAATATGCTGTTAAGCTCATAATTGAAGACAATTGCTCATACAGGGATGAACACTCAGGTCCATTCAGCTTTAGAACTCAAAGCCAAAGAGATTTAAGTATTGTAGGAAAAGAGAAGAAGACTAACAATAAAGTTGTTAAAGCCTCAAATATTGTCAAACCAATTCCAAAGGTAACTGGTTGAATTGTTCCATTTAAATATATAAAAATTCACTTTGTTTCCAGACAAAATCCATTGTCTATGTTGAGGACAATATTATGCAAGTTGAAATTGAGAGTGAGACTGCTGAGTTACCAAAGACAGGTCTTGATTTTCTTGACAACTGGTAAATGTATCTTTTTGGGTACATATTGTGTGAAGTATTTTGTTAAAATAAGTTTATGTATTGGATTTATTTAAAATATTTATTAAAGATTGATTTTACATATGATACTTGTCTTTAATTTCTTTCTTTTTCAACGAAATCGTTTGCCTTTTGTGTTACAGATACATATTTTGAATATTTTAAAATTTGGTGTTATCTGGGTTGCATATAGTTAAAGATACTTTTAATATATTTTTTCTAAATATTAGCTCTATACTACTAATCATAAACATAATTTTAAAAACTACATTAAAACAAATGTTATTTTTTGACTACAATTTTTTATAAAAAAGACCATAAGCAAATATTAAATATAAATATGTTAAAAACTTATCATTTTTTGGCGCCCAACTTATTAATTTATATACAGCCCATTTGAAAGCGAGGAAACCCCCCATAAAATTTGTATTTTTTAGTCATGAAAATATATATCCTGGTGGAAAAGGTATGGAATATATATTTACTTATTATAAGTATCACCTAATGTTTCCCCCTTCTATTTTATCTGGAAAAAATATGGAATATTTTATTAATATTCATAAAAAATTAACAATAACTCAAATATTTAAATATTAGGCTTCTATTACTGCTTTGCACCTTTTAAGAATATAATCTACCAGCCTCTGTAATGGGTCTAAGATCCAATATTTCAGCAATATGATGCTCTTACCCTAATGCCAGGGTTAGTTTAAACTGTTTTGAAGAAACCCATGTGAATCATTCCTCGACCTTTCACCCATAGAACTTATTTAGGATATGATGAGTAGATAGCTAGGAAATTTATCTCAGTCCCCACAGACTTTGGAGGTTCCAAGACATGAAGTAGAGGTAACTTGAAATACTAAACCTCAAGAGGAAATAGTCCACCCATTGAATCAATGCCAGTGTAACCTAGATGGACAAACACATTATTAACTAAATTATTTAAAAAAATCTAAAATCTTTGATATTTTGTTTCCAAATTTTAATTGTTTACTCTTTGCTACAACATCTATATTTTACCCAAAACAATTGTTTAATAATACAAGATTAATGGAATTAACTTATTCAAATTATAATTCCTTAAAAGTGATTCACTCTTGTATTATCCCATCCAATATTACGTGATTGTTTAAATTGATTTGAGCAAAAGCCGTGAGAAAACCATGCGTAATATAAGATAAGTACTGTGACCTCAAGCCTTCCCTGTTATGAATGATCCGCCTGAATAATCATAATCGATTAAGCTAATTTGTAAACAAATTTTCGCACGTGTGGGTTTCGTTCCAGCCATGAGGATTAACCCTTGATCCTTCCACCAATATTTACAAATCCGTTTTTAGTTTCCGTGTACATAATAATCAATTTTTTCCAGTTCAAAAACTAGGCAAAAATTTCAGTTCAGATCAACTCATTACTAGGACGACCAGTAACAGACTGCGAAGGCGTCTGACCTGTGACATTGCGCTTTGCTTTGCCCACGGAGCAGCGCAAACTTAAAATCAATTCTCTCACGTGTGTACGTGACGTAATAATTGGTAGTAGTCCAATGAATCGGGCGGCACAAAGCCGCTCGTACTACGAACCGTTCCCGCGCAACGACGAATGCGCCGCGACGCTGTCGGATCTACATGCGGACGTCCCAGCCTCGGGGAATCACCCGAGTGATGAATATGTGAAAATTAATTACTAAGCTGTGTTAGGCGGATTTTAATAATGGGTTCCATCCATAGGTCAAAAGTGCACAAATAAATAAATTATTTGAAGATGTTTATGTTTTATTTAATATTTTAGTCATTAAACATTTACAGTGGTGGCCAGATAAATAGCACACTTTATTCTCTTAACATTAATTAGGATATTAACTAACACTTCTAATTAAATGCAATCAAAATATTTTACATATGTACACTATATTGTTTCTCCCTTTAATCATTTTGTACCTAAATGAAAATAATTTCTATTTAAATTAAATTTTTAATTTATTTAATTTTAATTTAAAATTTATTTTGGATTCTTCACTTAATACTTCACTTGTTTTGCCTTTTAGTCTTGTTCAAATATGACACCAGTGGTTTCTTTACTGAAACATATCCTTTCAAGTTTTTTTCAGTCGACGTCTGATTGTTCTACTGGACACACTGATATTGTATCACTTAATTAATTAATTTTTTATTTACCTAGAGGACAAGAAAGGATATCGTTTACTGATATTTCTAATTTGTCTGACAATAAAAAGAGATGTTTTTTGTTGAGACATTTTCTTATTGTATTTCTAATTGAGTGTGTTGTTTCATATTTGTTACTAAGCATTGTATTAAATATTTTTTATACTGACTGGACAAAATTTGAATTAAATCTTGAATCTCTTATGAAAATGTTTAATTTTAAATTTTGTGACCACCACTGTATATAATAAATAATATAATTAACATCAGTAATTTTGTAAATAACTACGTATGATTTGTCTTTAAAATGACTTTATACCATCAACAAAACAATTAAAACACACTTACGTCAATATCAATAAAATAACTTTTTCTGCTGCACTGAACAGACACTAATCTTAATGACAAAGCAGTGTTTTAAGACATTAAAGCCAGTTAATTAAGTTAATTAAATCAACTAATGGCGTAATTAAAATGCGAACAGGTCGCATTAAATGCAGGATTTAGTTTGATGCGGGGAAAATTGTGCCGTAACAGAAATCACAAATTGTGCGTCGGATTATAATTAGAAATCGGTGCTCGAGCGCGCTTAAATATTTAATAAGAGCTGAAGTTTTGGCCGCTTTAGTTTATTGATGGGTTCGGTGTTACCTGTTCGAGATTTTCGTGGGGGTTGAAATTCATATTGCATACCTGCTATGAACGACAGTCATAAGTCATGTAAATTTAAATTTCCAATCATTTTAGAGTAACAACAATTCGCAACATTATGGCATTACAATTTATAGTTACATATATTACAGCAGGATTCATAATAAATATATACAGTGTTGGAAACAAGTACAACAAGGCTGAGTTACTGTTAAAAAACCACTTGTCATGGATTCAGGAAAAATGGTACACTGTGCACCGTACATAATTTGTTTGAATCAGTAGGTAGAACATTTGTGAGACGCCCAGTGGAACAACGATACCATTTTAAATGCCAAATTCAAACGTTTAAACATGGTGATGGAAACATTACGGTTAGGGGAAGCTTTTCTCAATCCAAAGTTGGATCCTTGATCCAAGTGGAGCATAAAATGGATCGTTTTCACTTTAGGGATATACTGAAAAACACCGTATTTCCAATTACCGAGGAAGAGATACCACTTCGTTGGATATTTCAACAAGACAACTATCCCAAACACACGTCTAAAATTATTAAAGGGAGGTTTCTAATGAAAAATCTAACTGTGCTTGAATGGTCGTCTCAGTCCCTCGATCTAAATCCTATTGAGCATCTTTGGGAAGTATTAGACCGTCACATCCTAACAAAAAAGTTCTTCAAACCATACAGGAGTAGTGGTAACAAATTCCTGCTGACACATTGCGGTGACTGGTAGATTCTGTGCCTAAAATATGCCAAGCAGTGATAGAAGCCAAAGGTTATGCCACAAAATGTTGAAATATTGGAGTTATTGTTAATTTTTTATGACTATTAATAAAATATTCCATACTATTGATTTTTTTATTAAAAAAGTGAAAACTAGTGAAAATAATGACCATTGTGATTAATGGACCGACCTTACGGTTAATTAGATTTGTTCAGATTTGCAAAAGATTGGGGAAATCATTAAGAAACATTTGTAATAAGGAAATAAACATTCCATATATTTTACCACCTCTGTAAATACTATTCTAATTTGACTGAGTGTAAAAACAACACTGAATCGCACCTCTGACAATAGACTTTAGTTAAAGTAATAAGGAAACGCATTGTCATTAAATCATTAACATACTTAAAAAACTGACTGCAGTGTTTAACAAACTAATACTTGACAATAAATTTAAGAAGCCATAAACAAAGATGAACTTACCAGAGTTTTGTGCATGCACAGGGGAATGTTGAAATTTCATCATTTAAAACAATAATCAATATATTGTGTAATTGCACATCTTAAGTGTGTCAAAGTTATTTGAATATAATATAAACAAACAAATTAAATAGGTTAGGTTTGACAATTCAACGCGATTGTGCCGTTTCCAGGAATCACAACTATGTTCTGCATTTCTATTGGTCGACGATGTTCCTATGCATTTTTAACGGACTTTGATGAGAAGAGGACGCGTCCTCGATTTTTCTTCGGTTTTCACGGTTTTTCTATTGTTTTTACTGTTTAATGTTGTTTAGTGTGTTCATTCATTCGATTAACTGATTTATATTACTTAACGGGGGGTTTTATGAACAACTGATGCAGTTTCTGGTATGTTTATTATAATTGTTTATTACTTTTACTATATTTCCTTTGAAAGCATGGAAATACTATTATTGTTGTATAAAACAGCTCAGTTTCCTTTTTTTTCTTTATCTCCATTTAGCAAACATATTCTCCAACTTCAATAGATAAAATTACAAATTGTTAATACTTAACCACACATTTTTATATTTGGTTATTTTGTATAAATAAAATTATTTAGAAACAATAAATTAACGTAAATTAACGAATTTACTTTTAGTGATGTTGTGTAAGTATTGTTTTTAGTCCAATTTAAAATTTAATTACACAGATTTTTTTAAGTAATCTAATCTAATTAAGTTTATATTTAATTTAATGATAAAATCTTTAGATAAGTAAATATTAAACAAATATTTTTTATTTGAATTAATAAATGTACTTAAACGTTTTTAAATTATTAAATCTTGTATCATAAAAAAACTAATTTATATTTTTATAACAATTAAATTATTAATTATTATTTTAAAAATGGATCATTTTTAGTAAACTATTTTAGAATTTATTAATCTAATTAAACATTAACATCTAAAAAACTTTTAATGTAGTAATATTTATAGAATTAGTGATTATAATGGGAAAAAATAAGCCACTTCAAGGAAAATTATTATGAGTTACTTTAAATAATTAATCATCGAACCAATTTGAAATATCTATTTAATTATATTAAATATTAACATTAAAAAGTAAATTTCACTGAACAAAAATTTGAATATAATTTAGTAATAACATAAATAAATAAATATTCAGCACTAACATTAAATTAAATTGAACTAATTAACTAATTAACTGATTAAATTGAACTGATTTATTGTTTTTAATAATAATTCAAATGTGATTTAGGGTATTTTAATAATCAATTTTAAAAATATTTTAAAATAAAATAATGAAATTAGTTACTGAGAGTTAACTTTGTTACTAAAATCTTTTAAAATTATCAATGTATTTGCTGAGAGTCATTAAGGAAATTTACACAAGTCTTAATAAATATTTTGTTTAGGTTTCCCCACAATTAAATTCCAACAGTAAACATAAATATGTTTATCTGTCTAATGATTATTCTAGAAAAGATGGATTAATTACAAATTATTTTATATAGTAACGAAATTTTTGAAACAATTTAAAATAATTAAGATTGCTATTAAAATATTTTAGAAATGTTTCTGACTTTGGAACCTTTTTAATTTATTAATATGTAATTTAAATAATCAAATTCTGTTTTCAATATAAACATTTTAAAAAATTTAAATATATTATAAATCTCATTAATTATTAGATTAGAATATGTTAACATATTTTATTTAAGTTTAATAATATCTTTCTTTTGATAACTAAAAATATAATATAATGAATAGTTATAAATAATGATATAATATTTTTAATATATACAATATTTGTTTAGGTTTTCCCACAATAAAATTCCAACAGTAAAAATAAATAAAATTAATAAATATTTTTAATGATTATTTTAGAAAACATGAAATTATTACAAATTAATAATATTTTAATACTATAATTATATAATTTTAATATTTATGTCATTTAATAAAAAATATATAATAGTAATAAAGAATAATTTAAATAATTAATAATTAAGGGTTTTAAATAATAAAGTTTTGAATTCGATAAAAAATGTTAAATATGTTAGTAACATAAATAATTAGACTGTGTGAATGTGAATATGTTAATATATAAGTTTATTAATATGCCTTCTGCGTCAATAAAAATATTGGATTAAGTTTTTCAATAGTAAAAATAAATAAAATTAATAAATATTTTGAATAATTGTTTTAGAAAACATGAAGTAATTTCAAATTATATTATATATATTAAATAGTTAATAAATTAGAAATTTTTGAGCGAAATAATTAAATTATTATTAAAATATATCAGAAATATTTTTTACATGAAACATTTTAAATTTGTTAATACATAATTTGAATGTTTTGAATAATAAAATTTTGTATTCGATATAAAAATATTAAATATGCTAAAAATATAATTAATTAGATTATGTGATATATTTTATTTAAATTTATCTATATGTTTTTTGACCATTAATAATAAAATATTATGAGTAAATAAGAGTAATGAATATATTTAATTAAATTGAATTTTAATATAAAAGCAGTAAAAATAAATGTATTTATATTTTTATGATTATTTGAGAATATATGAAATTATTACAAATTATATTAAAAATTAATGAATTATTATTAAATTATAATAAAATAGATAAAAATTTTTAGGTTTTTTTAACAAGAAAAAAATCAAATAATGGTTAATAATAATCAATAATTTAAATAACTGATAACATTTTAAAAGTTTTTATTTTTTATATTAATATATTAATGAATGATTAGAAATGTTTAAATGAAACTTTGGAAATGTATTAAAATAGTTATATTACTATTAAAATATTTTAAAAATATTTCTTACATAAAACAATTTAAATTTATTAATATGCATCAGGAATAAGATTTAAATAAACATGAATAATTTATTTAATATATTTTAATAATTTATAATATTTTAATAAAATTTGTTATAATATAATACATAATAATTCAAATATTTACGTTATTTAACAAGGAAAAAACATTTAATGGTTTGAGTTTTAATTTTTTATATTAAAAATTAATGATTTATTAAAAAATTTAAAATAAGACTTCTGAAATGATTTAAATATTACTATTAAAATATTTTTGAAATATCTCTTATAATAAACATAATATATTTTAATAATTAATAATTTTTTGTTATCTTTTAATACAAAAAGCAAATAATGGTTAATAATAATTAATAATTAAAATAATTAATAATATTTTGTTAAGAGTTTTTATTTTTTATATTAAAAATTAATGAATTATTAAAAATTTTAAAATGAATTGAATAAATTGATGTAATTATATGATTATTAAAATATTTTTGAAATATTTCTAATGTGAAATAATTTCAATTTTTTAATATGTATCAATATTAAGATTTAAATATAAATTATTTTGTTACGTTTTATTATAATATATGATAATTCTAATACTAAAAGACAAATAATATCAATAATAATTATTAATTAAAATAATAATATTTAGTTTTTAGTTTTAATATTAAATATTGAAAAATTGATTTATTACAAATTTTAAAAAGAAACTTTAATTTAATTATATTACTATTAAAATATTTTTGAAATGTTTTTTGTATGAAACGATTTAAATATTTTAATAATTACCAATAATAATATTTAAATCAAAATTAAATAATTTATTTAATATATTTCAATAATTAATAATATTTTATTACCTTTTATTATAATGTAATATATAACAATTCTAATATTTAGGTTATTTAACTAAAGAAAAAACCAAATAATGTTAATAATAATTAATAATTTAAATAATTAATAATATTTTATTAACAGTTTTCAGTTTTTATATTAAAAATTAATGACTGATTAAAAATTTTAAAAGGAAACTTAAAATAAATTAAAATAATTATATTACTATTAAAATATTTTTGATTTTTTTTTACATGAAACAATTTAATTTTTTTGATATGAGTTTTTATATTAAAAATTAATGATTTATTAAAAATTTTAAAATGAATCTTTTGAAATGAATTGATATAATTATGTTACTATTAAAATATTTTTACATGAAATGTTTTAAATATTTTAATATGTATCAATAATAAAATTTAAATAAAAATAATTTATTTAATATATTTTATTACAGCTTATTATAATATAATAGATAATAATTTTAATATTTATGTTATTTAATAAAAAACATATAATATTTAATAATAATAGATAATTTAATTAATTATTTATTAATTAATTTAAATAGTAAAGTTCTGTATTTGGTATAAAAGTGTTAAATATAATATTAATTTAATTAATTGGATTACTTTTAAAATATGTTAAAATATTTTTTTTAATAAAATTTTGTTGGTGATTTTGAATAATAAAATTATGTAAAAATGTATGTATAAATGTTTTGCAAATTTTACAAAATATTATTAATCCTGAGAAGTGTTAACCAAAAAACAGACAAACACGAAACACATTAATAAAACAGTCTTGGCAAGATGCAGGATCGTTTTCATTTAAGACTAGTCGCAGAAAAGCCGGAACGACGCGCCGACCACCGGCGTCTAAATCCTTAATTCGGGCCGTCGACGTGCGGCACCCGCAACTCCTGCATCCGCGTCCGTCCGTCCGCTGCAGGCTGCAGGGGAATTCGAGGCGATCTGACAATAACGGGTGTCGTGTTCGTGCCGCTTCGCATTGAAAAACGCGGACAAGTGTAGTAGGTTGGCAGCTTTGGCGTTGCACGCGCGCGACTCACGCGTCCCGCATCTACGCGTTCACGTCTTGTGTTTACGTTTCGCCGTTTCGTGTGTGTGTCGGTGCGTCGGTTGTGTCGGCGATCGTTCCTCTCGTCCGGTGACGCGGTGATGCGTCGTTTTTGAGTGAGTGATACACGGCGGTGTTTTTAGTGGTTCAGGACTGACGTTCGAAGACACGGGCATGGATTTCGGGGCTTTTTACCGCCACGACAGGAACAACCGTAAGCGTCTCTTCTTTGGTTTGTTTTTTCGCTTCTTGGAATATGTCGCCTTGTGGTCAACGTGTGTTTATGTATGTCGCAGGATGTAAATAAACTTAATCGACTGATTAGAAAAATCAACAAGGAGACATATTTCAATATTTAGATCTTATCTGATTTTTTTTTTTTGATAATTCGAGGATAAATTGATGAGATGTTTTCAATGTGGATGAAATTTAATGTAGGTAATGTGGGTAGATTGAAAGTTCCGGTTTTACCGGATGTATTTTTGAAAAAAAAAAAAAAAAAATTATTATTAGAATTTAAACTGGTACATTTTATTTCAATTTATTTTAGATATACAAATATTGGAAATCGGCAATTTTAATAATAAATATTTGTACACAATTTTTACACTTTTAAAATCATGCATTACAACCCAAGGAAATTATTATATAACATATATATTTTTTCTGTATTGTACTTAGAAAGAATATTTACTATTTTTACTAATCTTATCTATTGTCTAAATTACACAAAAATATTTTTAATGTTATTTTAATTTTATATTTAAATATATATTTATTTTATATTATTATATTATTTAAACTTCATTTATTATTTAAATAATACAATTAAAAATAAAACTACAAAAAATAAATTTTCATTTTTTTATTTTATATTTAAATAAATAATTATTTAAAATAATTTGCTTTAATTTTGTAAAAAATGAACTTTGAATTTTAATAAACAAAATAATTGGAATTGAGTTTTTTTATTATAGAAATTCTTAAATATAATTCTAAATTTAAAAAAATAAAAGAAATTATTTAAACTAATTCAAAATTAAAAAAAATAATAGTATTTTTTAGAAAATTTTAGTTTTTGTTGAAATCGTTTTATTATTGTAGAAATTATTTAAACTAATTAGTAAAAGTAAATTTTTAATAAATTTATAAAATTAAAAATAAAATGGTATTATTAAAAATAAAACAGTATTTTATTCATATTTTAATTAATAATTATAAAAAAATATATATTTTTATTCTTAATAATAATTCTTAATTAATAATTCTTTAAAATTTTTCAAAATTTAAAATAAATAGATTCTTTACAGAAAAATTTTAGTATTTATGGAAATCGTTATATGTTTTTTATTTCCGCGTATAAAATTATTAAAAAAAATTTTTTTACAATATTATAAACATAAAATTTATCACTTAAATGGTATAATAAACTACAAAAATGCATATTTTATATTTAAATTCATAATTATTTTAAAAAATGTATTTTTATTCAACAATTCTTTAAAAACATTCAAAATTTAATATTTTAATAGAAAACTGTAAAAAAGTATATTTCTCTATTTATTTCATATTTAAATTAATAATTATAAAAAAATATATATTTTTATTCTTAATAAAAATTCTTAATTAATAATTCTTTAAAATTTTTCAAAATTTAAAATAAATAGATTCTTTATAGAAAAATTTTAGTATTTATGGAAATCGTTATGTTTTTTAATTCCACGTATAAAATTATTAAAAAAATTTTTTAACAATGTTATAAACATAAAATTTATCACTTAAATGGTATAATAAACTACAAAAATGCATATTTTATATTTAAATTCATAATTATTTTAAATAATGTTTTTTTATTCAACAATTCTTTAAAAGCATTCAAAATTTAATATTTTAATAGAAAATAAATAGAAAATTTGGAATATTTGTTAAAATCATTAAATTATTGTATATCCATATATAAAATCACTAAAAGAAGGTTTTTAATAATCTTATAAACATAAAATTTGTCACTTTATATGGTATAATTAATAATAAAACTATAAAAACGTATGTTGTACTTTTTATTTTATAGTTATATATAATATAATATATTAAAAAAATGTATTTTAATTAAGCAATTCTTAAAAACTAATAAAAATTTAAAATATTCATAGAAATGAAATAGACTGACTAATTTTTATAAAAATTATACTAATTATTGACAGCGTTTTATATTTTTATATACACATTTTTACAAAACGGTTTTTAATGTTATATAAAAAAAAAATGTCACTTAAGCGATATAATTAAAAATAAAACTACAATACATAATTATTTAAAATAATGTATTTTAATTAAGCAATTTTGTAAAATATTTGAAAATTTTAAGAAATTAAATAAAGCTTTTTTCAGAAAATTTTTGGTATTTACTGAAATCGTTGAATATTTTTTATATCCACATAAAAACGGTTTTTAGTAATGTTATGTTAACATAAAATGTGATATTGAAATGGTTTAATTAAAACTAAAACTACAAAAGTGTATAATTTACTTTCTATTTTATCTTTAAATACATAATTATTTAAAAAAATATATTTTAATTAAGCAATTTTTTAAAATAACTCAAAATTTTAAGAAATTAAATAAAATTTTTTTCAGAAAATTCTTAATATTTACTGAAATTGTTATATATTTTTTATATAAATTGCTAAAAAAATGTTTTTTAATAATGTTAAAAACACAAAATTTGTTTTTTAAATAGTATAATTAAAAATAAAGCTACTAAAATGTATAATTCACTTTTTATTTATTATTTAAATCCATAATTATTTAAAAAAATTATATTATTTATTTTTTTGTAAATTTATTAATTATAAAATAAAATAAAATAAAATATTTTTAATGTAATAAATAAAATTCCTTTTTTTAATATTAATTTTAAATAATTATTGAAAATTGTTTTAAACAGTTTAATAACTATGTGTAATCTGATATTTTTTATACAGACTTCATTTTTTGTAATATATATTAAATATAGAATTTTAATTTATTTATAAAAGTTTAACAAATCTAAAAAATAGTTTAATACTTTTTTTATAATTTTATATAGTTAAAATAAAAAAATATGAAATAGATAGGGATTTTTATAAACTAAAAATTCTTATTTTTAAATAATTCTTGAATAGAATTTTAATTTATTTATAAAAATTTGATATTTTTTATACAAAATGTCTTCATTTTTTTGTAATATATACTAAATATAGAATTTTAATTTATTTATAAAAGTACAAATAAAAAAAAAATAGCTTAATACATTTTTTATTACTTGTTTGTAAAAAAATCTTATTTATTTGGTAATATTTATTAATTATACAATTATACTATTTTTTATAATTAATTGATAGTAAAAAAAATTAAAAAAAAATATAAAATATAAAAAATATAATATCCACATATAAAATAACAAAAAAAAAAAAGTTTTTAATAATGTAATGAAAAATTTATCACTTAAAAGGCATAATTAAAAATAAAACTATAATGTAATGTATATTTTAGAAAATTGTTGGTATTTCTTGAAATCGTTTTATATTTTTTATAAAATAAAATTATTAAAAAAAGCAATAATCATTAAATTTATCTATTACCAATACCAATACCAATACCATAAAAATAAGATTACAAAAAATGTATATTTTACTTTTTATTTAAATACATAATTATTTTAAAAAATGTATGTTAATATAATAATTTAAAATGGTAATGGAAAATAAATAGAATTCTTTCTAGAAAATTTAATTTAGTTAACTTTAAAAAACTTATTTAAAAAAGAAATGTTTGTCTATTATATTTATTAAATAATAAACATTTAGAATTTATTTACACATATATAATTTTCATATTACTAAAAAACATTTTTTAACCTTAACATTCAATGTTCAACAATTTATTGTGATAAAAAATTAATATTTATTAAAGTTGTGTTCTTTGGTAATATGTGGAAATTTTTAATGTATTTTCCTATTATTTAAATTTGATTTGGCGCCGCTGAAAACTGATACCGGCCACAGTCGATAGATATTTATCACGAGAATTTTTGCTGAATCACACCCATAAAAATATTTGCTGTTTACTGAAGCCCACATTTCATTCTAGATAATAAAAATTGTTTTGGTTCCTTTGGCTGATAAAAAATCGTACAATTGTTTGCAAACTAAATATTGTCGTTTGTTTTGTCAATACCGAGAAATAATTCGGTTCCTATTGTGTGTGATAATATTAAATCAAACAATGCTAAATTTAAAACGAATAAATCAACATTTACAATGTTGCAAAATGTTGCTTTAACAAAAAAAATGTTCAAATCAAGGAAAATGATATTTAATTATGTCTTGCATGTCTTACCTTGAGTGTTAACTTCTTTTTCACAGATAATTATAGTTAATCGTTGCAAAATGTGAAGTGTTAAACTCCACAAAAGAAAATTACAGTTTTGAAAGTTTAATTTAATCAACTCGCCCATCGATGTTTAAAATAATGATGTAATAAAATTATCTATTTGTTTGATCTGGATTGTGTTACGTCGAGTTTTGTAGAATTCATGTATGATGCAATACTGCCAATTATTTAATATGCAAATACAAAGTCAATATGGAGAATTATGGTGTCACTGATTGACAGTAAACGACGCAGGAATTTCAATCGTTTAAGGCGCATTCGCCAATTTAAACGTTTTCATTCAGTTAAAAATTAAATACACTAAATGACAAAGAAATTGCATCACCCAGAAGGGAGGCTCAAATTTAATTTTTTTTTTTGTATTAATCGTTTATTCTTTCCATATTTTGCCAAACAATATTAAATTTGGTGTTGCAATTTCTTTGTCACTGAGGATATTTTATTAATTTGACAGTTAATATTGCCTTTTTTTTTAATTTAAGTAATCAACGACGATTAATCAAATTCTGTTGTAACATGACGGTTATTTAAACAACATTTCGTAACACACTAATAATAATACACGTACGTTTCAAAAGAGCAAATGTTTAAGTTCTGTTTGTTTTGACAGGTCATCAAAATTATATAATCTAGAACACAGGTAAATCGACGCCGACAACTACGCATTAGTCTGCGTTATTTTAAAAATGTTCCGATCTTATTATTAATGTATTTTTATGTGTGTGTTGTGTCGGATGTTTTTATCTTGATGTTAAAAATTACTGTTGTTTACAATTGGAAAATTATAGAAGTCAATTATTCGGTTTTTTACAGTGAATTAAATTTCACATTCCCTAAACACGTGCTTATTAATATCCAGTTATTGTTGAATGAACTTGATCAAAATATCTTTAATTGTCGGCCATCTAAAGTTAGAAACGAGAATTGAGATCCGGCATTAATTAAAGCTAATTTACTGCAGTTTATTCCAGTCTGTAAATATCTATCGAGTAAAAAATAGTTTAATTTTAATCAGAATTTTTATTCATTAACATTTTAATAATATGACAAACGCAAATAAATTTATTAATAAGTTTTTTTGAAATTTAAAACATTTTTACTTAATTACTTTCATAAAGATTTTAATAAACAAAAATTATTTGTCTTATAAATCATAAATTTTAAATAACTAAACTAATAAACATTGCAAGTTAATAATTCTTGAAAATAGTTATAAAATTTGTGATAATATAAATCCATTTTTAGAATTATTTCTCGTATTCAAGTATTTTGACATGATCATTACTTAATTATTATTTAAATTTATTCAGTAAATTATTTTAATTTATTTATAAAAACTAAACTAAACCAATTTAAATAAATAGTTTTATAAATTTAATATTTTTTACAAAAAATGTCTTGATTTTTTGTAATATATATAAATACGAAATATTCATAATTAATTAATAAATTAAAAATTAAAATGACTATTTTTAAAAATATGTAATTTGTTTATATCATTATTTTTGGATATTTTAAAATTTAATTATCAATTATAATTAATTATTCTAAAACATAAATTAAAATATTTAATAAAATATAAATATTAATATGAAAATGTATAGGTGAAGCTTCTTCTAAATTAATTCTTGAAAATTGTTATAAATAGTGTAATAGTTTGTAAATATTTTTTATTAAAATGTCTTGATTTTTTGTAATATATGTTAATTATAGAATTTATGAAATGATATAATTAAAAATCAAAATAAAATTATTTTTTAAAAATATCCAATGTTTAAATCATTATTTTTGGATATTATTCATTATAAATTATAATTAAATATATAAATTAAAATAGTATATAAAATATATTAAATAATATATATATATATATATTATTAAAAATATTAAACCCAAATTTATAGAGGATTTTAATAAATAAAAATTCTTTATTTTAATAATAAATTTAAATAATTAACACTTTCTTGTAAATTAATTCTTAAATATTGTTATAAATAGTTTAATAGCTTTTTTATAAATTTGTTTATAAAAATCTCTAGAATTACACGAAATGATTATAATTAATTAATTATTTAATTATTAAATTAGAAATATACGGAATAATTATGGTTAATTAATAAACTAAAAATTAAAATATATAATTGAAATAATTTCTTAAAAGAAGATTTTTGTATGTTATTTTAAAAGTTACTAGGATTAATTATAAATTATAATTAATTATTAAAAACGATATAATAATACGAAATAATTATAATTAATTAATTATTTAATTATTAAATTAAAAATTAAAATAAAATAATTTCTTAAAAGAAGATGATTTTTAAAAATATTCAATTTGTTCAATTTTAAATATAATATCTTGTTTTTTATTTTTTTTGTAATATATATTATTAAATATACGAAATAATTATAATTAATTAATAAACTAAAAATTATAATGATTTCATTATAATATTTCTTAAAAGAAGATTTTTTTGTTATTTTAAAAGTTACTAGGAATAATTATAAATTATAATTAATTAATAAATGTATAAATTAAAATAATATATAAAATCTGAATAATTATATTACAATGTATTGATGAGGATTTAAAAAAACATTCTTTTGATTTAAATAACAACTTTAAATAATTTAATCTATGTTGTAAATTAATAATTCTTGAAAATTGTTTTGTGAACTAAATTGAAACAATTTATTAAAAAAAATACAATTTTTTCAAAATATCTATTTGTTTATATTATTATTTTTAGATATTTTAAAGTCTATCAGGATTAATAATATAATAAATTATAATTTAATTATTATAAAATATATAAACTAAAATAATGTATACAACAGAAATAATAATATTAAAATGTATTGATGAAGATTTTAATAAAGAAAAATTCAATTTTTAATAATAATTTTAAATAATTTGATGCATGTTGTACATTAAATCTTTAAAATTGTTATAAATAGTTTAGTAGTTATTTTATAATTAAATATTAAAAAAATAGTTTCATTTTCTATAATATATATTAATTACAGAATTATATGAAATAATTATTATTACTTAATGAATAAAAAATTGAAATATAAAAATTCATTAAAAAGAATATTTTGAAAAATATCCAATTTATTTGTACCATTATTTTTTTAGTATTTGAAATTTTTCTAGAATTAATTAAAAATTATAATTAATTATTATTATTATTATTATTATTTGAAATATATACATTAAAACAATGTATAAAATATAAATAATTATATTAAAATGTGTAGATAAGTATTTTAAAAAACAAAACTTCTTTTTTTAATAATAATTTTAAATAATTTGTTAAAATGTCTTGTCTTTTTCGTAATTTATAATAATTATAGGAAATAATTACAATATAATTAATTAATAAATTAAAATTTTGAAATTTCTTAAAATCATTTAAAAAATAATAATTTGTTGGTGTGATAATACGTAATGATTATAAATTTTAATTAATTATTAATATATAAAATATTTATTTGGTTTATAGAATGTACATTTTTAAATCTTCCTACTTGCTCATTTAAAAGTTTCTATTAAGTATATTATAAAAAGTTATTGATTAATGTATTGTATTGTATTAATACTGAAACTATTTATGATTATTATAATTAATAATTAATTAAATATTTTTGTCTTTTAGTATACAACATTTCAAAAATATCTCTTTTATATAATATTATAAATAATGATTAAATAATTCAATAAACCCATTTCATTTATAGAAAATTTTTTGAATTTCCTTATTTTACTCACAAATTTGTATTATGTAAACTATAAAATTATATTAATTAATTATTATATTTTAAATTTCTTGAAAAGGTATTATTCTATAAAATATTATTAGAATTGAATTAATGATTGTTTATTATAATACATAAGCAACAAATTCTCAATATTAAATTAAATTAAATTAAATTAATACAATACAAATAATAAATCATAAAATTAATTGAATTAAAGGATAATAGATTTTTTTTTAAATTATAATATATGATGCAGAAAATTTTACATCTTTCCATAAAAAGTTCATAAATCAACTGTATAATGATCAATAAATATTAATAGTGTTCAATAAATAATGTTAATTAAGCCTGTCCCTTTACAGCTTGTAACTTACATAAATTACGACGTAAGATGATAAATAGATCTTGTAATAATTTACAAGACGCAAAAAAGCAACAAAAACCGGAGCGTGTGTTTCACTTTCCGTGACATTTACAATCAGTATCCGCATCGCATTGTTTCCTGCACGGTGCTCCACATAAATTGGGAGGCGAGTCGTTAATGCCGTGCCAAATGTCATCGTAAACAATATTCCACATCATTTCGCTAACATTTTACCATTGCGTAAGGATAATTGGGCGCTCGATTGCGGACCGTACGTTAATCGACCGTTGTCAATCAAATTCCACGTTTCGAGTGGGATACGGGCGAAACTTTCTATGCGATTTGCTCCCCAATGACGTAGGCTGAAGTGGGATGGTTAATTAAAAAGTAAAATGCAATCGGTTCATTGATTGAAATGTGGTCAATGTTATTTGTGTTCTTGTTTTGTATCTAGGAAGGTTGAAATGGTTTGAATCTTCTGAAGTTCCATCATGGAGATTGGAGGACTGAAGAAATGTGTCACAAAGTTTGTTGTTACATTGTTAGAACTTAATTTTATTAAAAAGGAAGCTTTGTATATATTAAAGTGTTGGGAAAATGAGTCTGGAATGATATACGTTTTTACTCATATTAATATTGAAATAGTTCAGAAATTATGACATAAATAAAAACTACATCCAATAATATTGGATGAAGTAGGAAAGTTAGTTAAAAAGTAAGCACAATCTATTCATTAATGGAACGTTTAAATGTTCTGCATTTTTAGAAAATGCTTGTTTTTCTATTTGGAGAAGGAAGAACTGAAGAAGTATATGTCAAAATTTCTTATTAGAAGACGTATCCATACAATTTCGACAGATAGTCCCCGTTTTAAGACTTAAAATTATTAAGAGAGATGCTTTTTATATAGGAGAGGGTTTTGAAAACGATTTTAGTAGAATAAGACTGTAATGTTAAATGTTTTTGCTCATATTTATATTGAAATAATTCAGAAATTAAGACAAAAATAGAAACTACCTCCAATAATATTGGATGAAGTGAGAAAGTAAGTTAGAAAGTAAGCACAATATATTTATTAATGGAAGGTTGAAATGGTCTGCATCTTTAGAAAATGCCTGTTTTTCTATTTGGAGAAGGAAGAACTGAAGAAGTATATGTCAAAGTTTCTTATTAGAAGACGTATCCATACAATTTTGACAGATTGTCCCTTTTTTAAGACTTAAAATTATTAGGAGAGAGGCTTTTTATCTAGGAAAGGGCTTTGAAAACGATTTTAGTAGAATAAGACTGTAATGTTAGATGTTTTTGCTCATATTTATATTGAAATAATTCAGAAATTAAGACAAAAATAAAAACCACTTCCAATAATATTGGATGAAGTGGGAAAGTTAGTTAAAAAGTAAGCACAATCTATTCATTAATGGAACGTTGAAATGTTCTGCATCTTTAGAAAATGCTTGTTTTGCTATTTGAAGAAAGAAGAACTGAAGAAGTATATGTCAAAGTTTCTTATTAGAAGACGTATCCATACAATTTTGACAGATAGTCCCCTTTTCAAGACTTAAAATTATTAAGAGAGATGCTTTTTATCTAGGAGAGGGTTTTGAAAATGATTTTATTAGAATAAGACTGTAATGTTAGATGTTTTTGCTCATATTTATATTGAAATAATTCAGTAATTAAGACAAGAATAAACACTACCTCCAATAATATTGGATGAAGTGGGAAAGTTAGTTAAAAAGTAAACACAGTCTATTCATTAATGGAACGTTGAAATGTTCTGCATCTTTAGAAAATGCTTGTTTTTCTATTTGGAGAAGGAAGAACTGAAGAAGTGTATGTCAAAGTTTCTTATTAGAAGACGTATCCATACAATTTCGACAGATAGTCCCCTTTTTAAGATTTAAAATTATTAAGAGAGAGGCTTTTTATCTAGGAGAGGGTTTTGAAAACGATTTTAGTAGAATAAGACTGTAATGTTAGATGTTTTTGCTCATATTTATATTGAAATAATTCAGTAATTAAGACAAGAATAAAAACTACCTCCAATAATATTGGATGAAGTGGGAAAGTAAGTTAGAAAGTAAGCACAATATATTTATTAATGAAAGGTTGAAATGGTCTGCATCTTTAGAAAATGCCTGTTTTTATATTTGGAGAAGAAAGAACTGAAGAAGTATATGTCAAAGTTTCTTATTAGAAGACGTATCCATACAATTTTGACAGATAGTCCCTTTTTTAAGACTTAAAATTATTAAGAGAGAGGAAAGGGCTTTGAAAACGATTTTAGTAGAATAAGACTGTAATGTTAGATGTTTTTGCTCATATTTATATTGAAATAATTCAGAAATTAAGACAAAAATAAAAACTACTTCCAATAATATTGGATGAAGTGGGAAAGTTAGTTAAAAAGTAAGCACAATCTATTCATTAATGGAACGTTGAAATGTTCTGCATCTTTAGAAAATGCTTGTTTTGCTATTTGAAGAAAGAAGAACTGAAGAAGTATATGTCAAAGTTTCTTATTAGAAGACGTATCCATATAATTTTGACAGATAGTCCCCTTTTCAAGACTTAAAATTATTAAGAGAGATGCTTTTTATCTAGGAGAGGGTTTTGAAAACGATTTTAGTAGAATAAGACTGTAATGTTAAATGTTTTTTCTCATATTTATATTGAAATAATTCAGAAATTAAGACAAAAATAGAAACTACCTCCAATAATATTGGATGAAGTGAGAAAGTAAGTTAGAAAGTTAGCACAATATATTTATTAATGGAAGGTTGAAATGGTCTGCATCTTTAGAAAATGCCTGTTTTTCTATTTGGAGAAGGAAGAACTGAAAAAGTATATGTCAAAGTTTCTTATTAGAAGACGTATCCATACAATTTTGACAGATTGTCCCTTTTTTAAGACTTAAAATTATTAAGAGAGAGGCTTTTTATCTAGGAAAGGGCTTTGAAAACGATTTTAGTAGAATAAGACTGTAATGTTAGATGTTTTTGCTCATATTTATATTGAAATAATTCAGTGACGAAGATAATCCTGGTAGGATAAACTTTACAGTCTTTCGTATTCTGTTAAATTCTCGGTGGGTACGTTCCCCCTTTTTGTGATAATATTTTTTCAATCGCAGATCAATCAACCAATTTGTTGCTGGGTTTTGTTTACTAATCATTGACGTCACAGAAGTCTTAAGGAGAAATTTCAGCCACACTGAAAGAAGTGAAAAAGAATGAATAGAATATTTTATTATTAAAAGTTTCTTTGGAGTGTATTAATGGGTGTAATTGTGTTAAATTTAAAGTAAGTCCTAAACAACAAAAAATAAAGCGATTTGAAAGTTTGCCGAAAGCCTTTTTAACGGTTTTAAGAACTAAACGGAAGAGGCATTTATTAAAACACCCAATAAGGTGCAACGTACATCAAGGATTTCATTAATTTTTAGTTCAAATTAAGTTTTCTTTAAGAGTTTGTTGTGCTTAAAAGTTTTAAGCGTCATTGTATAGCAACGTGAAACTTACAATAAAGTCGTGTCTTGCAAACACACAAAAATAAGACGTAGCAAATAGAAACAAGTAAGCAGCATCTTAAAATTAATCAAGTTATGATTGAATTCGAGAAACTGGAAACAGTTCCACGCCGACAATGAATCTTAAACAAAGCACGAACATTTTGAATGGGCCCGTCGATCGATGTTGGCCTATCTAGACTGACGCAATAACTTCGTCGGTTTGTTATTGTTTGGTGCTGTTATTGTACGTAAATCTCGGTCGGACATTTCGAGAGCAAGTGCCAAATGCAGTGGAATTATCGCGTGGCACGGCTCGTTGATTGTGCGGCTGCGGCCTTGTTTGCGAGAGAAAATAGTGGCCATCCAGTTCCGATGCAGTCGCCACGTGATATATTTCGGTTGGTGGAATCGTCAGGGAACATAAATATTAAGAAAAAGGACGCCGGGGGAAAATCGAGTTGCGTTTTTGTTGTAACTTTGCAAGCGAGGACGTTACCACTGCCAACCCAGTTTCTCAACTCTGGAATTTTGATTTTCGTCATAATTTCCCGACTGTTGCAACGTAAATATGCACGAAAATGTCTTCACGTTCCAGTCTTATTTCATTAAAATTGTTTTCTCAAGCCCTTAAGAGATAAAATGATTTTTTCCTTATTAAATTAATACCTAAACAGAAATATTTGACAAAATTGCATTACAGTGGTGGACAAAAGTGTGGAATATTTTTAAAAATTTTCATCACTAGTTTATGGTCTAAAGAAGGACTAATTGTCAAAATGTATGTACTAATTGTATGTGTACGTCTTCTAATAAGAAACTTTGATATTTACTTCTTCATTCTTTCCTTTTTAAATTTTCTCCCAATCAGCACGGTTTTATGTTGGGCAGGTCCACCACCACTAATTTGATATGTATGTGTCAAGATATAAGTGTGTCAGTAAATCGTAAAAGTCAGATGGCCGTCATTTATACAGAGTTTTCACGTACATTCGATACCATTAACCATGCTATACTGTTGAACCAACTTGAAACTTTTGGTCTTAGTGATAGTCATATTAATTTAATTGAGAGTTATGTGCGAAGCAGAACTTATTAAGTTAACTACAATGGATTTAGATCTCACACTTACTCTGCATCCTCTGACGTACCGTAGGGGTGTAACTTGGGACCCCTGTTATTTCTTTTGTTCATCAATGACTTGTTGAGTTTGTTTTCATGCTGTAGTCTAGCCTATGCTGATGATCTGAAGCTATATTATCAAGTCGTCAGTATTGTACAAGCCCTTACTCTACGAAGAGGTATCGACACTTTGGTAACATGGTATCAGAGTAACAACCTCCAGTTAAATGTAAAGAAATACTTCATTATAAGTTACACTAAACGTAAATTGCTAATCAAGTTTTCATACTACATAAATGGATGAGTGCTGGTGAGGATGGATTGCTGTGAAGATCTGGGCGTTTTATTTGACAACGAATTATCTTTTGTGCCGCAAATAATGGAAGTTTCTACATCAGCTTCTTAGATCTTGGGATTTGTCTTACGAAACTGCAAATCGCTAAATTCTCAAATTGCATTACAAACTCTGTTTTCTGCACTAGTACGAAGCAAATTGGAGTATTGCAGTACTGTCTGGAATCCCATTTACACTTGCCATCAAATTATCCTGGAATCTATTCAACGACGATACCTTAAGTACTTGAGCTTTCGTAAGAACAATGTATACCCTTCTCGTAACACCCATTACTATCTATTGCTGCAAGAACATTCTAAGGACCCACTGCTAGTAAGAAGAGAAAAAACGTCAGCAAAGTTTCTTCTTAATATTTTACATGGCAAAATTGATTGTTCTTATATACTAGCCAACATTGGATTTAACGTGGCAAGACTTAATTCAAGAAGCAGCGTTTCTCTCACCATACCAAGACATAGAACTAATGTTCTACTAATAAATCCAGTTTTCCAAATGTGCATTCGATACCATTAACCATGCTATACTGTTGAACAAGCTTAATACTTTTGGTCTTAGTGATACTCATATTAATTTAATTGAGAGTTATGTGCGAAACTGAACTTATTACGTTAACTACAATGGATTTAGATCTCACACTTACACTGCATCCTCTGACGTACCGTAGGGGTGTAACTTGGGACCCCTTTTATTTCTTTTGTTCATCAATGACTTGTTGAGTTTGTTTTCATGCTGTAGTCTAGCCTATGCTGATGATTTGTAGCTAATATTATCAAGTCGTCAGTATTGTACAAGCCCTTACTCTACGAAAAGGTATCGACACTTTGGTGACATGGTGTCAGAGTAACAACCTCCAGCTAAATGTAAAGAAATATTTCATTGTAAGTTACACTAAACGTAAATTGCTAATCAAGTTTTCATACAACATAAATGGATGAGTGCTGGTGAGGATGGATTGCTCTGAAGATCTGAGCGTTTTATTAGACAACAAATTATCTTTTGTGCTCCAAATAATGGAAGTTTCTACATCAGCTTCTTAGATCTTGGGATTTGTCTTACGAAACTGCAAATCGCTAAATTCTCAAATTGCATTACAAACTCTGTTTTCTGCACTAGTACGAAGCAAATTGGAGTATTGCAGTACTGCCTGGAATCCCATTTATACTTGCCATCAAATTATCCTGGAATCTATTCAACGACGATACCTTAAGTACTTGAGCTTTTGTAAGAACAATGTATACCCTTCTCGTAACACCCATTACTATCTATTGCTGCAAGAACATTCTAAGGACCCACTGCTAGTAAGAAGAGAAAAAACGTCAGCAAAGTTTCTTCTTAATATTTTACATGGCAAAATTGATTGTTCTTATATACTAGCCAACATTGGATTTAACGTGGCAAGACTTAATTCAAGAAGCAGCGTTTCTCTCACCATACCAAGACATAGAACTACTGTTCTACTAATAAATCCAGTTTTCCAAATGTGCATTCGATACCATTAACCATGCTATACTGTTGAACAAGCTTGATACTTTTGGTCTTAGTGATAGTCATATTAATTTAATTGAGAGTTATGTGCGAAACTGAACTTATTACGTTAACTACAATGGATTTAGATCTTACACTTACACTGCATCCTCTGGCGTACCGCAGAGGTGTAAGTTGGGACCCCTTTTATTCGTTTTATTTATCAATGACTTGTTGAGTTTGTTTTTGTTCTGTAGTCTAGCCTATGCTGATGATCTGAAGCTAAATTATCAAGTCGACAGTATTGTACAAGTCCTTACTCTACGAAGTGGTATCGACACTTTGGTGACATGGTGTCAGAGTAACAACCTCCAGCTAAATGTGAAGAAATACTTCATTGTAAGTTACACCAAACATAAATTGCTGGTCAAGTTTTCATACAACATAAATGGATGAGTGCAGGTGAGGATGGATTGCTGTGAAGATCTGGGCGTTTTATTTGACAACGAATTATCTTTTGTGCCGCAAATAATGGAAGTTTCTACATCAGCTTCCAAGATCTTGGGATTTGTCTTACGAAACTGCAAATCGATAAATTCTCAAATTGCAATACAGACTCTGTTTTCTGCACTAGTACGAAGCAAATTGGAGTATTGCAGTATTGTCTGGAATCCCATTTACATTCGCCATCAAATTAGCCTGAAATCTATTCAACGACGATACCTTAAGTACTTGAGCTTTCTTAAGAACAATGTATACCCTGATCGTAACACCGATCACAATCTATTGCTGCAAGAACATTCTATGGACTCATTGCTAGCAAGAAGAGAAAAAACGTCAGCAAAGTTTCTTGTCAATATATTACATGGCAAAATTCATTGTTTATATACTAGCCAACATTGGATTTAACGTGCCAAGACTTAATTCAGGAAGCAGTGTTTCTCTCACCATACCAAGACATAGAACTAATGTTCTACTAATAAATCCAGTTTTCCAAATGTGCATTCGATACCATTAACCATGCTATACTGTTGAACAAGCTTGATACTTTTGGTCTTAGTGATAGTCATATTAATTTAATTGAGAGTTATGTGCGAAACTGAACTTATTACGTTAACTACTATGGATTTAGATCTTACACTTACACTGCATCCTCTGGCGTACCGCAGATGTGTAAGTTGGGACCCCTTTTATTCGTTTTATTTATCAATGACTTGTTGAGTTTGTTTTTGTGCTGTAGTCTAGCCTATGCTGATGATCTGAAGCTAAATTATCAAGTCGACAGTATTGTACAAGTCCTTACTCTACGAAGTGGTATCGACACTTTGGTGACATGGTGTCAGAGTAACAACCTCCAGCTAAATGTGAAGAAATACTTCATTGTAAGTTACACCAAACATAAATTGCTGGTCAAGTTTTCATACAACATAAATGGATGAGTGCAGGTGAGGAAGGATTGCTGTAAAGTTCTGGGTATTTTATTTGACAACGAATTATCTTTTGTGCCATAAATAATGGAAGTTTCTACATCAGCTTTCAAGATTTTGGGATTTGTCTTACGAAACAACAAATCGCTAAATTCTCATATTGCATTACAGACTCTGTTTTCTGCACTAGTACGAAACAAATTGGAGTATTGCAGTATTGTCTGGAATCCATTTTACACTCGCCATCAAATTAGCCTGGAATCTATTCAACGACGATACCTTAAGTACTTGAGCTTTCTTAAGAACAATGTATACCCTGATCGTAACACCGATCACAATTTATTGCTGCAAGAACATTCTATGGACTCATTGCTAGCAAGAAGAGAAAAAACGTCAGCAAAGTTTCTTGTCAATATATTACATGGCAAAATTCATTGTTTATATACTAGCCAACATTGGATTTAACGTGCCAAGACTTAATTCAGGAAGCAGTGTTTCTCTTACCATACCAAGGCATAGAACTAATGTTCTACTAATAAATCCAGTTTTCCAAATGTGCATTCGATACCATTAACCATGCTATACTGTTGCACAAGCTTAATACTTTTGGTCTTAGTGATAGTCATATTAATGTAATTGAGAGTTATGTGCGAAACTGAACTTATTACGTTAACTACAATGGGTTTAGATCTCACACTTACACTGCATCCTCTGACGTACCGTAGGGGTGTAACTTGGGACCCCTTTTATTTCTTTTGTTCATCAATGACTTGTTGAGTTTGTTTTTATGCTATAGTCTAGCCTATGCTGATGATCTGAAACTATATTATCAAGTAGACAGTATTGTACAAACCTTTACTCCACGAAGTGGTATAGACACTTTGGTGTCATGGTGTCAGAGTAACAACCTCCAACTAAATGTGAAGAAATAATTCATTGTATGTTACACCAAACATAAATTGCTCGTCAAGTTTTCATACATCATAAATGGATGAGTGCAGGTGAGGAAGGATTGCCGTAAAGACCTGTGCATTTTATTTGTCAACGAATTATCTTTTGGGCCCAAATAATGGAAGTTTTTACATCAGCTTCCAAGATCTTGGGATTTGTCTTACGAAACTGCAAATCGATAAATTCTCAAATTGCAATACAGACTCTGTTTTCTGCACTAGTACGAAGCAAATTGGAGTATTGCAGTATTGTCTGGAATCCCATTTACATTCGCCATCAAATTAGCCTGAAATCTATTCAACGACGATACCTTAAGTACTTGAGCTTTCTTAAGAACAATGTATACCCTGATCGTAACACCGATCACAATCTATTGCTGCAAGAACATTGTATGGACTCACTGCTAGTAAGAAGAGAAAAAAACGTCAGCAAAGTTTCTTGTCAATATATTACATGGCAAAATTGATTGTTCTTATATACTAGCCAACATTGGATTTAACGTGCCAATACTTAATTCAGGAAGCAGTGTTTCTCTCACCATACCAAGACATAGAACTAATGTTCTACTAATAAATACAGTTTTCCAAATGTGCATTCGATACCATTAACCATGCTATACTGTTGAACAAGCTTGATACTTTTGGTCTTAGTGATAGTCATATTAATTTAATTGAGAGTTATGTGCGAAACTGAACTTATTACGTTAACTACAATGGATTTAGATCTTACACTTACACTGCATCCTCTGGCGTACCGCAGAGGTGTAAGTTGGGACCCCTTTTATTCGTTTTATTTATCAATGACTTGTTGAGTTTGTTTTTATGCTGTAGTCTAGCCTATGCTGATGATCTGAAGCTAAATTATCAAGTCGACAGTATTGTACAAGTCCTTACTCTACGAAGTGGTATCGACACTTTGGTGACATGGTGTCAGAGTAACAACCTCCAGCTAAATGTGAAGAAATACTTCATTGTAAGTTACACCAAACATAAATTGCTGGTCAAGTTTTCATACAACATAAATGGATGAGTGCAGGTGAGGAAGGATTGCTGTGAAGATCTGGGTATTTTATTTGACAACGAATTATCTTTTGTGCCATAAATAATGGAAGTTTCTACATCAGCTTTCAAGATTTTGGGATTTGTCTTACGAAACAACAAATCGCTAAATTCTCATATTGCATTACAGACTCTGTTTTCTGCACTAGTACGAAACAAATTGGAGTATTGCAGTATTGTCTGGAATCCCATTTACACTCGCCATCAAATTAGCCTGGAATCTATTCAACGACGATACCTTAAGTACTTGAGCTTTCTTAAGAACAATGTATACCCTGATCGTAACACCGATCACAATCTATTGCTGCAAGAACATTGTATGGACTCACTGCTAGTAAGAAGAGAAAAAAACGTCAGCAAAGTTTCTTGTCAATATATTACATGGCAAAATTGATTGTTCTTATATACTAGCCAACATTGGATTTAACGTGCCAATAGTTAATTCAGGAAGCAGTGTTTCTCTCACCATACCAAGACATAGAACTAATGTTCTACTAATAAATCCAGTTTTCCAAATGTGCATTCGATACCATTAACCATGCTATACTGTTGAACAAGCTTGATACTTTTGGTCTTAGTGATAGTCATATTAATTTAATTGAGAGTTATGTGCGAAACTGAACTTATTACGTTAACTACAATGGATTTAGATCTTACACTTACACTGCATCCTCTGGCGTACCGCAGATGTGTAAGTTGGGACCCCTTTTATTCGTTTTATTTATCAATGACTTGTTGAGTTTGTTTTTGTGCTGTAGTCTAGCCTATGCTGATGATCTGAAGCTAAATTATCAAGTCGACAGTATTGTACAAGTCCTTACTCTACGAAGTGGTATCGACACTTTGGTGACATGGTGTCAGAGTAACAACCTCCAGCTAAATGTGAAGAAATACTTCATTGTAAGTTACACCAAACATAAATTGCTGGTCAAGTTTTCATACAACATAAATGGATGAGTGCAGGTGAGGAAGGATTGCTGTGAAGATCTGGGCGTTTTATTTGACAACGAATTATCTTTTGTGCCACAAATAATGGAAGTTTCTACATCAGCTTCCAAGATCTTGGGATTTGTCTTACGAAACTGCAAATCGATAAATTCTCAAATTGCAATACAGACTCTGTTTTCTGCACTAGTACGAAGCAAATTGGAGTATTGCAGTATTGTCTGGAATCCCATTTACATTCGCCATCAAATTAGCCTGAAATCTATTCAACGACGATACCTTAAGTACTTGAGCTTTCTTAAGAACAATGTATACCCTGATCGTAACACCGATCACAATCTATTGCTGCAAGAACATTCTATGGACTCATTGCTAGCAAGAAGAGAAAAAACGTCAGCAAAGTTTCTTGTCAATATATTACATGGCAAAATTCATTGTTTATATACTAGCCAACATTGGATTTAACGTGCCAAGACTTAATTCAGGAAGCAGTGTTTCTCTCACCATACCAAGACATAGAACTAATGTTCTACTAATAAATCCAGTTTTCCAAATGTGCATTCGATACCATTAACCATGCTATACTGTTGAACAAGCTTGATACTTTTGGTCTTAGTGATAGTCATATTAATTTAATTGAGAGTTATGTGCGAAACTGAACTTATTACGTTAACTACAATGGATTTAGATCTTACACTTACACTGCATCCTCTGGCGTACCGCAGATGTGTAAGTTGGGACCCCTTTTATTCGTTTTATTTATCAATGACTTGTTGAGTTTGTTTTTGTGCTGTAGTCTAGCCTATGCTGATGATCTGAAGCTAAATTATCAAGTCGACAGTATTGTACAAGTCCTTACTCTACGAAGTGGTATCGACACTTTGGTGACATGGTGTCAGAGTAACAACCTCCAGCTAAATGTGAAGAAATACTTCATTGTAAGTTACACCAAACATAAATTGCTGGTCAAGTTTTCATACAACATAAATGGATGAGTGCAGGTGAGGAAGGATTGCTGTGAAGATCTGGGTATTTTATTTGACAACGAATTATCTTTTGTGCCACAAATAATGGAAGTTTCTACATCAGCTTTCAAGATCTTGGGATTTGTCTTACGAAACAGCAAATCGCTAAATTCTCAAATTGCATTACAAACTCTGTTTTCTGCACTAGTACGAAGCAAATTGGAGTATTGCAGTACTGTCTGGAATCCCATTTACACTTGCCATCAAATTATCCTGGAATCTATTCAACGACGATACCTTAAGTACTTGAGCTTTCGTAAGAACAATGTATACCCTTCTCGTAACACCCATTACTATCTATTGCTGCAAGAACATTCTAAGGACCCACTGCTAGTAAGAAGAGAAAAAACGTCAGCAAAGTTTCTTCTTAATATATTACATGGCAAAATTGATTGTTCTTATATACTAGCCAACATTGGATTTAACGTGGCAAGACTTAATTCAAGAAGCAGCGTTTCTCTCACTATACCAAGACATAGAACCAATGTTCCTCTAAAAAGCCCAATTTGAACCCACTGTGTAGCATGGTGGGCCAGACCCCAAACCTTTGGGACAAAATTGAAGAGGCTCATAATCAGTGGAAAGAAATATCGAACGATTATGTTGAAAACTATTGAAATCAATAAAAAAAGGTGTGTAGAAGTTATTAAGGATAATGGATATGTTACTAGATACTAAATAAAGGAAGGCTAAATGCACGTAAGGTTGTTTTATTTTATGGTTGCCCTACTTTTAACCCTTGAATTTTGTTCAAATAAGACATTACAACTGATAATAACATGGGTACACTTCAAGTCAAGACAAATGAAAATTTCTAAAGTTGCTCCACATACTAGCGATAGTGTCTCTCCGCACAAGTGTTCAGTGTAGGAGCTTCGAAACAATTTTGCAGACAATACCCGATGCCACACAACCATTACCGGTTCACTTTCTCCACCCCACGCACGGATTAATGACTGTTCCACTTGCATAACCAATAATTAAGACGTAATTAAAAATAAAAAACACGAGCTTCCGGCAAATGCGTGCCTTGTGATTTCACATCATTAGACCCGACTGAAAAAATAATTGCCTGGCCGTAAATTGATATTTAATTCATCGGTGGATTGTTTGAAATTATCCGTTGTGCACATGTTGAAATTTGTAGGTGTCTAATGGGTTAAATTGTTTGTTTTCGTATCAATTATTGTGTCCCCGTTGTTTTGTAAACCTTGGCGGTAGCTTAAATAAAATTTGTTGTACGTACGTTCTAAAATGGGATTATATGTGATGTGGGTGAAACGGAAGTAAAACACGCCGAACGGATTACGAATAATCCAAACCTAAAATCTATTTCAGATTTAATTAAAATTTTGAGGATTATTAATTTAATAAATGTATTATAATTTATAAATGAATAATCTGATTTACTACGTTTCAAGTTGTGCTAATACATTTTTCTTATAACTGCGCATTAGATGAAAGGTCGTTGTAACCGGTGATTGGCCATAATGAAACAACGACCTATGAACATTAAACAAACAAAATTTAAATTCAGCCACACAAAATTATCATACGGATGTAGTATTAAACGTTAAAGGAATGAAATTATTAACGACACCTATTGTTTAAGTTTTTCCAAGAATATTAATAACAAATGTGGATATTAAATAATAAATAGTAATATAAATTTAATAATTACGTTTAACATTTTAACTGAAGTTAACTAATAATAATAAATACTATTTAGTTTGTTTTGTGGAACCCATTTATTCAATTTTTAAATTTCATTTATATTTATTTTATTTAAATTTTATTTAATTTTATTACTCTTTTATTATTTTGGAAATTTCAGTTTATTTTATAATATATAATTGTTTAATTTTACAACTAGAAATAATAATAATAATAATAAATAAATATTCCGGTTTTTACTATTTTCTCATTTTAATTTTTTTTTTCATTTTTTTTTGTCTAAATTTAAATTAATAAAAAAAGAAAAAATACTGATATTAAATTTAAATTTTCTAGAAATTCCAGATTTATTCATAAAATATTAATAAATAATAATTCCAAAAAATTAATTATTTTCGACTAGCAATAAAAGATATGAGAAAGATAAATTTAGAAAACAATAAAATATTTAATTTTAATTAAAAAATAATATATTTAATTTTTATTTAAATTAAATTAAATTATATATTTTGTATTAAATTAATTTAAATTGAATATTTTATTGTTTTTTCAATTATTTATTAAGTATATTATTTCTTTTAATTTAAATTTAGTATAAATAATAATATTATAATTGATAATAAAATATTTTATTGTTTTTTAAGTGAATTAATTTTTATATTTTTTATTTAAATCAATTTAAATTAAATGTTGTATTGTTTATTTTAAGTACATATATTAATTTTTTTGATTTCAAATTAAATTAAATTTTAAATTAATTGTATTTTTTATTAAAATCAATTTAAATTTTCATTTAAATCAAAAAAATGTATATTATTATTAAATGTTTTATTACATTTTTTTAATTTTAAATTAAATTTATTATTTTTTTAATGTAAGTTTAAATGAAATATATATATATATATATATATATATATATATATATATATATATAATATATTTTTTATTTATATTAATTTAAATTTCTATAATATAATAATACCAAATAAATAATTATTTACAATTAGCAATAATAAATATGAGAAATAACAGATTTAGAATTGAAAAAATATTTTGGCAAATTTGACGTCAAACAAGAAAATTAACATACTTAATTTACAATAAAAAACAATAAAATATTCAATTTAAATTAAAAAATTATTATATTTTATTGTTTTTTTTTTTAATTAAAATTATTTATATTAATTTTTTTAATTTAAATCAATTTAAATTAAATATCTTATTGTTTTTTAAGTTTAAATAAATTGTATTAATTATTTTTTTAAAATTTAAATCATTTAAATTAAATGTTTAATAGTTTTTCTTTATGTTTAAATTAAATATATTAATTTTTTTGAATTCAAATTATATATATTATTTTTAAAAGAATTTAAATGTTCATTTAAGTCATAAATTTATTATTAATATTAATAATATATTTTTTATATATATATTATTTTTTGTTAATTTTTTATTTTATATTAAATATATTAATTTTTTTTTTAATTTTTAATATATTTAATATTATTTTATGTTAATTCAAATTAATTTAAATTGAAAATTTTGTTTTTTTTTTTAATTTTAAAATAAGTATATTATATTTTTTAATTTAAATCGATTTAAATTAAATATTTTATTGTTTTTTAAGTGTTTTAATTTTTATTTTTTTAAATCAATTTAAATTAAATGTTTTACTGATTATTTTAAGTTTTTTTAATTTACATTAAATATTTCATTGTTTTTTTTTTTTTTAAATTTTAAATTAATTGTATTTTTTTTTTAAATTTTTAAACTTTCATTTAAATCATAAATTTATTTATTATTATTATTATTTAATTTTAAATTAAATTTATTAATTTTTTAATTTAAATTAGTTTAATATTTTATTGCTTTTTTTAAATTTAGTATATATTTTTGTATTTAGATTATTTTAAATTTCCATTTAAATCATACATTTGTTTTTCATCATTATTAAATATTTTATTTTATTTTTAATTTTAAATTAAATATGTTAATCTTTTAATTAAAATCAATTTAAATTAATATCTTTTTGTTCTTTAATTTTAGTTTAAATATTATTATATAAATATTTTATTGTTTTTTTTTAATAAATATATTATTTTTTATTTAAATCAATTTAAATTTTCATTTAAGTTATATTAAATTAAATATATCAATATTTTTTATATTTAAATAAAATATACTATACTGATATATGTTAATATGTAATTTATTTTTTATTTATATTGATAATTTCATTACTTTTAATAAAGTTTAAATGAAATATAATGGATTTTTTTTTGATATTGTACTATTTTAATTTTTGTTAAATTTAAAATTGCTGAAAAACATTCTCTTTTTATTTGATACTTTCAATTATTTTTTTATAAGATTTGAAACAAATGTGTAAAAATAATATAAGTATCATAATTTCTACTCACAAAAAATAGTTTATCAATGAAGTTTATATAATTTTTAACAATTTTTTGATATAATAGGAAAATCCAGATTAATTTTAAGAACAGAAATAATTAATAATTCCAACTAGAATAATAATTATTTAACTTCGTAGCATCTGCTAATAAAAAAATAATTATTATTTTGTTATTTGCAAAGAATCCATGTCATGTGATTGTGGAATTAATTTGCCTCCAATTAACCATAATCAGATTTGTAATCCGTGTTTAATATATTCAAAATAAATTATGTAAATTTTATCGATAAAATCAAGTTCAAACAAAAGTGAAAAAAATTATTTTATGTGTTTATATTAATGTAATTGAGTTCTAATCAGCCCATTAAAATGTGTGCATATTTAAATAATCTGTTATCAGTGTACGGCAATTTAAATTGTTCCATTACTAATTGTAGGTAATAATTTTTGAGTCAAGTAGAATTAATTAATACTATTCATACATTCCACACCTCACAATTAAAGTGACAATACGTAATAAAAAACAATCCCGAGAAAAGATAAGAAATCAACAGTATGTGATAAAATTATATAACAGTGCTAGTTTTTTTCTTAACCATTTAAAATTTTTCAATTGATGTCACCACAGAAAAAAAAACCAGCCGATGAATTTCGAGAGTCCTTCAACCTTCTTCGAAAAGTAGTACTTTTGTGGGGCTCTGTTGGGGCAGCGGTTCACCAAAAAACGTTGACCCCACCGCAACAATTTTAGAAGTCAGCTGATTTTTTGTTATTGCGTTTAGTTGCCGCAAATCTGCAACAATAGGATAACGTTGAGAGTTTTGCGTTGTGAATTTCTCCCTACTTGAATTTTAGTGGGTCGAACGTCGAAGCACTGTAATTTGGTTAATTAACGTACGTGGTAAGTGTTTGGTGCTAACAAAATTTTGTACATGTTACCCAGTTAAGCACTGTTTGCGTACATTCAAACCGTTTGATTGTCTACTAGGTAATTTGATATAAATATAAATTGCCTCGTCATTAATTAATTAATTAAAGGATCTGCATAATATGCGATTGAAGCAGTTCAATTAGTGTACAGTTTTTGCGCAGTATGTTTCTGTTGAATTTCCATGAATATTGTTTACGTAAACACACAAATTTACTTCATCCAGCGATTATCTAAAATGCGAAGCATGTGTGTGGATTCAACATATTTCTTCGAGGTAAATAACACGTGACACATTCTGGAATCATTTATGCATTGCTTTTAGTAAGTAGGTAAATAGTCTTCCTGGAACATTCCCACGCATCAGAATGTTTGAATAAGTCAATGAGATTGAAGGTGGCACATTAACAATGAGTAACACTACAATAGTTTGTTGACAAAAGTACTTTGTTGACAATTTAAAAATAAATTTTTGAGAGTTAGTTATCATAAATACTGTCTGTCTATCTAGAAAAGTCCAATTTTGACATCAGGAGCATATTTACTGAACCACAGAACAGTGAGAACAATGTTTTAGTGATGAGTCTAAATTTTATTTGTAAAAAAAGAGGGTTAGTGGATGGGTGTGCATTTGAATCCAGACCTACAAGAAAAACCCAAGTTTGTGGTCCAATTTTGACTTTCAGGATCACATTTATTGAACCACAGAACAGTGAGGACAATTTTTTAGTGACGAGTTTAAATTTTATATATAAAAATGATGGTCAGTGGATGGGTGTACGTTTGAATCCTGACCTACAAGAAAAACCCTAGTTTCTATTAGTGTGAAAGTCCAATTATGACTTTCAGGAGCACATTTACTGAACCACTGAACAGTGAGGACAATTTTTTAGTCACGAGTCTAAATTTTATTTATAAAAAATGATGGTTAGTGGATGGTTGTACGTTTGAATCCTGACCTACAAGAAAAATTCCAGTTTCCATTAGTGTGAAAGTCCAATTTTGATTTTCAGGAGCACATTTACTGAACCACTGAACAATGAGGACAATTTTTTAGTCACGAGTCTAAATTTTATTTATAAAAAATGATGGTTAGTGGATGGTTGTACGTTTGAATCCTGACCTACAAGAAAAATCCCAGTTTCTATTAGTGTGAAAGTCCAATTTTGACTTTCAGGAGCACATTTACTGAACCACTGAACAGTGAGGACAATTTTTTAGTCACGAGTCTAAATTTTATTTATAAAAAATGATGGTTAGTGGATGGTTGTACGTTTGAATCCTGACCTACAAGAAAAATTCCAGTTTCTATTAGTGTGAAAGTCCAATTTTGATTTTCAGGAGCACATTTACTGAACCACTGAACAGTGAGGACAATTTTTTAGTCACGAGTCTAAATTTTATTTATAAAAAATGATGGTTAGTGGATGGTTGTACGTTTGAATCCTGACCTACAAGAAAAATCTCAGTTTCTATTAGTGTGAAAGTCCAATTATGACTTTCAGGAGCACATTTACTGAACCACTGAACAGTGAGGACAATTTTTTAGTCACGAGTCTAAATTTTATTTATAAAAAATGATGGTTAGTGGATGGTTGTACGTTTGAATCCTGACCTACAAGAAAAATCCCAGTTTCTATTAGTGTGAAAGTCCAATTTTGATTTTCAGGAGCACATTTACTGAACTACAGAACAGTGAGGACAATTAATTAGTGCCGAGTCTAAATTTTATTTATAAAAAATGATGTTTAGTGGATGGGTGTACGTTTTAATCCTGACCTACAAGAAAAATCTCAGTTTTTATTAGTGTGAAAGTTCAATTTTGACTTCATGAGCACATTTACTGAACCACAGAACAGTGAGGACAATTTTTTAGTGACGAGTCTAAATTTTATTAATAAAAAATAAAACATTTAATAATTATTAAATTAATTTAAATTAAAAAGAATAATCTTTCTTTTAATAAAATTATTATGTTTATTAATTTGTTGCACTATATTTGAGCGTATGTAACATTTTATATGGTATTTTTATAATACAGTATAAAATAACAATATTAAATTAATGGTGTTACAATTATTGCTAAAATATGCAGTATTTTTAAAATTTGCTATAATGGTGACCTTCACTGTATTATTATTTAAAAGTTTTTCTCTCGTTGGCAAATAGTTATTAACATAATTATAATGGTGATTATTACATTGAATAAAAGTTATTTAAAGTGGGACGTTAAAAAAGTAAAGTACTTAATATTTAAACACAATTAATTATTATTATCTTTGACATTTTGTTGTAATCTACTTTTAAAATCATTGAATTATTAATTGCGAACTACCGTAACAATTATTTTTACTGATAATTCTAAAATATAATACAATTAGAACTTACAAATTACAAGTTACATTTACAAATTACAAGTTGTAATCAATCATTATGGTGTTTTCTCTGTTTTATCAGTATAATGGTATTTTATTGTTCTGTCCACAAATACAAAATTACGTCAATTTATGTTTGTGTTGTGTTTAAATGTGATGGATGTGTATCAATATTATTGTTATAAAAATATATTAAAACGAGGAAGTAAACTTAACTTTAATAGTACTTAAAGTTAATGTGATTGGAAAGTTCTACGAAAAACATTATTTAATAAAGTTCATGATTTATGTATGCAATTTAAATTTAATATCCTAAAAACATTAAAAACATCAATAACATTAAAACGACGTAGAAAATGATTAACCACTGTTTAAAACTCAGTTGTGTCAGTTTTACACACTTTCCATTAAACTAAAAAGTTCACGGATTAAAAGAAAATCAACACATGGTTTTAGTAACCCAAACATTGGCTGTTGTTCATGTGTGCACTTTCTACATACAAACAATGTTTACCTAAACTGCAGGAGTAAATAGTAGTATAATTAACTAATTGAACGCTGTAATCAATCCGATAAAATTGTTTTCAAATGGTAAAACTTTGAAAAACAGCAATTAAAGATAACAAGTTATTTTATGTAGTTTTAAAATGTTCTCATTAATAAAATCAACGTAATTCAATTAATTAATTTAATTACTTATACGTTATTTATTATTTCGATAATTAATTTTTATCTATTACGTAATTAAGATTTAATATATTAATTATTTTTACATTTTTAATTTATATAACTATTATTTACATATTTTGTAATGTTTTTTAATAAATCAAAAGGTATTTAACCAATTTATTTTCAAAATACGAAACATTTTAAACAATATACATTACATTTTTTAAATAATTATCATTATATTTAAAATTATTACATATTTATTAGAATATTTTTATTCAAACTATTCAAAAAAAATTATAAATGTTCTAAATATTCTATATATTATATATGTTCTATATATTCTATATGTTCTATACATTCTATATAAAAACTATTCTATACATTTTGTACATTTTATATATTGTATTCATTCTATATATTCTGTACATTCTATATGTTCTATACATATATGCTCTATATTTCTATATGTTCTGTACATTCTGTGTTCTATATATTTTTTAAATGTTCTATATTTTCTATATGTTCTATATATTAAATATTCTTAATATCATATATATTCTTTGTATTCCATATATTCCATATATTCCATATATTCCATATATTCCATATATTCCATATATTCCATATATTCCATATATTCCATATATTCCATATATGGAATATATTCCATATATGGAATATATTCCATATATGGAATATATTCCATATATTCTATATATTCCATATATTCCATATATTCCATATATTTCATATATTCCATATATTCCATATATTCCATATATTCCATATATTCCATATATTCCATATATTCCATATATTCCATATATTCCATATATTCCATATATTCCATATATTCCATATATTCCATATATTCCATATATTCCATATATTCCATATATTCCATATATTCCATATATTCCATATATTCCATATATTCCATATATTCCATATATTCCATATATTCCATATATTCCATATATTCCATATATTCCATATATTCCATATATTCCATATATTCCATATATTCCATATATTCCATATATTCCATATATTCCATATATTCCATATATTCCATATATTCCATATATTCCATATATTCCATATATTCCATATATTCCATATATTCCATATATTCCATATATTCCATATATTCCATATATTCCATATATTCCATATATTCCATATATTCCATATATTCCATATATTCCATATATTCCATATATTCCATATATTCCATATATTTAATTTATATATTCTACATATTCTATATATTCTGTAAATTCTATATATTCTAAATATTTATTTTAAATATTCTAAATATTCTAAATAAATACTTATTATAAGTATTTTAAATATTCTAAATATTTAAAAAATTTAAATGTTGGTAAAATATACTTTAACCACATGTTTTATAAATTGTATTCTTCTAAATATTTTGAATATTCTAAATACATGATTACTGTATAATTTTTATAGTCATTAATATTGTTATAAATATTTTATATGTATTTATATGTGACATTAAAAGTATAATAAAATTTTTGATTAAAGAATTTTCATTTTAGTTATTAATTGGAGCATCACTTAGTTTTAATAAGAGCCATAAATAATTATGTATAAAAGTTAATTGGCACGACCTTTGGTTAATCAGACAATTTTTGCCAGCGTACTTATGTGTTCAGCTGTTCTTTCGTGACCGTAAAATTTCCATTAGTCCACGTTACCTTTATTTTTATCACCTCTTTAATAATAAACTTAAAAGCACTGACAATGTAACATTGTATTAACCAAGTGAATCCGATTTAATTAACAAATTAAATCGTGCCGTCAATGTAGCTTATTTATAATGATTTAAGTTAATTAACCGAACAATTAGTGTATTCCAGACTGATTTTTTTCATGTTTACGAGAATAGAACGGAGTAAAAAAATTAATGAAGTCGTTGTTTAGTTAATAATATGTCTCATCGGTTCGAATTTAACTTAACTGCGTCACACTTTTATTTGGATCGATCCCAGAATCGAATTGTGTGCAAAGCAACAAAATAAACAAACAATTAAAGTCCGTAACAGTTCAGAATAAAGTTTACATTCCTGTTGCAATGCTTTTAATAGTTCCATCCGGTAAAGAATGTTCGCCAACTCGCAACTTTCCTCCATAAATGCCAAATTTCTTCAGTTTAAGCCCGACATAATTCCCCGGATTTAAAACGCAGTTAACATGTTTAATTAATGATAATTTATCGGTTCCGCTACTAATTATTAACAGCGGAACTTGTTCGGGCCGATTAAGTGCATAAATTAGATGCTCTCGTTTAAAAGATTTAGATGTTAACTGCACACATGCCTACATACTTTGATTTATGCGTTTCGTATTACTTATGCACCAATCGTGTGCAGAATAAAGTTGTAATAAGTGTACGTGACGTTTGTGCCTGCAATCAATATTTTATAGACCACCGGTATTGTCGCAAATCAATCATGTTTATTGTTTTGCTGTGAGTAACCCGACAGGAAATTCCTTTTTATTTTCGTTTTGTTATTATGTTTGGTTGACATTTTGCATGCGTGTGATCATCCTGCTATTTATATGCGCAGGAAATATCGTATATCTTCATCAAATATTTAATATTGTTACCTTCATTGTGTTACGATCTCACGATTACCGCAACTTTATCACAGTCTTGCCCGAAACAACAAACAAAGCGGGAACAAATATAAAAGTGGAAAATATGAAAATGATGCTGAAAAAAAAACATTGTCTCGAAGTTAATAAGCGAAAATAACGTACTAATTACACGGACGTCGGGATTATTCCGTTTTAATGAAAACTTATTGAATGCACCTGAAGTTCGGAATTTCAATTTGAGACGCCATGAATTTCAAATTAACCGTTCGACAAATTCGCATCGGTTTAATGAAAAAAAGATGGAAATTCGGGTACGATTTTAATGAAATGAGACGATTATTATAACTTTTATTTCTTATCAAGAATGACACAAAAATATGTAAAAGTATTTATTGAATAGAATTTTTTTGTTGAAGAAAATATTTAAATTATTCTGATTATCCACAATTTTATAAATACATATTAGACGTTTTATAAAAACTTTAAATAGTTCTTATACTTAAAATAGGTATTTCATTAAAATTTAAAACATATAAAATATGTATGTATATTTTATAAACATTTTATATCCAAAAATATTCAAAACATTTTTAAATTTACATTTATAATAATTAGGAATATTTAAAATATATAGAATATTTATAATATTTATAATATTTATAATATTTATAATATTTATAATATTTATAATATTTATAATATTTATAATATTTAGAATATTTATAATATTTATAATATTTATAATATTTATAATATTTATAATATTTATAATATTTATAATATTTATAATATTTATAATATTTATAATATTTATAATATTTATAATATTTATAATATTTATAATATTTATAATATTTATAATATTTATAATATTTATAATATTTATAATATTTATAATATTTAGAATATTTATTTAGAATATTTAGAATATTTAGAATATTTAGAATATTTAGAATATTTAGAATATTTAGAATATTTAGAATATTTAGAATATTTAGAATATTTAGAATATTTAGAATATTTAGAATATTTAGAATATTTAGAATATTTAGAATATTTAGAATATTTAGAATATTTAGAATATTTAGAATATTTAGAATATTTAGAATATTTAGAATATTTAGAATATTTAGAATATTTAGAATATTTAGAATATTTAGAATATTTAGAATATTTAGAATATTTAGAATATTTAGAATATTTAGAATATTTAGAATATTTAGAATATTTAGAATATTTAGAATATTTAGAATATTTAGAATATTTAGAATATTTAGAATATTTAGAATATTTAGAATATTTAGAATATTTAGAATATTTAGAATATTTAGAATATTTATTAATTTTAAATATTTTGAATATTTGGAATATTTAAAGAATTTTGAGTATTTTTATAATATTTAAAATATTCAATAAATATTTGAAGTATTTTGAATATTTTGAATGTTGATTTAGAATATCTAGAATATTTAAAATTAATGATCATAAAGCATATATATTTGGAATATTTAGAATAATAAATTATAAATAAATAATTTGAATATTTTTAGTGTTTTGAAGATTTAAAATATTTAAAACATTTAGAACATAACTTTTAGAACAATACCATTTAGGACAATTATCATATTTAGAGGATCTAGAACATTCGGAACATTCACATTATTTAGAACATTTGGAACATTTTGAATATTTATATATTTATTAACCTTAAATATTTTGAATATTTGGAATATTTGAAGAATTTTGAGTATTTTGAATAAGTATTCAAATTATTCAATAAATATTTGAACAATTTGAATTTTTTAAATGTTTATTTAGAATATCCAGAAAGTAAAGTATTTAGAACATTTGGAACTTTTAAAACATTTAGAATATTTAGAACATTTACAATATTTAGAGCATTTAGAACATTTAGATTATTCAGAATATATAATATATTTATTAATTTTAAATGTTTTGAATACTTTGAATATTTAAAGAATTTTGTATTGTGAATAATATTCAATAAATATTTGAAATCTTTTGGAACTTTTGAACGATTTGAATATTTTGAATGTTTTGAATATTGATTTAGAATGTTTAGAATATTTAAAATTAATAATCAAAAAAGTTGGACAGTAAATATATATTTAGAATAATGAGAATATTCAGAATATTTAGAATAGAATATATGACTAAAATATGTGTGATTTAACATTTAGAGTATGTAAAACATTTAGAACATTTTGAATATTTGGAACATTTAAAATATTTAAAATATTTATTTATTTTTTAATTTTTAGTGATTTGAATATTTTGAATATTTAAAGAATTTTGTATTGTGAATAAAGGTAAATAAATATTCAAAATATTCAATAAATATTTTAAATCTTTTGAATATATAAGACGTTTGAAATATTTAAATATTTAGTATATTTATAATATCTCAGGTATTTTGAAAATTTAAAGTGTTTTTTTTAATATTTAAAATATTGAGAACATTCAGAACATTTAGAATATTTAGTATTTATTAATTTTAAATCTTTTGAATATATAAGACATTTAAAATATTTGAATATTTTGTATATTTAGATATTTTGTATATTTTGAATATTTTAAATGCTTTGAATATTTAAACTATTGAGAATGTTTAGAATATTTACTAGATTTTGAATGTTTTGAATATTTTAAATATTTTGAATATTTGGAATACTTAAAATACCTAAAAGCTTAATGTATTTAAAATTTTCCCCAAATTAATTTAAAATTTGGCGAATGCGTTTTTGAGTTTTAGTAAAGGATTTGTAGATGATTTAGGATTTAGAATATTTACAGCTTTTAGGAGTAATAATTTTAAAAATATTACAAAATATTTGAGCAACATAGATTGAAATATCATTTATAATTAGACACACAATAAAGTATCGAATTTCCCAAATGAAAATCACATCATATTATCGTTCCTAACAAGGAATGAACAACCATTATAATATCAATCATACCGCCTAACCAGGGAGCTCCCCAGCTACCCTCGGACATTAAATGGCCGAAATCCACACAGTCTCTGTTTACATTGCCGCTCTGACCAAAATAAACGTCGTCTGGTTACTTATGAATTGTTCGCCCGCCGAAAAGCGGGTGCTGCCTCCGTCGGTCGTGGGCATGCGCCCTTCGATTGGCGGGACCGCTTCCGGGGACGGCGGCGCACGAGGGGCGGCCCGCCACCGTTCCCCGCTCATCGCATCTCGCGTTCGTAGTATCGGAAATCGATTTACTCGTCTCGCGCCTGGCTTGACATCCCTCGGCTTGGCGGCGTGCACCGCTCCCCGTCGCCGCTAGCCGTTCCCGCCTCCGGCACAACATTGTCGTAATTTCGATCGCACCGTGTGGCATATTGTTTATTTCGTATTTTTGAGTGTTTCATTTCTTTTAAATGTTGAGAAAATGTCTTTAGAATCTAATAATAGATTTAGAATTGTAGAGAATTCAGAAAATAAGTAAATTCAGTAAATTTTGGAAATTCAGGAAATTCAGGAAATTCAGGGAATTCAGGAAATTCAGGAAATTCAGTAATTAATATGATTAAGAAAATTTAAAACACTCAGAAAGTTCAGAAAATTCTGAAAATTCAGACTATTCAGAAAATTTAGAACATTCGGAAAGTTCAGTAAATTCTGAAAGTTCTGAAAATTCTGAAAATTTTGAAAATTCTGAAAATTATGAAAATTTAGAATATCTAAAAAAATTAAAGAATTTAGTAACTTCAGTAAATTTAGACAATTTAGAATATTTAGAAAAAATAGAAAATTTAAAAAATATAGAACATTTCAGAAAATTTAGAAACAAAAATATCTGAAATAATTAGAAAATTAAAATAATTAAATAATTAACAGAATAGAATTAAAAGAAAATTCTTAAAACTAAAAAAAAATTCAGAAAATCTAGAAAATTCAAACAAATCAAAAAATTTAGAACATTCACAAAATTTTGAAAATTATCAAAATTATGAAAATTCTGAAAATTTATATTTTATTATTATTATTATTATTAAAAAAATTTGGAACATTTAGAAAATTCAGTAAATTTAGACAATTTAGAATATTTAGAAAAAATAGGAAATTTAAAAAATATAGAAAATTTCAAAAATATAGATCTAGATTTAGATTTGGAATTAACAGAAAATTAAAAAATTTGTGAAAATTCAGACGACTTAGAATATTTAAAAAAAATCAAACTATTTAGAAAAACCAGTAAAACTAGACATTTTAGAAAATTTAGAACATTGAGAAAATATAGAAAATTTCAGAAAATGTAGAACATTTGAAAAATTATCAAAATAAAAATATCTACAATATTTGAATATTAAATTAATTGGATAATTAACAGAATTGAATTAACATAAAATTCAAAAAATTTCGAAATTTCTGAAAATTTAGTTTATTTAGAATATTTAGAAAAATTAAAAAAATTATATCATTTACATAATTTATTAGATTTAGACAAATTAGAAAATTTAAAATATTTACAGTACATACAGAAAATTCAGAATATTTAGAAAATATCAGAAAATGTAGAACATTTGAAAAATTATCAAAATAAAAATATCTACAATATTTGAATACTAAATTAATTAGATAATTAACAGAATTGAATTAAGAGAAAATTAAAAAAAATTCTAAATTTCTGAAAATTCTGAAAATTTAGATAAATTAAAAAAATTGTATCATTAGATAATCTATTAAATTTAGACAATTTAGAATAGTTAGAAAATTTAGAAAATTTAAAACATTTAGAAAGTACAGAAAATTCAGAATATTTAGAAAATATAGAAAATATCAGAAAATGTAGAAGATTTGAAAAATTATCAAAATAAAAATATCTACAATATTTGAATATTAAAATAATTAGATAATTAACAGAATAGAATTTACAGAAAAATCAAAAAATTCTGAAATTTCTGAAAATTTAGAATATTTAGAAAAGTAAAAAAAATAGATCATTTAAATAAAAAATTCATTCAATTTAGACAATTTAGAATATTTAAAAATATTTTAAAAATTAAAGTATAGAATATTTAGAAAATATAGAAAATTTCAGAAAATCTAGATCTAAATTTTGAAAATTATCAAAGTAAAAATATCTCTAATAATAAGATAATTAGATAATTAACAGAACAGAATTATCAGAAAGTTTAGAAAATTTAAAAAATTCAAATAATTGAAAAAATTCTAAAAATTTATAAAATTCAGAAAGTTCAGTAAATTTAGAACATTTAGACAAATTAGAACATTTAGTAAATATAGAAAATTGTGAAAATTATCAAAATAAATATATTTGGAAAATTAAAATACGTATATCTAAAGTTTAAGAATATTTTATTTACTATTTTAGAATAATCAAAATATGTATATACAATATTTGAAATAATTAGAATGTCTTGAAAATTAGTTAATATTCAAATTATTTTATATGATTTAAATATTTTAAGTAGTCATATATTTATAATATTTAATATATCTAGAATATTTAGAATAATTATTAATTTGAATGGATCATATTTAGAATAATCTATTCAGGAAATGTTTTTATCATCGAATATTTAGAATATACAAAGTATTTTAAAAGTATGGAATAGTGGAAATTAAGAATATTTATAATATTCGTATATTTAAGAAATTAAAATATTTCTGTATATTTTGGGACATTGAAATATCAGAATATTGTATTTAATATTCTAGGATAATTAAAGATATATAATATATTTAGAATATTTAGAATGTCTTTAAAACTATTTAATACACAAATTATTTTATATAAAAAATTAAAATATATAATATTTTTATCATTGAATATTTAAATACCTTAAAAGTTTAGAACATTGGAAATTAAGAATTTGATTAATTAGAATATTTAACATAATCGTATATTCGTATATTTAATATTAAATATTTAAAATATTAACAAATATAAAAAATTGAATACCTAAAAATATTTAGAACATTTAGAAAAATTAAAAAACATTTAGAAAATATAAGAAAGTTCAGAAAATCTACAAGATTTAGAAAATTATCAAATCTGTAATATTTAGACTAGAAAAATATCTAGAATATTTAGAAAATTTTAAATCTAGAGAATATTTTATTTAAAATTTTAGAATAATTAAAATTGAAATAAAATTAATAATGTCTTGAAAACTATTTATTATCCAAATTATTTTATATAATTTTAATATTAATATCTAGAATATTTAGAAGCTCTTAGAATTTTATATTTAAAAGTTTTTAAAATTTCTAATATTCAGAATATTTAAAATTTATAGTATTTGATTATTTTGAAAATTTAGAGTACCTAAAAACTTAAGAATGGCTCAAATATTTAAAATAACCTAGCTAGATTTAAAAAGCTAGAAATAAAAATGTTGGAAATTAAGAATTTGCTTAATTAGATTATTTAATATGTTCATATATTTAAAATATTTGCTTCAAAAATATTTCAAACTTGTTTTAAAACAATAACTAAATAAATATTGGTTTTCCATTGTGTATTATTTATTATAATTGATTACAAATTAAACAATTATACAAGGTCTGTTTACTTTCTAGTTTGAAATCAGAAATATTTTATATAAATTCATAAACGTCACAAATCACTGCTTATTATTTAATCTTTGCAATAATTTTACAAACCCAAGATTTATTGATCACATTTAAAAAAATGCTCCGGTAAAACACGTTTCTCTCCACAGTGCTCCAAACTGCAACTGTGTCAGGTCACCAGATATAAATCAATTAAACAACGCCATCAGCCTTTATAATCTCATTTTTATTTCATGAGCTGCAAAATGCATTTGGAGTTCGAACGTAAATTTCATCAGCTAAAATAGTAAAATAATTCATACGCCGTTTATTTCGAAACTCGACCAGTTCCTGATAAATGGATCAACATGAGTTTAAATTTAAAATGTTTTCCGTCATAACTTTTTAAATTAATTGTGTCGATTTGTTCTAGGTAAGTTTCCTTGTCCATTGTCAGTGAGTAAGTAACCTTGGGTCCGTCGGTGGAGACGTATTTTAAAACAAACTTAAATAAACTCCCAACTTCGGAAACGGCAACGAAAAACGACAGGCACGAAACAATCCCGAACAATCCATTAAAAAGCTTCGGCAATTGGGTCAGGGCAACATGACAAATCGCAGTTTCGTACCGATTCAAATATGAATCCGACTAATTCGGAAACTTCCATAATTTAACCTTTAGTTGTGAATACGGAACAACGACAGTGATTGCTGCACGTAAACATCTTCAGTTACGGAAACTGTATACGCTGTCGCTTGGGTTCTGTGTCTTTCGAAAGGATGGATAACAAGATCACAGAAACTGTGTAATCAGATCTAGTTGTTTCTTTTGGGGGGCCACAATATTGTAATGTATGTTTCCCTTTGATGTTCCTCGACGAGTTTGTTTCGTGCTTATCGGCGTTTTAGAGAGAAGCGTGTGTGTAATGTTTAGATTCTACTTTAATAAACATCAATATTATCGCTAGTTTCCGGAAAGACTTGATGTTCTCAGTTTTACACTCAAATTTATTTTAGTAAAATGTTTTAGTATGTTTGTTTTGTGCTTATCGGCATTTTTACTTTTGGAGAAAGTGTAGAAGTAAAGATTCTTCTTAAATCGACTTCAGTTTTGTCGTGAGATTTTAAAAAGATTTGAGACTTGAGAGTTTATTTTATGTTTATCAGATTATAGAAAGATGGTTTTCAGTTTTATTTTATAATACAACTTCTTTTAGTAAGTAAGATCTTTGAAAAGTTTTTGAAATAAGTGAATAGGTAAAGTTTAGATCTCCAAAAATAATTATTTATTTTTTTATCGTCAGATTCTAGAAATACTTGTCGGTTTCAGTTTTCTATTTAAATTTATTTATTTGTTTTTTTTATCTTTGTTTTTGAAAAAAAAAGGAACAGCTAAAGTTTAAAATCTCCAAAAATAACCATAATTTTTATCGTCAGATTCTAGAAATACTTTTCGTTTTCAGTTTTACATTTGAATTTAGTTTATTTGGATGTTTCAAAGATCTTTTTTCAATTTTTTCCATTGTTTTTGATAAAACAGAAACAAACATAGGGTAAAACCTCCAAAAATAACCATCATTTTTATCGTCAGATTCTAGAAATACTTTTCGTTTTCAGTTTTACATTTGAATTTATTTTATTTGGATGTTTCAAAGATCTGTTTTCAATATTTCTATTGTTTTTGATAAAACAGAAACATATATAGGGTAAAACCTCCAAAAATAACAATCATTTTTATCGTCAGATTCTAGAAATACTTTTCGTTTTCAGTTTTACATTTGAATTTATTTTATTTGGATGTTTCAAAGAGCTTTTTTTATTTTTCCCATTGTTTTTGATAAATAATAAACATTTAAAGTATAAAATCCCCAAAAATAACCATAATTTTTATCGTCAGTTTCTAGAAATACTTGACGTTTTCAGTTTTACAATTAAATTTATTTTATTAGGGTGTTTCAAAGAATTTTTCATAAAAAAATAAACAGATAAAGTTTAGAATTTCTAAAAATAACCATCACTTCTATCGTCAGATTCTAGAAATACTTTTCGTTTTCAGTTTTACATTTAAATTTATTTTGTTTGGATGTTTCAAAGAGCTTTTTTTTATTTTTCCCATTGTTTTTGATAAATAATAAACAGATAATGTTTAAAATCTTCAAAAATAACCATAATTTTTATCGTCAGTTTCTAGAAATACTTGACGGTTTCAGTTTTACAATTAAATTTATTTTATTTGGGTGTTTCAAAGAGTTTTTCATAAAAAAGAAACAGATAAAGTTTAGAATTTCTAAAAATAACCATCACTTCTATCGTCAGTTTCTAGAAATACTTTTCGTTTTCAGTTTTACATTTGAATTTATTTTATTTGGATGTTTCAAAGAGCTTTTTTTAATTTTTCCCATTGTTTTTGATAAAAAAGAAACAGATAAAGTTTGGAATCTCTAAAAATAACCATCACTTCTATCGTCAATTTCTAAAAATACTTGACGGTTTCAGTTTTACAATTAAATTTATTTTATTAGGGTGTTTCAAAGAGTTTTTCATAAAAAAAGAAACAGATAAAGTTTAGAATTTCTAAAAATAACCATCACTTCTATCGTCAGATTCTAGAAATACTTTTCGTTTTCAGTTTTACATTTAAATTTATTTTGTTTGGATATTTCAAAGAGCTTTTTTTATTTTTCCCATTGTTTTTGATAAATAATAAACAGATAATGTTTAAAATCTCCAAAAATAACCATAATTTTTATCGTCAGTTTCTAGAAATACTTGACGGTTTCAGTTTTACAATTAAATTTATTTTATTTGGGTGTTTCAAAGAGTTTTTCATAAAAAAAGAAACAGATAAAGTTTAGAATTTCTAAAAATAACCATCTCTTCTATCGTCAGATTCTAGAAATACTTTTCGTTTTCAGTTTTACATTTAAATTTATTTTGTTTGGATGTTTCAAAGAGCTTTTTTTTTATTTTTCCCATTGTTTTTGATAAATAATAAACAGATAATGTTTAAAATCTCCAAAAATAACCATAATTTTTATCGTCAGTTTCTAGAAATACTTGACGGTTTCAGTTTTACAATTAAATTTATTTTATTTGGGTGTTTCAAAGAGTTTTTCATAAAAAAAGAAACAGATAAAGTTTAGAATTTCTAAAAATAACCATCACTTCTATCGTCAGTTTCTAGAAATACTTTTCGTTTTCAGTTTTACATTTAAATTTATTTTGTTTGGATGTTTCAAAGAGCTTTTTTTTGATTTTTCCCATTGTTTTTGATAAATAATAAACAGATAATGTTTAAAATCTCCAAAAATAACCATAATTTTTATCGTCAGTTTCTAGAAATACTTGACGGTTTCAGATTTACAATAAAATTTATTTTATTTGGGTGTTTCAAAGAGTTTTTCATAAAAAAAGAAACAGATAAAGTTTAGAATTTCTAAAAATAACCATCACTTCTATCGTCAGATTCTAGAAATACTTTTCGTTTTCAGTTTTACATTTAAATTTATTTTGTTTAGATGTTTCAAAGAGCTTATTTTTATTTTTCCCATTGTTTTTGATAAATAATAAACAGATAATGTTTAAAATCTCCAAAAATAACCATAATTTTTATCGTCAGTTTCTAGAAATACTTGACGGTTTCAGTTTTACAATTAAATTTATTTTATTTGGGTGTTTCAAAGAGTTTTTCATAAAAAAAGAAACAGATAAAGTTTAGAATTTCTAAAAATAACCATCACTTCTATCGTCAGTTTCTAGAAATACTTTTCGTTTTCAGTTTTACATTTAAATTTATTTTGTTTGGATGTTTCAAAGAGCTTTTTTTTTGATTTTTCCCATTGTTTTTGATAAATAATAAACAGATAATGTTTAAAATCTCCAAAAATAACCATAATTTTTATCGTCAGTTTCTAGAAATACTTGACGGTTTCAGTTTTACAATTAAATTTATTTTATTTGGGTGTTTCAAAGAGTTTTTCATAAAAAAAGAAACAGATAAAGTTTAGAATTTCTAAAAATAACCATCACTTCTATCGTCAGTTTCTAGAAATACTTGACGGTTTCAGTTTTACAATTAAATTTATTTTATTAGGGTGTGTCAAAGAGTTTTTCATAAAAAAAGAAACAGATAAAGTTTAGAATTTCTAAAAATAACCATCACTTCTATCGTCAGATTCTAGAAATACTTTTCGTTTTCAGTTTTACATTTAAATTTATTTTGTTTGGATGTTTCAAAGAGCTTTTTTTTGATTTTGCCCATTGTTTTTGATAAATAATAAACAGATAAAGTATAAAATCTCCAAAAATAACCATCATTTTTATCGTCAGTTTCTAGAAATACTTGTCGCTTTCCATTTTGCAATTAAATTTATTTTATTAGTGTGTTTCAAAGAGTTTTCAAAAAAAAGAAGCAGATAAAGTTTAGAATCTCTAAAAATAACCATCCCTTCTAACGTCAGATTTTAGAAATACTTTTTGTTTTCACTTTTACATTTAAATTTATTTTATTTGGATATTTCAACGAGCTTTTTTAAATTTTTCCCATTGTTTTTGATAAATAATAAAGAGAGAAAGTTTAGAATCTCCAAAAATAACCATCATTTTTATCGTCAGTTTCTAGAAATACTTGTCGTTTTCAGTTTTACAATTAAATTTATTTTATTAGCGTGTTTCAAAGAGTTTTTCAGAAAAAAAGAAACAGATAAAGTTTAGAATTTCTAAAAATAGCCATCACTTCTATCGTCACATTCTAGAAATACTTTTCGTTTTCAGTTTTACATTTAAATTTATTTTGTTTGGAGAGAGCTTCTTTTAATTTCTCCGATTGTTTTTGATAAAAAATAAACACATAAAGTATATAATCTCCAAAAATTACCATCATTTTTATCGTCAGATTCTAGAAATACTTTTCGTTTTCAGTTTTACATTTAAATTTATTTTATTAGGATATTTCAAAAAGTTTTTTAGCTCTTCTCTTTGTTTTCGATAAAAAAAGAAACAGATAAAGTTTTAGAATCTCTAAAAGTAACTATCGTCAGATTCTAGAAATACTTTTAGTTTTTAGTTTTACAATTAAATTTATTTTATTAGAATGTTTCAAAGAGTTTTTTTAGTTTTTCCATTTGTTTTTGAAAAAAAAAAATAGTTTGAAATCACCAAAAATAACCATCATTTTTCAGTTTCTAGATATATTTTCTTTTAGTTTTACATTAAATTTACGTTTCTAAGTACTTTTTTTAAGTGTATTTTATTTATCCGTTTATTTTTTAAAAAATTGCTAAGTTGAAGTGAAGATTATCCAGTAAGAATTATGATTGTTATCTTTAGATTCTATAAAAACTTAAATTATTCGTTGTTTTAAGGCTTCAGCAATACATTTAGTAAGATTTGGTTATAAGGACCAAAGATTAACAAGTTTTTAGGCCATAAACACAAGACAGAAACGAATCTACCAAAGTAAAACATGACCCATATCTCTGATTTACACTCTCGTTTTCATCCCAACCGTTCCAGACAAACCGTTAACGTTTTGCAAAAATCGCCAGTCCCCAGCCCCGCTCTGTTTACACCGGGGTGGTTGATGGGACGGACCGGGTGACCTGGTTTGTGCTGGGCCGTTGAGACGACGCAATAACCGAACTACGACGGGGATGGGGGACCCACACACGAACCATCAGACACAGACGGTTTCTGCTCCAGTTGTGCCCGTTAAAAATATCGAAACCCCCCCACCACCACAAAAAACGTTCCTGCACCCCAAATGCGCATTATGGGATTTCGTGCCGTTGTCCTGAATTATTGAGGCACTAATGGATTTGTTTTAGGATTTAAGTGTTCATTTAACATTAAACGTAAGTCGTCCCCAAAAATACGTGGTTGTTGTTAATCTGGACAACAACAGGAAACGTTTTATTATTTGTGGTGCAACAACAACAATATATTTCTGAGAAAATAATGCGTAGATAGATAAAGACATTATACAACGGCAGACAAGTGAGTTATCGCTTAATGTGGAAATAATCATTACTCAATCGCCGAAGATAAATAAACTCCGGCGTCTTGTTAAGTGAGTCACTTAATAAATGTTACAATTCGTTCTGGAATCGAGTTATGGTCGATTTCATTTATAGATTCCGCTACAAATGTACGAGCAATCGAAGCGACGACACATGAATCCTTATCTCACCAATTAATCACATCAATTTTTCAATTTCAAGAAGTCCTTGGCAAGAACCGAATCGAACCGAACACTGAAAAACAAGTCTGTTAAAAACAATAGTGATATCTTTCGATTTTCATACGAGTGGACGGCCGTAAATCGTTTTGAAACGTATTAAGCTGCACGGCCGTTTATCCGATGCTGAAAAACGGATTTATGGCCGGGCACCATCACGAGTTCCATTTAATATTTAACAGGTGAACAGGTGTTTTTCGGTTCTGCAAACGGTAATTGGGAAATGTTACGATGCAATACGTGAATACGAATGGACACGCCGAATCCAAATGGAAACGGATTTTTTTTCCGATGCAAAAAAAAATATTGAAATGTTATACCAAACAATGAATATAAAGGGCCTTTTGAATTGGATACGTTGCGTGAATAACAAAAAGTGGGCACTATAAAAAGTTATTAGGATCATAACTGTGATTAGTTGGTTTTTATGATGTTTTTTCTTTGTTGATTTATGGAAAGTTGAGATAAATGTCTAGTAGGTAAAAGGAATGGAAAGTTCAAGATTAAAGAAAAAAACATTAAATGGATGAAATATTAAACCTATTTATGATATTCGTTTTATGGCATTATTTTTTCACCAATTCAATAAGTTCGTTTATTTCGATACAATTTCATTTTCAATTTCTGTGAAATTATTCAATTTAAATATTAAAACTGTAAATCTATAAAATCTAAGAAATCTATGAAAACTATTAAATTTGTGAAATCTCTGAAATCAATGAAATAAATCTATGATATCATGAAATCTTTGAAAACTATGAAATCTATGAAATCTGTGAAAACTATGAAATCTGTAAAATTTGTGGAATCTGTGAAATCAGTGAAATCTAATGAAATCTATGAAGTTATGAAATCTCTGAAATTTGTGAAATCTATAAAGTTATGAAATCTGTGAAATATGTGAAATCTATGAAATCAATGAAATTTATGAAACCTCTGAAATCTGTGAAATCTATGAAATCTCTGAAACTCTGAAATCTGTGAAATCTATGAAATTTATGAAATCTAAGAAATCTATGAAGTTATGATATCTATGAAATCTGTGAAATTTGTGAAATCTATAAAGTTATAAAATCTGTAAAATGTGTGAAATTTGTGAAATCTATAAAGTTATGAAATCTGTGAAATATGTGAAATCTATGAAATCAATGAAATTTATGAAACCTCTGAAATATGTGAAATCTATGAAATCTCTGAAACTCTGAAATCTGTGAAATCTATGAAATTTATGAAATCTAAGAAATCTATGAAGTTATGATATCTATGAAATCTGTGAAATTTGTGAAATCTATAAAGTTATAAAATCTGTAAAATGTGAAATTTGTGAAATCTATAAAGTTATGAAATCTGTGAAATATGTGAAATATGTGAAATCTGAGAAGTCTATGAAGTTAATGAAATATCTAAATCTCTGAAATCTGTGAAATCTATGAAATTTATGAAATCTATGAAATCTATGAAATATATGAAATCTATGAAATCTATGAAATCTATGAAATCTATGAAATCTATGAAATCTATGAAATCTATGAAATCTATGAAATCTATGAAATCTATGAAATCTATGAAATCTATGAAATCTATGAAATCTATGAAATCTATGAAATCTATGAAATCTATGAAATCTATGAAATCTGTGAAATCTATGAAATCTATGAAATTTACGAAATCTATTAAATCTATGAAATCTATGAAATCTATCAAAACTTTGAAAAGTATTAAATCTATGAAGTATACAAAGTTTATGAAAATTATGAAATCTGTAATATCCATGAAATCTGACAAATATTGAGTATATGAAATCATCTGAAATAATCTGAAATCATTTGAAATCAACTGAAATCATCTGAAATCTATGAAATATGTGACATTTGTGAAGTCTATGAAATCTCTGAAATCTGTGAAATCCATGAAAACTTTGAAAACTATTAAGTCTATAAAATCTATGAAATCCATGAAATTCATGAAATCCATGAAAATGTATAAAATGTAAAAATGGGATTTATTTTTATATTACATATGTATTTGATTATTTTCAATTTTCAAATTTTAATATCCATAAAATCAAAAATAACAAACATGAAAAACTTTTATGTGGTCTCAAAATACATTGATGAATAATAATCATTGCCAAGTTTATAATAAAATTCAAATATAATAGAAAATAGATAAATGTTTACTTTTATATACAAAATTTTAAAATATTTACTTTCTTTCTTCACATTCTCAGTTTTATCACGTACTAACATAAATATGTTCATAGTATCAATAATATACAAAATTTAAATAGTGATAACATTGTTGGAATTTGAGATCAAAAATAAACAATTACACTGATTTTCTGTGACTTATAAAGTCTATAAATTTCAATTGTCTTCTGATTTTATAAGAATATGAACATATATATTTACGAGTGTTTTTATTTAAACGTATTTATGACATATTTGATACTCGTTTTAACTATTTATTATTCTTTTTTTGGTTATAAATTTAAATGATACATTTTGCGTGCAGCAATGTATTTTTTACACATGGCAAATTCGAAGTAAAATATACTTTAAATTTTCAATTATAGTAATGGAAAAGTTAGTTGAAGTGATGAAAAAACAAATTGATCAAATTTACATACATTTTCGTAATGGAAATTCAGTATTGAAAAAATACTTTAAAATTTCAATTATAGAAATGTAAAAGGTATTTGAACTGATAAAAAAAGTTGATGAAATTTACATATTATGTTTTCTGTGATGCAAATAAATATAAATGGATTTCTGGTATGAATATTTCATTTTATTGATAACAATGTAATTTATTTGTTTCTATTACAATTCATTTGTTTAAATTAATATTTATTTCAAGTTATATATAAAATATTGTAAAATAAAAAAAGTAAATGTTTCATTAACTCTATATTTGAAATATGTTTAATAAAACGTATCAATTATAACATAAATAAACAGTTTTTAAACCTTTAAAAGCTATAAAATATCTATAAAATCTTTCTATATAAAAGATCTCTTTAAAACCTCTATAAAATCTCTCTGTAAAATATCTCCATAAAATATCTCTTTAAAATCTCAATAAAATCTCAATAAAATTTCACTATAAAATCTTTGTGAAATTTATTTATAAAATTTCTCTATAAAACCTAACCTTTACACAATATGTAAAATTTATATCAAATTTTTATAAAATCTCTATAAAATGTATAAAAACCCTCTGTAAAATATCTCTATAAAATATCCCTTTAAAATCTCTATAAAATCTTTATGAAATTTCTCTATAATATCTACAAAATCTTTATAAATCTATACAAAATCTATAAAAGTCTGTAAAATGTTTAAAACATATAAAATCTCTGTAAAATTTCTATAAAATCTGATAAAATCTTTATGAAATATATAAAATCTATAAAATCTCAATAAAAATATATAAAAATTATTAAATTTGTAAAATCTGTAAAACATATAAAATTTATAAAATATCAATAAAATCTTTCTGTAATGTATTTCTATAAAATATCTCTTTAAAATCTCCTTAAAAATTCTCTATTTAATCTACAAAATATCTATAAAATCTATATAAATCTCTACAAAATATATAAAAATTATTAATTATCTGTGAAATCTGTAAAACATTCAAAATCTCTATAAAATTTCTATAAAATCCATAAAATCTTTAAAAAATCTTCATAAAATCTTTAAAAAAGCTCCATAAAATCTATGAAATATCTATAAAATCTATAAAATATATATAAAATCTAAAAAATCTCTATAAAACATATAAAATCTCTATAAAATTTTTATAAAATCTATAAAATTTATAAAATCTTTGTAAAATCTGTATAAAATATTTATAAAAGCTCCATTAAATCTATAAAATTTCTATAAAATCTAAAAAATCTCTATAAAATCTATAAAATCTGTATAAAATCTTTATAAAATCTGTATAAAATCTGTATAAAATCTATAAAATCTACAAAATCTCTATAACCTCTTTCTCTGTAACATTTCAAAAGCTCCATAAAATCTACAAAATATCTGTAAAATCTCAATAATATTTCTCTGTAAAATATTTCTATAAAATAAAAATTCTCCAAAAAATCTATAAAATCTCTACAAAATATATAAAATTTATTAAATCTGTAAAATCTATAAAACATATAAAATTTCTATAAAATCTATAAATTCTGTATGAAATCTTTATAAATTCTCTATAAAAGCTCCATTAAATCTATAAAATTTCTATAAAATCTAAAAAATCTCTATAAAATCTGTATAAAATCTATAAAATATCTATAAAATCTCTGTAAAATCTACAAAATCTCTATAAACTGTTTCTCTGAAACATTTCTGTAAAATCTATAAAATCTTCATAAATCTATTTTAAAATATCTCTATAAAGTTTACAAATGTCTGTAAGAACTATTAAATCTGTAAAATCTGTAAAACCTATAAAATATCTATAAAATCTGTATAAGGTCTATATAAAATCTTTCTCTTACATATAAAATCTCATCTTAATAAAATCTGTAAAATATCTATAAAATCAATGTAAATCTCTATGAAGTCTCTATTAAATTTCTACAAAAGTTATAAAATCTAATTTAACGTTCTATAGTAATAATTTATTGCGATAAAAGTTTGAATAGCTCATTATAATTAATACGTTGATCAATAATCAATCAATTTTGAAAATATTTGATCAAAATTTTAATCGGGCAACTCAGCCCGAGATAGTCGGATAAAGGGTGTCGCCCGCTGTTCACCACAGTGGGTCTCCATATCGATCAGATCCTCAGAAATCTTCCTTACACGACCGCACCGCACAATAGCGGGGTCGTGACGGCCCCACGAATCGCGCCCCGACCCGCATTTCGTATTCAACACGTGAGAATGGGGGGTCGACATGTGCCTGCGTCCTGCTCTTCGACGTCTGGACGGCGGAGGGCCTCCGAGTTGTTTGGGTTTCGCAGCTTGTTTTGACGGCTCCGACTGACGTATAATGCGAATTCGGCAGCACGATTTTCGGGGGATGAAAGCTGCAATTTAACCCTGCGCTTACCTTTGGCCTGTGATATTTCGATGAAGTTAATTTTCCTAGTTTGGAAGTTATGCATCATTAATTACCTGGTTTTAACTATATCAAACTGAACGTAGGTTTTCTCAAGAAATTTGTTAACTCTCCTATGTTAGTTTATTACATAAACAAGTACATGCATGTATTATCAATGTATCTCATCAATTATTTAACGTAGATAGTTATACAATATCCTAACAAGTTTTCAAATTAGATTTGTATGTTAATACATTGTCATTTACTTAAGGTTTGTAATTTAGTTTTATTAGTTTTTGAATATTTATTCATTAATGTCTGACATTTTATCGTACTTTATGGACGGTAAATAAACAATGTAAGTAATTATTTCTTGATTACACATTGTTAATGATTGCGTGTAATAACATTTATGAAACTAGTAATTTTTAAAAGCACATTACATCATCAATTTTATTTGCATTTTGCCGATGCCAAATTATTTCCGCATTAATAAAAAAAACAAACGAACGTGTATCATTTTACTATTTTTAATTACTACTTTTTCGTTTGTTTAATTCCATAGTATGAAAACATAAAAACGTATTTCAATTTTAGTTTTTTTACATATGTATGTTAGTTTCAAAATTGGGAAATCTAAATTAGACACAGGATTTACAATTGGTTTAATTTAATTAATGAATGCACTGTCTTAATTTAAGAAATTTCCAAATTTTAGACATTGATATACAATATGCAAATGGCGTAGTTTGGGTGGCACAAAATTTACATAGGTAACATTGTCTTGTTTTGAATTATGTCAGATTTATAATTGCAAATACAAAACACATATTATGTAAATTCATATGAGGAAATTCATAAAAAAAATCTAATACAACAGAGTTTTACAATAAGGAAAGCAGTTAAAAGTATGTAATCAATTTTAACATGACATTATATTGTTATTAAAAAATAATAATAAACAAAATTCAATTTGCACTGACATTTAGTGAGAGTAATTTGGTGTAAATTTTAATTAACTAAACAAGGTTAAACTGGAGTTAATCTTATCTGGGCAGGAATATCTTACTCAACTTTGATTACATCTTATATAATCAATAAACTAGGTTACTACTAAAATATTAATACCATATATTTAAATTTTTAATGAATCTCACTTTGATGTTAACAGTTTTAAAGGAGGCAACACAACAAATCAATAATTATGCAATATGTACGTCGTACAATGTAACATATAGTGTACATATTTGTTCTAAATCAGTTCGCGTAACTCAAGTTAGTTGAAGAGGCTAAAGCCTAAAGTGATCCCACGTGATAATTCAATTTGAAAACTGCAAATCCCCGACTGACAATAACATCTCGTGAATGAAATCCCCAAGTCAACACCATCTGCTCTTGGCGGGGCGTAGATCCTTCAATCCACCTCCATTCGCACGTATTCTCCATATAAATTTTTCATAAAATATAATACAGTCATAAATTTAAACATTTTTTACAACTTTAGTACTTTTGGAACGTTATAAATAACAACAAAAAATAATCGTAGAAAATAAATAATTGTAAAACATTATTATACAATAGTTCTGTCAATTATTTTATGAAGTATTCTATAGATTATTCTATAAATTATTCTATAAACTCTTCTGTAAATTAGTCTGTAAATTATTCTATATCTTATTCAATAAGTTATTCTGTAAATTATTTTATGTGATATTCTATAAAATATTATACAAAAATATTCTATAAATTATCTTATAAATTAATGTATAAATTGTTCTCTAAATTATCCTGTAAATTATTTTATATATTATTCTATAAAATAATATATAATATATTCTATAAATTATTCTATATATTCTTTATATTATTCTATAAATTATTCTGTAAATTATTCTATAAAATATTCTATAACTCATGTAACAAATTATTTTGTATATTATTGTATAAAATATTTCTAGAAGTTATTCTATAATTTAATGTATAAATTATTCTCTAAATATTCTGTAAATTATTTATAAAATATTTCTATAATTTATTCTATAACTTATAAAATAAATTATTTTGTATTTTATTTTATATATTATTGTATAAGTAGTTCTACAGATTATTCTATAAATTATTCTATATATTAATGCATAAATTATTCCCTAAATTATTCTATAACTTATTCAGTAAATTATTTTGTAAATTATGTTATTGTATAAAATATTATATAAATTATTCTATAAATTGTTCTATAAATTATTCTATAAATTGTTCCTTAGACTATTCTTTAGATTATTCTATAAATTATTTTATATTCTATTATAAATTTTTCTATAAGTTATTCAATAAATTATTTAATATAATATTATATAAAATATTCTATAAGTTATTCAATAAATTAATGTATAAATCATGAAAATTATTCTATAAATTATTCTGTAAATTATTCGATAATATATTTGATAAATTAATTTATAAATTATCCTGTAAATTATTTTTAACTTATTCAATAATAATATACAAATACAATACACAAATTTTAATAAATTCAATAGATTCAATAGATTCAATAGATTCAATAGATTCAATAGATTCAATAGATTCAATAGATTCAATAGATTCAATAGATTCAATAGATTCAATAGATTCAATAGATTCAATAGATTCAATAGATTCAATAGATTCAATAGATTCAATAGATTCAATAGATTCAATAGATTCAATAGATTCAATAGATTAAATAGATTCAATAGATTCAATAGATTCAATAGATTCAATAGATTCAATAGATTCAATAGATTCAATAGATTCAATAGATTCAATAGATTCAATAGATTCAATAGATTCAATAGATTCAATAGATACAATAGATACAATAGATTCAATAGATTCAATAGATTCAATAGATTCAATAGATTCAATAGATTCAATAAATTTTATAAATTCAATAAATTCAGTAACTTCAGCAAATCCGGTAAATTCAGTAAATTCACTTAATTCAGTAAATTAAATAAATTGAGTAAATTCAGAAAATTCTGTAGATTTTTTAAATACTGTAAATACTATAAATTTTGTAAATTTTGAAAATTCTGTAAATTCTATAAATTCTGTCAATTCAGTAAATGCAGTAAATTCACGAGATTCAGTAAATTGAGTAAATTCAGAAAATTCTGTAGATTCTGTAAATACTGTAAATTCTGTAAATTTTGTAAATTTTGTAAATTTTGTAAATTTTGTAAATTTTGTAAATTTTGTAAATTTTGTAAATTTTGTAAATTTTGTAAATTTTGTAAATTCTGTAAATTCTGTAAATTCTGTAAATTCTGTAAATTCTGTAAATTCTGTAAATTCTGTAAATTCTGTAAATTCTGTAAATTCTGTACATTTTGTAAATTCAGAAAATTTAGTAAATTGAGAAAATTCTGTAAATACTATAAATTCTGTAAATTCAGTGAATTCAATAAATTAAGTAAATCCAGTAAATTCAGTAAATTCAGCAAATTCAGTAAATTCAATAAATACAGTAAATTCACTAACTTAAGTAAATACAATATATTCAGTAAATTCAATAAATTCAGTAAATTTAGTAAATTTTGTAAATTCTGTAAATTTTGTAAATTCAGTAAATTTAAAAATTGAGTAAATTCAGAAAATTCTGTAGATTCTGTAAATTCTATCAATTCTGTAAATTCAGTGAATTCAGTAAATTGAGTAAATCTAGTAAAATCAGTAAATTCAGCAAATTCAGTAAATTCATTAACTTAAGTAAATACAATATATTCAGTAAATTCAGTAAATTCAATAAATTCAGTAATTTCAGTAAATTTACTAAATTGTGTAAATTCTATAAATACTCTAAATTTTCTAAATTCGGTAAATTCTGTAAATTCAGTGAATTCAGTGAATTTAGTAAAATCAGTATATTCAGTACATTCTGTAAATTCACTAAATTTAGTAAATTCAGAAAATTCTGTAAATTTTGTAAATTCAGTGAATACAGTAAATTAAGTAAATTCAGTCAATTGAGTAAAATCAGGAAATTCAATAAATTCAGTAAATTAAGTAAAATCAGTAAATTTATAAATTATAATTAATTTTAAATCCAATCAACTTCAAAGAATGAAAAAAAATTGTTTCTAATCCGATTCGTATCAAAGATTTATCAAAATTGCAAAACAACAATAAAAATCAAGCACCGTCCCAAATCCAAATCCGCACGGTCAACAAATAAACATGTCCGAAACGAAATCCGAAATCCGCAAGCCCCAACCCCTCATCCGCCATTTCGAGGGCTCGCGCCTCCTGTGGCCCCCCTCGTCGGCCGCACGACGCTCCGGTGTGAATGGACGCCCGTGCAGCGCGGCAACGGCGCCGTTGCGCGGGAACACCGACTTCGCAGTTGATGTAGGTTATGAACCGGCATCCGAGGAGATCGGCCTGCGTGCCCGCGACCGACACTGCCGTCCACCACCACGGCTACGTTCGCATCGCGTGCGCCGGCCTCCTGCCTCCGTCGCACGTTGCACTGTTTACATGTCGGTCCTGGCCGGCGGAACGACGGCACACGCTTTCCTGCACGGCGGGGTCCTTTGCCGGAACTGTCCGGAAAGTTGTCGAGGAGTGCGGGTTTTCGTGCTTTCGGACGCGGTGTCGATTGTGCTCTGATTCTCTCTCGAATTGTTTTGATTTATTCCTGCTGGACAACAATTGACGGATTTCCTCCTGATAGTTTTGTTTGTGATTCAGTGAATTTGGATAGTTCTATTGGCGGGTTGTCCTTCAAGAACAACGCAGAAATTACTTGATGTTTGTTTAGTGGATTTCTTGTGCTGTTTATGTTATGTTTTTTTCCTGCTGAAGACTATTTTTTATTACAAAGTTTTTGTTTATGTATAAAGTGGGATTTTGGGATTGTGTTGAATTATTGTTTATTTATTTATTAGTGGTGTAAGGTTAATTTAATTTTATCAGGATTTTGTTAAAAGGTGAGCAGATTTATAATTAAATGCAGATAAACAAGTTTTGTAATTAACACCGGTAATTTAACACCCAACTACAATATTTTTACTGTCTTCGGTTCCTTGTTACTCATTATGAACTTAGTATGTGGTATTTTCAACATAAACAACAAATCTTTTTTGAATTATATTATTATTTATAGAAAACTAAACAATATAAAAATTAAACAAAAAATAAATGACTAATTCTAAGGATTTAATAATTAGAAATATTTAAAAATAACTAAAATCTCCCGAAAATAAATTAAAATATGTTGAATTTCAGTTATAATTTACAAAAATTAAAATGATTAATAAAAATTTTTCCAATAATTCCAAGGATTTTTAACAATTTAATTTATTTCAGAAATACTTAAAATCAGCTAAATTTTACAGAATATAAAACATAATCTTTAATTGAATTCAAACTTTTAAATTAATAATTGTTTTTTCATTGAAAAAAAAAAAAAAATTAAATTCTGGATTTAATAAATAAGTAGTATAAGCTAATATTATATAATATTTTATAAAATTTATCTGAAAATAATATTAAGAGAATATTGATAAATAAAAAAAAAATAATTGCTTAAAATTAAAAAATTAATAATTCTAAGGATTTTTTAAAATTTTAATGAATTCAGAAATATTTTAAATGAATTGTTGAATTCAAAACGCTTTAAAAAATCATTTATAACATTTTAATTGCAAATATAAAATAGGAATTAAATAATAAAATGAGGAATAGAATAAGAAAAGTAAATTGAGTAAGTTAGTAAATGATAAAAATAATAAAAAACATTAAAACTATAAATTAAATTAATTTTTCTTACAAATTTTACTGATTCTTATAAAAATTTTACGTAAATTCTAGATAAATTTTATATAAATTCTATATCAATTCTATTTAAAATCTAAGTAACTTTGATTCGTTCTTCTATGTAAATTATATTTAAATTTAATATAAATTCTACATAAATTATATAAATTTTATGAAATTCTGATAATTTTGTAAAAATGCTGTGTAAATTCTATACGAATTCAATGTAAATTCAGTGTGAATTCTGTGTAAATTCTATATAAACTATATTTAAATTTAATATAAATCCTTCATAAATTATATAAATTTTAATAAAATCTGATAATTTTGTAAAAATGCTGTACACACGAATTCAATGTAAATTCAATGTGAATTGTATATAAATTCCATATGAAATGTATTTAAATTTTACATAAATTGTACATAAATTATATAAATTCTATTAAATTCTGATAATTTAAAAAAAATGTATAAATTCTATACGAATTCAATGTAAATTCTGTGTGAATTCCATGTAATTTATATATAAAATATATTTAAAATTAATATAAATCTTACATAAAATATATAAATTTTACTAAATTCTCATAATTTTGTAAAAATGCTGTGTAAATTCTATACGAATTCAATGTAAATTTTGTGTGAATTCCATGTAATTTATATATAAAATATATTTAAAATTAATATAAATCTTACATAAATTATATAAATTTTATTAAATTCTCATAATTTTGTAAAAATGCTGTGTAAATTCTATACGAATTCAATGTAAATTCAGTATGAATTGTATATAAGTTCTATGTAAAATGTATTTAAATTTTGTATTAATTCTACATAAATTATATAAATTCTATTAAGTTTTGATAATTTTATATAAATGTATAAATTCTATACGGATTCAATATAAATTCTGTGTGTATTCTACGTAAATTATATATAAAATATATTTAAATTTAATATAAATTTTACATAAATTATATAATTTTCATTAAATTCTGATAATTTTGTAAAAAGCTGTATAAATTCTATATGAATTCAATGTAAATTCTGTGTAAATTCTATATAAAATATATTTAAATTTTATATAAGATCTATTTAAATTATATAAATTTTGTTATATTGTATATTTTTTAAAAAAGCTGTATACATTCTGTACAAATTCAATGTAAATTTTATGTGAATTCTATGAAAATTTTATATAAATTCTATATTAATGTTTCATAAATTCTATGTAAATTCTCATAATTTTTTTATAAATTCTATCTAAAATCTAAGCAAATTTAATATGGATGTATTCTTAATACTGTATGAATTGTATGTGAATTCTCATATTTTTTATAAATAAATTCAATCTAAAATCAATGATCAATTCTATCTAAAATTTGCTATGAATTCTATGTATACTTTTTACAAATTATTCTGTATAAAATTTACTTTACATTTTGAAAAAATTCTAAATAAATTTTATAAATTCTATTAAATTTTGATAATTTTATAAGAAAACTGTATTAATTCTATACGAATTCAATGTAAATTCTATGTAAAATCTATAAAAATATTTCATAATATGTATATAAATTTTATACTTTCTATATGAATTCTTTATAAATTCTCAATAATTTCATACCACTTCTATTTAAAATTTGAGAAATTTTTATACGAATTCCATTTAAATTCTATGCAAAATATGTACATTTTATATAAATTCTTTAGTAAATTCTATACGAATTCAATATGTGTGTACGTAAATTTTTAATTGTGAAAAATAAAGGAATAAAAATTAAATAATATACGAAACATATAAGATGAAATTAATTATGCAGGATATAAAGTAAAATAAATTCTTCAGTTAGTACATGATTAATATTGAAATAGAACAATAGAATTGTAATGTATCTTGCAAATTGTAAGAACACTTTAATAATAATATAAATTATGAGATTCTCCAAGATTGTATTTTACATCAAAAGTTTTCAAACCAATTTATGAAAGACACAGAACGAGAAACACTCAGAATCAGAACACGAGAAGAAAAATAATTGCGTTTGTTGCTATTTAAAATTCATGCTCATTAAATGCTCAGTCAAAGCTAACTGAAAAGTGTTCTTTTAATTTGAGCCAAAGAAACATTAACTTCACAGTCACTTAAATAAATGTATTTTAATTTCAAATAATACTTTTGCACACAACTTCAACTTTATTAATTTTTCAGTCGTTTGAAACGCAGTGAAGAGTAGTTTTTATGGCCAATAAGTTTTGATTTGGCCCTCGCATAAAACAATTTATCAGCGGGGCAACTAAAACATAAAATGTTTACCAAATAGAGCATGCTACCCGACAAACAATAGAGCTAACGAGAAAATGCGAGACTTGTTTGTCCATTAGATGTGTTCGGTTTACGGCCACAATAACTCCGATTTATTATGTTCTTAACTTCATTGAATTTATGCCAGCGGCATGTTTTCCATCACTCACTCAGTCGTACACTATTGTAAATGTCAAAATATTGCACACGCTCTGTGTGATAAAACTGAAAACAATAAATTATATGTTTTGCGGTTTGACGGTTATAACTATACGAAATGCGAGAACTGTTTTGTACGTGCCGGTTTATGGGATTCAATATGCTCTGAATAAAACAAGTGGTTAACAATTTTATCGCCTTTAATTTTAAATCTTTAATGTTCCTCTTAAATTTTTAATTAAATTTAAGACAATTAAAAAGCATCGCTGTTCATATAATGAGTAGGAAAACGCTTTATGAACTTTATTAATTATAAAAATCGTTTAAATGCTTCAAATCTTACAATATCATAATTTTATATTATTATGTACAATATAATAATCTGTGAATTGTGTAAATTCTGTAATTTCTATAAATTATGTAAATTCTGTAAGTTCTGCAAATTCTGTAAATTCTGTAAATTCAGTAAATTCAGTAAATTTAGTAAATTCTGTAAATTCTGTAAATTCTGTAAATTCTGTAAATTTTGTAAATTTTGTAAATTCTGTAAATTCTGTAAATTCTGTAAATTCTGTAAATTCTATAAATTCTGTAAATTCTGTAAATTCTGTAAATTCTGTAAATTCGGTAAATTCTGTAAATTCTGTAAATTCTGTGAATTCTGTAAATTCTGTGAATTCTATAAATTCTCTAAATTCAGTAAATTCAGTAAATTCAGTAAATTCAGTAAATTCAGTAAATTCAGTAAATTCAGTAAATTTAGTAAATTCAGTAAATTCAGTACATTCTGTAAGTTCTGTAAATTCTGTAAGTTCTGTATATTATGTAGTTTGCAAATTCTGTAAATCTTGTAAATTCTGTAAGTTATGTAAATGTAAATTTTATAAAATCTGTAAATTGTGTAAATTCTATAAATTCTTCAATTTATATAAATTTTATATAAAATTCTTTATAAATTCTACATTCTAATGAATTCTACTCTATTTAGTTTTATATAAAGAGTAAATAAATTCAATTCACTGTAAATTTATTCAAATTCTATTTAAATTTTATATAAATTTCATATAAATTTATAAATTTTATTAAATCAGGATAATTTTATAAAAATACTGTATAAATTCTATAGAAATTCAACGTAATTTCAATATAAATTTTATCTGAATTCTATGTACATTTTTTACAAATTCTAAATATGAATTTTATTTAAATTTTTTATAAAAATACTGAAAATTAATACGAATTCAATGTAATTTTTATATAAAGTCTATATAATCTGTATGAATTCAATATGAGTAAATCTATATAAATTCCATTTAAATTTTATACAAATTCTACATAAATCCTATATAAATGATATGTGAATTCTATGTAATTAATTCTAATAAATTCTATATTAATTGTACTTAAACTCTAAATAATTTTTGTATTTAAATTCTATACAAATTCAATATGTATTTTTTGTAAATTTTATATATTCTTTGGTAAATTCTATATGAATTCAGTGTGTTTGTGTGTGTTTATAATAATTCGATTTAAATTGTTGTATAAATCCTACATAAAATTATAAATTCTATTAAATTCTTATAATTTTATAAAAATACTGTAAAAATTACATACGAATTCAATGTATATAAATTTTATGTGAATTCTATATAAATTTATAAATTCTACAAAAAAATTATACATTCTATATGAATTATCTATAAATTCTATATGAATTCTTTATAAATTCTATATAATCTATAAATTTAATGTTAGTATATCTATATAAATTCTATTTAAATTTTATACAAATTCTACATAAATCCTATATAAATTCTAAGTGAATTCTATGTAAATTTTATATAAATTCTTTAATAAATTCTATAGAAATTCAGTGTGAATTCTGTATAAATTCTGTATAAATATTTTAAAAAATAAATCTTACATAAATTTATAAATTCTAATAAATTATGATAATTTTATAAAAATAACGTAATTTCTATTTAAGTTTTATTTGAAGTCTATGTAAATTTTATACAAAATCTATATGAATTTCATTTAAATTGTATATAAATTCAGTGTCAATTCTATATAAATGCCATTCAAATTCTTTATAATTTTATTATAAAAATACCGTATTAATTCAATACGAATTCAATGTAATTTCTATTAAATTCTATTTGAATTCTACATAAATTTTATATAAATTCTTTATAAATTCTATATAAATATTCTATATAAATTCTAATTAATTTTACGTAAATTCTATGGTAAATTGTATATAAAATCTCTATAAATTCGGTATGAGTAAATTTATATAAATTCTATTTAAATTTTTTTATAAATCTTATATAAATTATATGTAATAATATAAATTCTAATAAATTTTATATAAGTTTTATATTATTTCTATTTATAATGTAAAGAAATTACTAATTATAATACGAATTCGATTTAAATTTTATATAAATTCTACACAACTTTTATAAAATTTATTAAATTCTAATCATTTTATAAAAATACTGTATAAATTCTATACGAATTAAATATAAATTATATAAAAAAATGTGTAACAATTTTATGAGTTCTAAATAAATTTTATATAATTTTTATATGAATTTTATCTAAATTCTATATCAATTCTATTTAAAATCTAAGTAAATTTGATACTAATTCTCTGAAAATTCTTTCTTATAGTAATTAGTAGTAATATTATGTAAATTCTACATAAATTATATATAAATTTTATAATTTTTATATGAATTCAATGTAAAATCTATGAGAATTCTGTATGAATTTGTTATAAAGTTGAAATTTTATACAATCTGTATAAATTCTATGTAAATTACATTTAATTTCCGGACCAATTCTACATAAATTATAAATTCTACATAAATTTTGTATGTAAATTCTATAAGTGGTATATAAATTCCATTAAATTATGTAAATTCTTATAAATCATGAGAACTGTGTAAACTCATAAACTTCAGTATTATAAAAATTGAATAAGCTCTCGGCCAAAAAATCCTGTTGAATCACGAAACGTGCAAATAAAATAAATTCCCGAGAAATTTGTTCAAAGTAAAAATGCAACGGTTATTTGGGCGCGACCGCGACGTTTCGCATAACGAAAACGAATATTTACGGTTGATATGCGACGCGTCGTCAGCCCTAAACGGTGGGCGTAGCGCTGATGGGGCGTCGCACAATCGTAACGCGAGTTGTGCAACGGAATATGTTTATGCATCGTTGTGACGGAACGTATTGCCATGCAAATTGCCGCTATTTAAATAATGGAATTTGATTGTTTACATCATGGTGGAATTTGCGCAACAAATTGGACCCGTTGGTGGTCTGTGCCTTATCGATCATTTAATGTAACGGGATTTTACGACGGGGAATTTATGGGGGGACGCACGGAACAAGGAACATTTTGATGACAAATGATTAAAAAAGGAAATAACATTTAAAACCAACTGCTCAAATAATCAACAATTAACAAAATGATAAGAGTGTAGAATTATCACTTTATTTCATGTACATAATTCATTTATTGTTAATTTGCACAGTGTGATAACAATTTGTATTGTTTGTGTGTGAAAATTAGTTGATAAGTCGCCAACTGCATTTTTAAAAACACTTAAATATTTATCCTTTTGTTATAAAAACAAAAATCACTGCCAACGAAAAAAAAATATGTCAATAAGCAGTATTTATCAGCCTTAATCTGCAATATTTGCCAATAAGTAACAACGTCAAGTGATAAATGCAAACATAAATGATATACAACCAATACATTATTAAAAAAATGTTTTTATTGTGTTATAATTTACAACGGTGTGATAAAATATAATCCTTATTATGTTTTATGTATTTCATTGGTTACAGTTGTGATAAATTATTCAAAATTTCACTTCAATTCAATTAATTTTTAAAAAGTTTACATCCTAAACAATTTTTTTAACTTAAGATTGATTGTTGATTTTTAGGTCAGGGTTAAATTTCCAAATATTACAAAAGATAGATAACATTATCTATATGGTCTTAACATATTATGTCTACAATTTTAATTACTGGAAAATAGAGAAAAAAATCAAGGTCTGATTTAACAATGTTAATTACTCATTTCAGTTTTAATTAAAGCTAAAATAGTTATAAGTTATCTTTAATTTTAGTGAATCAGTATCAATCTATAAATAAATAAATCAATATCTTTATACATTAAATAAATTATATATGCATTCCATATAAATTCTATATATTGTGGTATTTATTTTATTTAACAATAACAACATTATTATTATATTTTTCCTTTTTTATTTATACATTTAAATAATAAATAGTAAAGATATTTAGAGTAAAGCTATTTACAATATCTATCTATAACTTCTATGAATTCTGTATAAATTCTATAGAAATTCTAAAAAAATTAATTTTATGAGATTTCTATGCAAATTCTACATAATTTTTAAGGATTCTTTATGAATCTATGTAAATATTAATTATATTTTATATTTAATCGTCGAACCAATATTAAAAGATTGGAATTACTAATAAGTCTAATTCTATACAAATTCTATAAAAATTAAATTTTGTATAAATTCTATATGAATTGTCTAAAAATTCTATGTAAATTACACATAAATTTTTCATTATTCTTCCTTTATGAATTCTATATAAATTATATATAAATATATGTAAATATTAATTATATTTTATATTTATCATAAATTTGATTCTATTCAATATCTTTAGAAATTCAATAATTTTTACATAAACTCTATATGATTTCTAAAGAAATTGTACGTAAATTGTACATATTTTTTTATGAATTGAATATATTACTATCTATATTAATTATATTTTATATTTAATCGTCGAACCAATATTAAAAGAATTGGAATTGGAATTGCTAATACATCTAATTCAGTATAAAATTTATAGAAATTCTAATAAATTCTATGTAAATTTTACATCATTTATTATAATTTTTTTATATTTATATATAAATCTATGTAAATATTGATTATAATTTGTATTTTATCGTCGAATCAGTATTAAAAGATTAATATTGATATTGATTCTTATAAATTTTATATAAATTCTATGTAAATTCTACGTAATTTTTATAAATTCTTTATGAATTCTATAGAAATTTTGTATAAATTTATGTAAATATTAATTATATTTTATATTAATAATAAATCTGATTCTATACAAAATCTATAGAAATTCGATAAATTTTACGTATACTCTAAATGATTTCTATAGAAATTCTATGTAAATTCTACATAATTTTGTATGAATTCTATATAAATTTTATATAAATCTGTAAATATTAACTAAAATTTGTATTTTATCTATAGAAATTTTAATAAATTTTATAAAAATTTTGTAGAAATTCTATGTAAATTCTACGTTTTATATAAATTGATGTAAATATTAATTATATTTTGTATTAATAATAAATCTGATTCTACACAAAATCTATAGAAATTCAATAAATTTTACATATACTGAAATGATTTCTATAGAAATTCTGTGTAAATTCTATATAATTTTGTATGAATTCTATATTAATTTTATATTCATTATATTTTATATTTATTCGACGAATCAATATTAAGAAATTGGAATTACTAATTATGAACAAAATCTATAGAAAATCTAATAAATTCTATATGAATTCTATACTAAACTCCACATAATTTTTTATAATTTTTTTATGAATTCTATTTAAATTATATATAAATCTATATAAATATTAATTATAATTTATAGTTTATCATCGAACTAGTATTAAAAAAAATTATACTTAACTTATAATAAAACTGTACAAAATATATAGAAATTCAATAAATTTTATATAAATTCTTTATGAATTCTATATAAATGCTATGTAAATTTTACATAATTTTTTATAAATTCTTTATAATTCAACAGAAATTTTATATGAATCTGATTCTATACAAAATCAATACAAATTTAATAATTTTACATAAACTATATGATTTCTATAAAATTTCTATGTATGTGAATTTTATATTTTATCGTCGAACCGATATTAAAAGATTTATTAGAAATTATAATAAATTTTATATAAATTCTACATATTTTTTATATTTTTTTTTTTATAAATTCTCTATAATTTATGTATAAATCAATTGTAAATTATCTAATCAAGTATTATTACAAAATCTATAGATATAATAAATTTTACACAAATATTTTATTTCTAATCGTTGATTTTAATGGATTAATATTAGAAAATTGATATTGATAACAAATATAATCAGATTGAAAATATTATTTAAATAATACAAAATGTGGTATGTTTATTTAACAGTAATGTCAATATTAGATTTTTTCATATTATATTTATTTATTTAAATAATAAATTTTTTAAATAATAAATTGTATATATAAATATTAATTATAATTTATGTTTAAAATTTATTCTAGTGAATCAGCAATAAAAGATAATAAATCTAATCATATGAAAATATATAATATTATAGGATTATGTATTTATATTTTATATTATATTTATACTTATTTTTATTTATACATTTAAATAATAAATAGTAAAAGTATGAATTCTTTAATAATTGATTATTATTACTATAAATTTAATAAAAATTCTATATGAATTACATATAAATTATATATAAATTTTAATTGTAATATATATTTAATTGTTTTTAGCCAGTTTCTAATACGATGTAGTGAATTAAAATTTTTTATTCTTATTTATTTATGTATTTATAAATAGTAAAATATATTTAGAGAAATAAAAATAGATAATAAGTTAAACTAAAAGTCACGAATAAGCTTATTAAATTTATTAGAATAAATTTTGAACTAAAACGTGTGATATATCGAATTTTAGAGTGATTTCCGCCTAAACGATGGGTCTAATTAATCGGAAAATGGGTTGTAACAAAATTATTAGCCACGCTAAAGCAAAGCTAATTAATGGAGCATTAATGTACTGCGTTTATTCTAATTAGGTGACATTCAACTAAGCCAGGCCTGAAATTTCATCGTTCAAACTAATTTCGTCATCTAACGTGTAGGGCTGAATTTGATGTTATCAATAGCAAATAATTGTTGTGAGCACACACAAAATTATGCGTTTTGATAAAAATTACCTTATCACCGTTTACAAATTATTCAAGCCAAAATAATGTGGGGTTAAACATTAGTTAACAAGATAAAAAAATAATCGATAGATAAAAAACTCGGTTTTAAACGAACTACGCAGCAATATACCATAGATTTGGATTTGCATCCCCCTTCAATTAAAAACATTCAAGGACTGATTCTTGAAACAATAGGCCTATAAATAAGTATCCTTCTTCGGTCGCAACAGCGTTTCCCCATTTGAAAGTCGATCGCGAAGTGTGACGAAACGCAAAATTGCAGGAAACGCGTTTTTCAATCGACTGATTGTTCGTAATTGAGGGACTGATTGGTATTTTGACGAGAAAATGATAGCCTAAGAGTTTATTTTGCTTATTAAAATGTTACGTTCGGTAAAAAATATGATTCTAATTATACGCATATCATATTTATCATTAATTACGTATTATGTAATAATTACTTTGTAAATATTGGAATAATTCAATCTTTGTTTAATTTAAAAACCTTTAAGAATTTTAATTAATTTATTTACGTTAAAAATAGAAAATTAAAATAACGCTATTTAAATAACTTTATATGCATTTTGTTACGAAGCAGCAAAACTAATTAATCAATATCAACAACAAAATAACTAATAGAATAATTTAATTGTTCTTGAATTCTTTTGTAATTCACTAATTGTTGTAAGAAATTATTTCTTATGTTGTGAAGTAATAGTACACTATTATTTCATATAACACACATAAAATATATAATTCAGATAAGAATTAGATAATTATCTAAGAATTTTATTTCTAAAATTCTAAAGTTCTATAACTTCTGTCAGTTTTTTAAGTTCTGAAGTTCTGAAGTTCTGAAGTTCTGAAGTTCTGAAGTTCTGATGTTCTGAAGTTCTGAAGTTCTAAAGTTCTAAGGTTCTAAGGTTCTAAAGTTCAAAAATTTCAAATTCCAAAGTTTCAAAGTTTCAAATTCAAAAGTTACAAAGTTCTAATGTTTTAAAGTTTCCAATGTTCTAAGTTCTATAAGTTTTATAAATTCAGTACGTTTTATAAGTTATAAATTCTATAAATTCTATAAATTCTATAAATTCTATAAATTCTATAAATTCTATAAATTCTATAAATTCTATAAATTCTATAAATTCTATAAATTCTATAAATTCTATAAATTCTATAAATTCTATAAATTCTATAAATTCTATAAATTCTATAAATTCTATAAATTCTATAAATTCTATAAATTCTATAAATTCTATAAATTCTATAAATTCTATAAATTCTATAAATTCTATAAATTCTATAAATTCTATAAATTCTATAAATTCTATAAATTCTATAAATTCTATAAATTCTATAAATTCTATAAATTCTATAAATTCTATAAATTCTATAAATTCTATAAATTCTATAAATTCTATAAATTCTATAAATTCTATAAATTCTATAAATTCTATAAATTCTATAAATTCTATAAATTCTATAAATTCTATAAATTCTATAAATTCTATAAATTCTATAAATTCTATAAATTCTATAAATTCTATAAATTCTATAAATTCTATAAATTCTATAAATTCTATAAATTCTATAAATTCTATAAATTCTATAAATTCTATAAATTCTATAAATTCTATAAATTCTATAAATTCTATAAATTCTATAAATTCTATAAATTTTGTAAATTCTATAAATTCTGTAAATTCTATAAATTCTATAAATTCTATAAATTCTATAAATTCTATAAATTCTATAAATTCTATAAATTCTATAAATTCTATAAATTCTATAAATTCTATAAATTCTATAAATTCTATAAATTCTATAAATTCTATAAATTCTATAAATTCTATAAATTCTATAAATTCTATAAATTCTATAAATTCTATAAATTCTATAAATTCTATAAATTCTATAAATTCTATAAATTCTATAAATTCTATAAATTCTATAAATTCTATAAATTCTATAAATTCTATAAATTCTATAAATTCTATAAATTCTATAAATTCTATAAATTCTATAAATTCTATAAATTCTATAAATTCTATAAATTCTATAAATTCTATAAATTCTATAAATTCTATAAATTCTATAAATTCTATAAATTCTATAAATTCTATAAATTCTATAAATTCTATAAATTCTATAAATTCTATAAATTCTATAAATTCTATAAATTCTATAAATTCTATAAATAAGTCTATAAATTCTATAAATAAGTCTATAAATTCTATAAATAAGTCTATAAATTCTATAAATAAGTCTATAAATTCTATAAATAAGTCTATAAATTCTATAAATAAGTCTATAAATTCTATAAATAAGTCTATAAATTCTATAAATAAGTCTATAAATTCTATAAATAAGTCTATAAATTCTATAAATAAGTCTATAAATTCTATAAATAAGTCTATAAATTCTATAAATAAGTCTATAAATTCTATAAATAAGTCTATAAATTCTATAAATAAGTCTATAAATTCTATAAATAAGTCTATAAATTCTATAAATAAGTCTATAAATTCTATAAATAAGTCTATAAATTCTATAAATAAGTCTATAAATTCTATAAATTCTATAAATTCTATAAATTCTATAAATTCTATAAATTCTATAAATTCTATAAATTCTATAAATTCTATAAATTCTATAAATTCTATAAATTCTATAAATTATATAAATTCTATAAATTCTATAAATTCTATAAATTCTATAAATTCTATAAATTCTATAAATTCTATAAATTCTATAAATTCTATAAATTCTATAAATTCTATAAATAAGTCTATAAATTCTATAAATTCTATAAATTCTATAAATTCTATAAATTCTATAAATTCTATAAATTCTATAAATTCTATAAATTCTATAAATTCTATAAATTCTATAAATTCTATAAATTCTATAAATTCTATAAATTCTATAAATAAGTCTATAAATTCTATAAATAAGTCTATAAATTCTATAAATTCTGTAAATTCTATATTTTATAAATTCTATAGAACTATTTTTGAAATAATTCCAGAAATAGTAAGTAAGTAATTTTACCAATAATTCTATAAATAATTCTGGAAATAATTGTATAAGTAATTATTTAAATAATTCTATAAATAATTTCATAAATAATTCTACAAAAAATTCTATAAATGATTTTATGAATAAATCTATGAATAATTCCATATTTAATCCTTTTATATATATATATATATATATATATATATATATATATAGAATTATTTATACAAATAATTCTGGAAATAATTGTGTAAATAAATTTTTAAATAATTCTAAAAACAAACCTAAAAATAATTTTATAAATAATTCTAGAAATAATTATATAATTATTTCTTTACATGAGTATATAAATGATTATTTTAATAATTTTATAAATAAATCTATAAATTATTGTGGAATTAATTCTATAAATCATTGTACAAATAATTCTGTAAATTTTATAAAATCTATAAAATATTATAATAAAAGAGTCTGAGTTCTTTAAAATTTATGGTATACAATTCATGAAATCTATAATTTTTTTTTAATCTATTTTTTTTTTTGAAATATTAGTATATCATTATTTACGTTTTTCGCATTTTTAAAAATGTTACTAATTATTATAAGAAAAGTATTTAAATAATTGTGTTATTCTGCTTTAAAGATCAAAGTCAATACGAAGAAAATACATAAATTGTCAGTGATGAATTATTTAACTAATTTCTATTAATATTATTTTTAATCTGTAATTAATTATAATTAATATAAAACGAAAAATAATTATATACTTGAAGTAAATATAATTTTACTGATGTGAGTCTGTTGTAAAATATTAAAATATTTTTAAATAACATTTTGACAAAGAATCTACTTTTATATTAAACTTACAATCAAAGTATAAATTTAGTAAAGTAATTTATTAACAAATTATTTATAATAGACGTAATTGTCTTAGAACTTTATATGAGTAATTTAAAATAACTTATTATTAATAATAATTTAAACAAGGAAATTCCACTAAAATTGATCCTATCATTTAAATATTAAAGGTTTTAAGACAATTAAATGTACGATTAAAAACACAAATTAAAACAATTAATGGTATCAGAAACATTCAAATTTAATCTGACAATTAGAAGTAATTAACCGTAATAATTTTACAGTATTACCACAGTTTAATTGGGAATGAGTTTAATAAATAAATGCCCTTGGGGTGTATAAAATCCCTCTCCCTGTACTCTCTAAAATAAACGATCTACAAAGTATGTAGGTTTCGTTGTCTGCACATTCGTTCTTATGGGTACATATACTGTTGTCTGGACCGCACGCGGAAATTCATTCATGCGTTCTTCAAAACCGGTATCAACGGATGCATTGAACGCAAAACAATCGTACCTTAAACATGTCGAAATCGTACTGTTCTGCAAACATTATCATTTGTCGTATTCGCCGCGTGATATTTTCCTTTCCGTCTTTTATTCCGACCTATCGGCGATCTTAACGACGTCGTTTGTTTGTGCTGTTTGTACCGTTGGCTTTACTATTTATTGAACACGTGGGTTTTTTTGCTCATATACCTGTTGAAAAGTTTTAATTTTATTGTTAATAAACAAAATTATCTACCATATCTAAATTACGGCACTGAAACGGGTAAACAATGGGCGGTAAAAATTTTTAATAGTCCTCAACAAATTCGAAATGACTATTGTCGCATGTATTTATCTAGAAACCAGCATGAAACAATTTGTCATTAGTCTAATTGTAATTTTAATTAGCAATGAGTATGTCTCCGTCTATAGATACCGTTCAGACTATCATTCAATGACATTCAGCCGTTGCTGAGGACATTCATAACTAATTTTTTGTGAAAGTTGTCATTTTTGTCGGATGGAGACCTTTGCATGTGGAATGGGTGCGATTGAATGCAAAAATATGTAATAAAACTGATGACCAACATTTCTATTTACAGAGAAACAGCACATGTTACTATCTTAACTACAATTAGGAAACGCATCTTTTATTTAAAATAATTACACTATATTCTTTCTACAGTTATTCATGTTGTACCTAAATCAAAATAATTTCTACTTAAATTAAAACTTAAACATTTGAAAAAAATATATAAATTTTTTAAATAATTTACACATAACTTTCCAGACCTTACAATCATGCATAAAATCCATATAATTGGTAAATTATCGTTGGAAAATAGATTATATAATAGATAATATAATAGATTACATTTTTCATGATGGTCCATTTTACTAATAAATTCTAAATAAATTCTAAATAAATTCTCAATAAATTTTCAATAAATTCTCAATAAATTCTCAATAAGTTCTAAATAAATTTCAAATAAATACTCAATAAATTCTTATTGAATTCTCAATAAGTTCCTAATAGTTTCTCAATAAATTCTTAATATATTCTTCTCTCATATCTCATGATGGTCCATTTTATTAATAAATTCTAAATAAATTCTCAATAAATTCTATATAAATTCTAAAAAAATTCTAAATAGATTCTTAAGTTTTAAATAAGTTTTCAATAATTTCTCATTAAATTCTCAATAAATTTTCAATACATTCTAAATAAATTTCAAATAAATTCTCAATAAATTTTTATTGAATTCTCAATAAATTTCTAATAGTTTCTCAATAAATTCTTAGTAAATTTTTCTCTCATCTCTCATGATGGTCCATTTTATTAATAAATTCTAAATAAATTCTCAATAAATTCTATATAAATTCTAAAAAAATTCTAATAAATTTTAAATAAATTCTAAACAAATTCTAAATAAATTTTCAATAAATTCTCAATAAATTCTAAATATATTTTAAATAAATTCTTAAATTCTAAATAATTCTAATAAATTTTAAATAAGTTCTAAACAAATTCTAACTAAATTTTCAATAAATTGTCAATAAATACTAAATAAATTTTAAATAAATTCTTAAATTCTAAATAAATTTTCAATAAATTCTCAGTAAATTCTCATTAAATTCTCAATAAATTTTCAATAAATTTTCAATAAATTCTAAATAAATTCTAAATAATTTTCAATAAATTCTTAATAAATTCTCAACAAATTTTCAATCAATTGTCAGTAAATTCTCAAAATATTCTCAATAAATTCTCAATAAATTCTAAATAAATTTCAAATAAATTCTCAATAAATTCCTAATAAATTGTCAATAAATTCCCATTAAATTCTCAACAAATTCTTAATATATTCTCAAAAAATTCTTAATATATTCTCAGTGAATTCTCAATAAATTTTCAATAAATGTATTTTTTACCATGTACCATTAAGAGTATGAGTAGTATAATATTTATTTTTGTTTATTAGTCACTTTAGTTAGGTATTTATCAATATTTGAAAAAAAAAAAAAAAATCAAGGGTCAAAAGTAGAGCAACTACAAAATTAAACAACATTATATACATTTAGCCTTCTTTATTAAGTGTTCAGTAACTTATACATTATTCCTAAGAACTTCTGAACACCTTTTCTCATTGATTTCAGTAGATTTTCAATAGAATCGTTTGATATTTCTATATAATTTGACAGAGAAAATTCTTACCTATTGTCTAAAAAGTAATTGTTGATAGAAATTTTTTTGTTACAGATACATTTTTATATTATATTTTTTAATTTAATTAAAATATTCAATTTTATTACTATTTGGCAATTAATATAATTATAATTATGTCAAAAATATTAGAAACGATTATAATTATACTGAGGGGCAGTTTTTATTTTATGTTTTTTTTTCTAATTTATTCACTGAAGTGAACTTTAAATTAATAAAAAATTACTAGAGAGAATATTCTTACCTATTTTCTAAATAATAATTGGGTGCTTTTTTGTTACTGATATACAATTATATTTTTAATTCATTCAAAATATTCAAATTTAATACAATTTAGCAATTAATAAATTAATAATTGTCTTAAAAATTTTAGAAACGATGATATATATATTCTAAAAACTAAATTATTCATTATTCATAAGGTGTTAAATAGTTGAAGAATGAATAAACTATTGTTAAAACGTTAAATGTTATCTTTCATTAAAATATAATATTTAGCAATGTGCAAATTTAAAATTGCTTATTTTAATATAAATTTAATTAGTTCATTAGTTTTAAAACAATTTTTTTTAACAAAACAAAATTTCTTTAAAAGTTTTAAAATGTCATAAAACAAAATATTATTCCTCTGAAGTATGTACATTTAAAATTAATTAATTAATGATTAATAATAAGCAAATATTTTGAACTATTAATATTTAAAACTTTTTTTCAAAAAATAAATCTAAAAATTATCCCTTTAAATAATTTACCTTATTTTGTAAAATTTATAAAAAGCCTCAAAATTAGTAATTAAATGAAAGAGTTATGGCTAAAATATTTAACATTTTAAAATGTTTCTATAATAATGACCATTACTGTATAAATATTAAATTAGATATTATTTAGAGAGATTTAAAAAAAAAAAAATAATTATGATAAAAATAATGAAGGACCATTAGCAAATTCACAAAAATCAAAGATTTAATATATTTTTTTATTTTTTAACAAACCTAATCTCTCCTTTGTATTAGTAATGTGATGAACCCATTAATATTTCTCCCCCCGTTAAACTGACTGAAGCAATAATTATTTCCATAACATTAACCACCGCTAAAAGTTGATTAATCTGAAACTGCGTAAACAATACGCACTTTGCCACCGACAGCATTGTAAACACGCATTTTCGCGTAACAGAAAGGGAAAACAGACACAATTGGATAATGGCGATGTCGTGAGAACATCGATATTAATCTAACATTAACCTAATTCTTGCGCCTCAAAGCTTCAACGGGCCGCGGCCGGCGAAAGTTATTTGCGCCGTGTAAACAGGACCATTTTAACGTGTCCCATTTACATTAAATGGGGATAAATTCGTTCGATTTCATAATATTGACCCACAAATTGATTTATAGAAGTTCTGTTGTGCTGTGTTGAGTTGTGTGATTTAAATAGATTCAGTACTCAACATAAATGTTTTCGTATATACCATATATACATAGTGGTATCTTTTAAAATTTAAAATCAAACGTTTATAGGATTTAATTCAATTTTCTTTAGCCAGTAAATAATATATTTCAATTTTCTATATATTTTTTTTTTTCATACGGAGAAAAACAAGTTAAAAAATATAATCATTTTATTAAAAGAATGATTCTTTTTAATTTAAATTAATTATATAAGTTTCGTACCTCCCTTGATCTACCGATATATTTAATTAGCAGTAAAGAAACCCTTCATTTCTGACATAATTATTAATCTATTAATTGCTTTGACATACTATTTATAGTATTAAATTTGAAGATTTTGATTGAATTAAAGAATATAATATTAAAATATATCTGTAACAAAAAAATCATTCAAATAACAATTTATATCAGGGAATAAATTATTAATTGTTTTTAATATTTTTGACATAATTATAAATATATTAATTGCCAAATAGTATTAAATATAAATATTTTAATTGAATTAATAATATAATATAAAAATGTATCTGCAACAAAAAAATCAATCACTCTATCAACAATTCAAAATCGGTGGATAGAAATATCAAACGATTACATTGAAAATCTACTGAAATCAATGAGAAAACGTGTTCTTAAGAATAATGTATAAGTTACTGAATACTTAATAATGGAAGGTTAAATGTATATAATGTTGTTTAATTTTGTAGTTGCTCTACTTTTGACCCTTGAATTTTTTTAAATATTAATAAATACCTAACTAAACTGACTAATAAACTAAAATAAATATTATACTACTAATATTCTTAATAGTAAGAATTTCTTTTAATACGATTTATATTATTAAATAAATTCAATGTCACTAAATATTATTTAGAATTTATTTGGAATTTATTTAGAATTTATTAAGAATTTATTTAGAATTTATTTAGAATTTATTTAGAATTTATTTAGAGTTTATTTAGAATTTATTGAGAATTTATTTAGAATTTATTTAGAATGTATTAGTAAAATGGATCATCATGAGAAATGTGAGAAGAATTTACTAAGAATTTACTAATTAGATATGATATGAATGATATAGAATGTATAAAATGTATAGAGTGTATAGAATGTACAGAATATATAGAAAGTACAGAATATATAGAATGTATAGAATATACATAATGTGTAGATTGTGTAGAATGTATAGAATGTATTTATTTTCTCGGTATAATTAGAAATGATATTTAGAATCTATAGATAGATATTATGGAATGTACAGAATGTTTAGAATGTACGGAATATATGGAATGTACAGAATGTATAGAAAGTGCAAAATGTATAGAATATATAGAATGTATAAAATGTACAGAATGTACAGAATTTTGAGAATGTACAGAATGTATAGAAAGTGCAGCATGTATAGAATTTATAGAATGTACAGAATGTACAGAAGGTGCAGAATGTACAGTTCTATAGAATTTATAAAATATAGAATTTACAGAATTTATAGAATTTATAGACTTTATAGAATTTATAGACTTTATAGAATTTATAGAATTTATAGAATTTATAGAATTTATAAAATTTATAGAATTTATAGAATTTATAGAATTTATAGAATTTATAGAATTTATAGAATTTATAGAATTTATAGAATTTATAGAATTTATAGAATTTATAGAATTTATAGAATTTATAGAATTTATAGAATTTATAGAATTTATAGAATTTATAGAATTTATAGAATTTATAGAATTTATAGAATTTATAGAATTTATAGAATTTATAGAATTTATAGAATTTATAGAATTTATAGAACGTATATAATGTATAGAATGTATAGAATGTATAGAATTTATAGAATTTATAGAATTTATAGAATTTATAGAATTTATAGAATTTATAGAATTTATAGAATTTATAGAATTTATAGAATTTATAGAATTTATAGAATTTATAGAATTTATAGAATTTATAGAATTTATAGAATTTATAGAATTTATAGAATTTATAGAATTTATAGAATTTATAGAATTTATAGAATTTATAGAATTTATAGAATTTATAGAATTTATAGAATTTATAGAATTTATAGAATTTATAGAATTTATAGAATTTATAGAATTTATAGAATTTATAGAATTTATAGAATTTATAGAACGTATATAATGTATAGAATGTATAGAATGTATAGAATGTATAGAATGTATAGAATGTATAGAATGTATAGAATGTATAGAATGTATAGAATGTATAGAATGTATAGAATGTATAGAATGTATAGAATGTATAGAATGTATAGAATGTATAGAATGTATAGAATGTATAGAATGTATAGAATGTATAGAATGTATAGAATGTATAGAATGTATAGAATGTATAGAATGTATAGAATGTATAGAATGTATAGAATGTATAGAATGTATAAAATGTATAGAATGTATAGAATGTATAGAATGTATAGAATAGAATGTCTAACTTAAGAAAAGCATTTTCGAAAACTATGTAAATTTTGCTATAAAAAAGTTTAGCCCACGTGATGCGTTAAATGTTGTTGTCAGTTTGGCCGTGAAACAAATAAATAAATTGTCGTCCGCTAATGGAGTCGATAAAGCAAGTGCATGCGTTCACAATAAAATCACCGGCATCGGACGGCCGTCGGCCAGTAAATAATGCGATAGATCAAGTGGACCGGGATCGTAAATCGAGACCGATAAAACGGAATTTCCGCGTTCGTTTCGTACAAAGTCAGGGTGCGCGCGTTATTTATTTGTTTATAACTGTCAATTGATCTTGAATGCGGCACGAGAACGGACATTTTAATATGCATTAGGAAAAGTGTGTTTGTGCGGAGTGAACTGCTAATTTAATAACTCGACGAAATGAAACGGAACAGGGATGAGTTCTTTGTTGTTTCGCTTGTTTTTTTTTTTTTTTTTGCAGGAGATTTTAGTTAAATGAAGGAACAAACATTCCTGGAGGAAATTTAATGAATACAAAGGCACGTAATTTATGCGGAGGGATGGCAATAAAAATGTAAACAAAAGAAATAACAATCTACATTTTTCATTATTATTTTAAAAGTTTTAATACAAATGTAAGACCGAAATAATGAAATGAAATTCATTAAGACAATTATTTAGCACAAACTAAAGTATGAGAAAAAAATCAAATGGTGTTCTCATGGTTGTAATAATCAATTTTGTTAATTAGTTAATTAATATTCATTAAATTCGCAATTTATAAAAAGTAATTTAATACATGTTATTTTTATCTACTCGGACAATAAACAATTAATTGGACTTAATGAAGTTGTTTAATAAAAAATGCATAGGCATATTTAAATATTAAAAAATTGATTCATTATTTGATTATTTTTGAATGGATTTATTTATTTAAAAATTCATTGCAATCAAAATATTTAACAAAAATATAGGTACAAGTTTAAATTGTTTATTTTTTATATATAATAGATTTTTAATATTTTGGAATTATTATTATTTTAATAAAGTGATACAGAAATAGAAATAAAAAATTTTATGTTAGTTTTTAAATATTTAAATGCCACAAAATTTATATTCCTTTTTCATAAACTATATTTAATTAAATAAAAACATACAATAAAAATACAATAACAAATTTAAATTATAAAATAATAAAATGTATATTTTGAAGAGTTGATTAATTAAAAAAAACATTAATTTTAATCTTTAATTAATTGAAAATCATTTTTTTTTTCAATGGCCTATATTCACGTCGGCCCAAAAATGCCCGAAGATAAATGTCATTATTCATTTAGACCACAAAAGTATGTAAAAGTGTAATAATAATAATAATAATAATAATGAAATTGAAAACAGTGCGGCAGGATGCGTCCCGATGATAATGATGAATAATCGGACGGAACGGCCAACACGAAATGCAGAAACACGTCGGGTTGTAATTGCCCGAGACACGAACAAACTGGAAATTTTATCAAGGTATTTTCGGCATCCGAAACGATTTTGCGACAGTGCCAACTGGTTCTCCATAATTTATGTGCCGGATTAGCCCGAATCGTTTCTTAACAAACTGAACTGTCGAATCGAAATTAAAACTGTTTACATTATTTATGTAACGAGGTAACTTTTTAAAAATTAAATTTTTAATTAAATTGTAATTAAAAATTAAATTAATACATATAGTATATTAAAATTACTATTTTTGTTAACAATATTGAACTGATTAAATTATTAATATTATAAAATTAATTATTAATGACCTCTAAAGATATGAATATTCTTTATTACTGTATAAGAACAATATCAATTAATATATGTTTAAAAATTAAAAAAATATATCATAACTACAGTAATAAGTTTTGCCTATATACAATAATTGTTAATAAAATTAAAGAAACATTTAATACTATATTAACATACACAATATAAAAGTGTAATTAAATAAATATAATGGCGTGATAAAAAACTGTGAAATGAATTAAAATCTTAGTTTGTCTGTTTTAAGTTATTAAATATTTATCAAACCTTACATAAATCATAAATTTATGATTAACATAATTCAATATAAATTATTTTGACAATATAAAAATGACAATTTTATTGATTCAAATACACAATAATTTATAATATTCCCTAAAATTATGTGGAGCAAAGACAATAAGTATTTATGTCAATTATTATTAAACAATAATTAAAAATTATGATAAAATATAAAATAGTTAAATTAAAAAATATATTATAACTATAATAATAAGTTTTGCCTATATAATTGTTAATAATATTAAAGAAATATTTAATACCTTAACAATACTATATTAACTTAGTTACAAGTAATTATAAATTATGAGTATTTTAAACAATATAAAAGTGTAATTAAATATTTTATTAATAGTGCGATAAAAGTTTTAAATGAATTAAAATCTTGGTTTGTCCGCTTTGAATTATTAAATAATTATCAAAACTTTACATAAATTACCAGAATGTTAATTTGTGATTAATATAATTCAATAAATTATGTATGACAATATGAAATAGTCAGTTTTATTGATTCAAATGCACAATAATTTATAATATTTTCTACAATTGTATGATAGTAAAGACAGTAAATATTTATATCGATTATTATTAAACTACAATCAAAAATTACGATTATCTAAAATAGTTAAATTAAAAAATGTATCATAACTACAATAATAATTTTTGCTTATGTAATTGTTAAAGAAATTAAATTAAAGAAATATTTAATACTATAACAAAACTATATTAATTTAGGTGTACGTAATTTTAAATTATGAGCATTATAAATAATATAAAAATGAAATTAAATATTTTGTTAATAATGTGATAAAAACTTTGAAATTAATTAAAATATTATTAAATATTTATCAAAACTTTACATAAATCACCAGAATGTCAATTTGTGATTAACATAATTCAATAAATTATTATTACAATTTGAAAATGATTTATAATATTACCTAAAATTATGTGGAGCAAAGACAATAAATATATTTATCAATTATTATTAAATTATGATTAAAAAATATGATAAAATATAAAATGTTTAAGTTTACATTTTAAATTTCAAAAATTGAAAACAATAATTATTTAATAATGTAAAATTTAAATTTATATCATTATTAAATTATAAAATATTAACACATAATGGTACAAAAATAAAATAAATAATTGTTTATATAATGATGATAACTTATTTAAAATAAATTAAAAAAAATAAAGTAATTAAAAGTTAATAAAGGAACTTTAAAATTTAAATAGCTAATAATATTAATAATAATAATAAATAAATAAATAAAAGTAACAATAGTATATTTTAGTTTTTTTCATTAATCAAAAATTAAAGTAAAATTAAATTGTTTATAAAATAGTGATGCAAAATTATAAACTACCAATTTATGGCATTAATGATTTAATAAAAACTATTAAAATATTTTTATTTTTGAAAATTAAAAAAAAAGAATAAATATTGAAGTTAATAAATTAATTAATAATATTATTATTGTGGCAATTATATTTAAAATATTAATTAATTACATAAATTCAAATTATCAAATTCATTTAAAATAATTGAAATCAATATTTTAATAAAAAAATATGAAGTAATATTATATTAATTATCTAATATAAATATATAATAACTAATAGCTATATAATAAATAACTAATAGTATTAATAATAAATAAATAAATAAATAAAAATATTATTATTTTATATAATATTTGATTAAACAGTAAAATTAAATTATTTAAAAAAATAGTGACGCAAAACTACAAATTATCAATTTAAATTGACATTAATGTTATAACAAAAACTAATAAATTATTATTATTGTAGGAAATCGCCCATTAAAAAAGCTATTAAAGGAATAATATTACAAAAAGTAGATCAAGTAGCACTATTTTTAGCCTCTTGTACCGTAGATACTGAGATTAATTACTTAAATATTAATTAATTTATATTTTATCAAAGGAAATCTAATTAAAAATAAACAAACAACGATGTTAAAACCATAAATTTTACGGTTTTATTGAGAAGTCTCATACATCTTACAAACTTCACAGACACCATTACGGCCTTAAAAAAATAATAATATCAGGTGAACGGACGATGTTAATTATTTAGTCTTTAGTACATATAGTTAGCGAGTAAAGAGGCCGATTTTGTACCACGTTGTGGCGTGTTTATGAAGATTGCCGTAATATCCGTTATTACTGTCGTCTGAAACGTGAATTTATTTTGAACCGTGTCTGTTTGTAAACTGCGTCTTAAGACAATGTACGTTTTCAATTGTGTTATGGGTGTTATTATTCATTTTAATTGTGTTATTTTCAATGCTAAAATTATTATAATTTGTCTAAGACTGTTAATGACAGAATTGAGTAATGATTATGTTGTGTTGCGTTCGTGTTTATGGGAAATAAATAATGAGGGGTGTTTCAGCAATTTAATTTTACAGTATGTAGTTTAAAACCAATAAATATTAGGTACTGGAAGAAGTAATTTTAACCTTAATATATGTATGTAGCATTTTATAGAATAAAAAAGAGTAGATTGCTACAACCTCATATTGGAAACACTCAAACCTTTATCAAAGATTCCACTCATTTTGTTGAGATATTGAAAGGATTACATCTTGATGTAGAAGATAGACCGGTCAGTTTCGACGTAGTGTCACTTTTCACTAAAGTTTCTGTCAATGATTCCTTAACCATGATATCAGAAATATTCCCTCCAGATTTAGTGGATCTTTTCCTTAGGTGCCTTACTGAAAGCTATTTCGTTTAGAACAACAAATTCTACGAACAAACTGAAGGAATAACAATGGGCTGTCCTCTTAGTCCAATGATGGCCAATTTCTTTATTGAAAAGTTTGAACAAAAAGCGATTGAGACTTCCAAACACAAACCTTCTGTTTGGTATCGTTACGTGGATGATACTTTCGTGATATGGAAACATGGACAAGAAAAACTAGATTAGTTTCAAAAACACCTAAACTCTCAACAAAATAATATCAAATTCATAAAGAAATTGGAGAAGGAGATCCAAATACCTTTTTTGGATGTCCTAGTAAAAAGAGTGGGTGAACATTTAGGCCACACAGTGTACCGAAAACCTACACATACCAATTGGTATCTACATAAACTATCTAACCATCATCCTAGTCAAAAACAAGGGATCATCAAAACACTAACTGAAGGAGTCAAAAGGATATGTGGCACACACCACCTCACTGAAGAACAAGAACATTTAGAAAAGATACTACTGGCCAAAGGATACAAGTGCTCAGAAAGAAGACCTACAATGAGACCTCATACTAATAATAAAGATCCTCCTAGTGAGCCCACGATTGGTAAAGCTTTTCTCCCATATGTATGTAAAGTTACCGATAGAATTGGAAAAATCTTATTAAAACATAACATCCATACTGTTTTTATACCAACAAGGAAGATTTAACACAGTCTCAGATCTGCCAAAGATAGGAGAGACCATCAGACAGCTTCTAAGATGTACCATATACCATGCTCTTACAGGAAAGTTTACATCGGTACCACAAAACGTTCAATAGAGACTAGGATTAAGGAACACAAACGAAACTGCATCCTAGGACAATCAGATAGGTCTGCTGAAGCTGAACATGCACTGTTAGATGCAAATCATAAGATAAAATTCCAAGATACACAATTGCTTACCTCGACAATGGATATCACAACAGAATGATTAGGGAAGCAATTGAAATCCATAAACACGGAAACAACTTCAACAGAAAAAAAGAAGCATTGAAGCTTGATAAAATATGGACACCAGTGCTCAAAAACACTAAAATCGTTAAGCTGATAAGAATGGCCAAAGAACAGAACGAAATTTCTAAAATATCAGTTGTCTAAGTTGTCATTTAGTTGACAATCAGATGTCAAAGTGACACGAACCAAATCAGACCTCTGAAGATGCTATCTGACCATCATCCTAGTCAAAACAAGGGGTCACCAAAACACTAACTGAAAGAGCCAAAAGGGTATGTGCCACACACCACCTCGCTGAAGAACAAGAACATTTAGAAAAGATACTACTGGCCAAAGGATACAAGTGCTCAGAAAGAAGACCTACAATGAGACCTCATACTAATAATAAAGATCCTCCTAGTGAGCCCACGATTGGTAAAGCTTTTCTCCCATATGTATGTAAAGTTACCAATAGAATTGGAAAAATCTTATTAAAACATAACATCTATACTGTTTTTATACCAACAAGGCAGATTCAACACAGTCTCAGATCTGCCAAAGATAGGAGAGACCATCAAACAGCTTCTAAGATGTACCATATACCATGCTCTTACAGGAAAGTATACATCGGTACCACAAAACGTTCAATAGAGACTAGCATTAAGGAACACAAACGAAACTGCATCCTAGGACAATCAGACAAGTCTGCTGAAGCTGAACATGCACTGTTAGATGCAAATCATAAGATAAAATTCCAAGATACACAATTGCTTGCCCCGACAATTAGATATCACAACAGAATGATTAGAGAAGCAATTGAAATCCATAAACACGGAAACAACTTCAACAGAAAAGAAGAAGCATTGAAGCTTGATAAAATATGGACACCAGTGCTTAAAAACACCAAAATCGCTAAGCTGATAAGAACGGCCAACAAACAGAACGAAATTCAGTCGTCTAAGTTGTTATTTAGTTGTCAATCAGATGTCAAAGTGACACGAACCAAATCAGACCTCTGAAGAAGCTAGCCACTCGTGATAACGAAACGTCAGGAAATACAGGACAACTATATATGAAAACAATGGTCACAAATGCATCAACCTTTATATTAAACAATAATAAGTTTATAATATTTTATCGATGATATTAAATAAAAGAGTTTTTCTAAAATATTGAATAAAATATTTAATAAATTACCATAATTTTGAGCATTATTGATAATAGTTCAATACAAAGTTATAAAAAATTATTTAAATAAATGATGAGCCTAACATTAAACGTAATTTACTTGTCCAGTACTCTTCATAATATGTAATTTATTATTAACATTTTAAATTAGTATTCTATATTCAGCTAATCGTTACAATACTTTGAACCAATCCATATAATTATGTAATTCAGACTCAAGGACCAGAAAACTGAAGCTAATATTACAACATCGTAAGTCTTGTCGAACAAGATAATTTACAGTTGTCAACCAAAGGTTAACTTATGGGTTTATTACAGGATCAATTTTATAACAGCTCTATAATTAATTAAAGCTCAAGGACCAAATTAAAACGGGATAAAAAACTGAAAAAACCAAATTGATGGTGCATTTTCATCACCTCGCCGTTTGGTCTCATTGATGTTAATCAATCGTAACGTTTACTGATGCCACACGCTCAATCGTCCGGCCATAAAACACGGGACACCAATTTTATTCGCGGAAGGCCGTGTGAATGAATTTATGGGCGCGTTCAACCTAATTTTTTCAATAATCGGGAGTTTATTATTTAATTGGGAATGTCCGATAAATGTTGGTTAATAAAATTGCGAATTTACGGTGTCGAATAAATATTTACATGTAAAACATTAACGATTTGAACTGCGTTAATTTGTTTTTAATGTGCAAATATTTACCGGCTTTCGTCATTTGTTTTAATTTAATACGATTTATTTCAGTTTTATCGGCGGTTTTAATAATAAAAATGTTATTTATTATACTTTTGCAATAAATTTATCTAATAAAAAATAACAACAATGTTATTAAATAATTGTCAAAGTACATATAAGATTTTATAAAACTATAAACTAAACATTTATGTAAGTTGTTTTTATGAATTATTATTGTAAAATTTTAAATTCATGAAATTATATAAATTTGTTTTCGTTTTAATCTAAAAGGAGAAATTTATTGTTGATACTTTTATATAAAATAAGAAATATATGTGAATTGTATTTTTTATTAACCAAAATCTTTAGTTTCATTATTTTTTTAATTTGTTGATTAGTGTCAAATATATAAAAATAAATTTGGGTTAACGTCGAAAGGATTAATTAAGAATTGTAAAAAAATATAGATTTATAATATGATTTTTTTTTCTTTTAAATCTAAAATAGAATTAAATTTCACATATTTTAACCTAAAATAGAAAAATAGAAATTGTTAATATTTTTATTTAAAAATAATAAATATAAAATAATATTTCTTTGTTAATTTTTAGTTTTTAAATTATACTCATCAATCTAGATGTCCAAATTCAAAACTTAGTTTAATTATATATTTAATATGCCAATTTTAATTATAAAATATATAAATAAATAAAATTCCTTTATAAAATGGAAAACCTATTGTTAATAATTTATTTAAAGATAAATAATATAAAATGTTGTTTCGTTGTTATGTTTTTTGATTTTATATGTATTCAATACTTATACCATTTTATTTAATAATTTTCTTCTTTTAAATCTAAACTTGAAAAATATTGTTATTTTATTTAAAAATAATAAATATAAAATATTGTTTCACTATTAATGTTTCTTTTTTCGTTTAATTATACTTATCAATCTTGATTCAAAATCTAATTTAATTTATTTTAGTTTAATTACATATTTAAATATGTCAATTTTAATAATAAAATATATAAATAAATTAATTTAGGTTGAAGTTAATAAATTAATTTATTAAATCTATTAATTAATAAAAAAAATTAAATTTTTATATATTTAATACTTATAATATTATATTTATTTTTTTTTCTTCTTTTAAATGTAAAATGAAAAACAAATTGTTGATAATTTACAAATATTAAATATAAAATATTGTTTCATTGTTAATATTTAGATTTACCTTAAATTATACTTACCAATCTAAATTTCCATATTCATAATTTAATTTGAATTCTTTTAGTTTAATTATATATTTAATATGTCAATTTTTATTATAAAATATATATAAATAAATAAATGTATGTTTACGTTAACAAATTAATTTATAAAAACTATTATTTAATAAAAAATGTTGAATTTATATATATTCAATACTTATACTATTATATTAATTTGTTTTCTTCTTTTAAATCTAAAATGGAAAACCAATTGTTGATATTTAATTTAAAAATGTTAAATATAAAATATTTTTGTTGTTCGTTTTTAATGTTTAGATTTTCATTAAATTATACTTATTAATTTGGATTTCCAAATTTACAAATTTATTTATTTTTTTTTTAATTTAATTTTTATTATAAAATATAAAAATAAATAAATTTACCTTAACCTTAATTATTTTTGAATTTATATGTATACAATACTTATACCATTATATTATTTTTTTTGTTTTAAATTTAAAATAGAAAAATTGTTGTTTATACTTTTATTTAAAAATAATACATATAAAATATTGTTTTTCTGTTAATGTTTAGTTTTCCCCTAAATTATACTTTTCTTTTTGGTCTTTTAAATATAAAATTTTTTTAATTTAATTATATATATATAATATGTCATGTTTATTATAAAATTTAAAAATAAATAAAATATGAACTAACGTTAAAAAATACATATAAAAACTATTATTTATTAAAAAAATTGAATTTGTTGAATATTTAATACTTTTTCTATTATACTAATTTTTTTCTTCTTTTTCATTAGAAATGGAAAATCAGTTGTTGATATTTTATTTAAAAATAATGAATATAAAATACAGTTTCTTTATTAATGTTTAGTTTTTCGGTAAATTGTACTTATCAATTTGGAATCCAAATTCAAAATTTAATTTAAATTCTTTCAGTTTAATTATATATTTAATAAGTCAATTTTAATTATAAAATATATAAATATATAAATTTAAGTTAATAAATTAATTTATAAAATTTATTATTTAATAAAAAATGTTGAATTAATATTTATTCAATACTTATTAAATTAATTTTTTTCTTTTATTAAATCTAAAATGGAAAACAAATTGTTTCTTTGTTAAATTTTTCTCGTCAAATTTAAAATTTAATTTAAATTCTTTTAAATTATATATTTCACAAGTCAATTTTTATTATAAAATATGTATAAATAAATAAATTTAGAATAAAATCTATTATTTAACAAACAATATATATTTATTTTATATTTGGATATATATTTAAGTTTTGATAATTATAAATTATGATTAAAAATTTTATATTTATTACATCAAATTAATTTTATCCTTTTTTTAAATCTAAAATGGACAATAAAAAAAAAATTAAAATATTATTCAGTTCTTCCTCAAATTATGCTTTTCATTTTACATAATTTCATATGTATTGTATATATTTTTATTTAAACATAATAAATATAAATTTTTTTGTTAATTTTAATTCATTAAATTATACTTTTTTAAATTATGATTAAAAAATTTTATATTTATTACATCAAATTAATTTTATACTTTTTTTAAATCTAAAATGGACAATAAAAAAAAATTAAAATATTATTCAGTTCTTCCTCAAATTATGCTTTTCATTCTACATAATTTCATATGTATTGTATATATTTTTATTTAAACATAATAAATATAATTTTTTTTGTTAATGTTAATTCATTAAATTATACTTTTTTAAAAGTTTAATTTAATTTTTTAAGTTACATTAACTTTATTTTATTTTGTGGTAAATAAATAAATGTAAGTTGAGTATGAAAAACTTCCATAAGCTTCCCCAAAGCCCGCTCAAGTTCATTTCCCCAGCATCGGATTTCCTTGTTCAAAGACCAAGAAAAAAAAAACCGCCTGATTTATGGAGTCGACTTGTAAAAATGATTTCCCAAATCGCAGATATATCTGCCAAGAAATTTCCAAATGAATAATTAATCAGGTGCATTATTCCATAACTTCCTCGCAGTATCGGCTTTTCAAAAGGCGAACTTCCCACATAAATTAGCATGGCATTAATGAAAATCGTTCGCGAGATTAAAACCGAGATTGGCGGGGCCGTTTCGTTTTCGTCGCGTCCGACGTTTAAGCTGGCTGGAAGCAACGCGAGACGATAACGCGTAATTCCATCTGGGTCCGGCCGATGAATGGAACACGTTGTGAAATATCGATGCAGATTGTTTGGGGTCAGCACAAGTGCGTAATCGCCTTCTGCGAGGCGTTTTATTTTTTTTTTTTAAAAGCGGTCGCAGAAATTCTCGGGCGATTGTTTCCCTTTGCGTGGACAAAAGTGCATGGCACTTGTTCTAAATGTAAAATGAGACGGGTGGTGGATTCTGTGTCTGGTGGTTATTTCATTTTTCTGTTTCGTTTTGTTACGTGATGATTAATGTTTTCGTTGGTTGCAGAGTGGTGTCGGTTTCCGAAAATGCATCGGTGTATTTGTTCGGACGAGCGGTACGAGAGGCTGGAGAATTGTCCTTACGAAAAATCAATTCCGGAACAGGACGTGGAGGATAAGGATGCTAACAGCACCGAGAAAGAGGTAAGATTGCCTTAAATGAATTTACTGATATGCTTCATATAAATATTGTGATTATTTTAATTATGAATAGTTAATATTGGAAAATACTAATTATTTTATTTACTTAAACTGGTTCTATGACGTTAGTTCTTTATAAGTATTATAATTTTAATGATACTTTAAGCATTTCTTTGTTAAAATATTTACATTCTACGATAAAAAATGATAATTTATATAAACACATACAATTTATTTAATATTATTATAAATTGAAAGTAAACGTTACAGTGATAATTTTTATTACATTTTTTGTTTAAAATAATTATAAAGAGATTGCTAAAATTTATTGAAACAAAGAAGATTATTGTACCTTCAAAAATTGTCTTAAAAAATGAGGATAATTTTATTTAAAATTAATTAATCCTATAAACCTATAAAATCCTATAAACCTATATAATTATAAGTTTGAATAATATTGTACTGTTTTCTACATTTTAAATGGTTAATTTTGTTCTGTAAGAAAATTTCAGTATATACATTAGAGTTACTATAAATTTATTTTATATACATATACAGTTTATTTTATATTATTATAAATTGAAAGTAAACGTTACAGTGATAATTTTTATTATATTTTTTTGTTTGAAATAATTATAAACCAGATTGCTGAAATTTATTGAAACAGAAAAGATTATTATACCTTCAACAATTGTCTTAAAAAATGAGGATAATTTTATTTAAAATTAATTAATCCTATAAAATAATCAAATATGAGTTAATAAATAATATTGTACTGTCTTTACATTGTAAATGGTTAATTCTGTTCTGTAAGAAAATTTCAGGATATACCATATGAGACACCACAAATTTATTTTGATGTCCTGATTCAATTTTGTTCTGTTAAAAAAAATTTAGGATATACCATATAAGAGACACCATAAATTTATTTTACATTTTTTATAAAAATTACTGTAGTTATAATATTCTAAATTAATATTTGTTTTTATTAATTTATGTACTTATTTTTCTTTATTTAATTAATTAATATATAATAATAGTTAATGTAAGTTATCAAATTAGAATTAATACTAATTTTAATTTAAAAATCCTTTATAAACTTATAAATGGATAATTTTGTTCCGTAATATAATTTCAGAATATATTATTAAGAATCACCAGAAATATATTCTAAATTTTTAAAAATAAATGAAATTGTATGAAATAATTAAAAATAATTGAAACTGTATTAATAAAGCAATGTACTCATCGTCATTTTTAAAGATTTGTATTTATTAATTTGTGTACTTATTTTTCTTTATTAAACAATTAAAATTGTTTATCTAATTTTTTCTCAATTAATATAAGTTATCAAATTAGAATTATTAATATTCTTTTAACTGAAAATCAGAATTTTTTAAATAATATTTTAATTTAAAAACCCTTTATAAGCTTATAATTATTTTTTTATTCCTTTATTTTGTGTAATATAAAGGACATGAAATATTTATCTAAAATTAATTAATTGGCATATAAAAATATCAAATTTAATTTTGAATAATATTGTATTGTTCCTAAATTATAAATAGTTAATTTTATTCTGTAATTTCAATATATATTCCTCAGAATTACCACAAATATATTATAAATATTTAAAAATAAATAGAATTAATAAAGTAACCAATGAAATAAACATAGAATTAATATTATTTTAATTTATAAAACCCTTATATTTATATAACAAATTATCAAATTTAAATTTGTATATTTTTGTTTTGTAATAAAATTTCAGGATAGTACTAAAAGTTCATAAATCTATTCAAAATATTTTTTATAAATAACTATAATAAATAAAATATATAATAAATATAAATTAATAAAATACTGCAATTATTATAATTTTGAACTATTTGTGTACTTTGTTTTTATTTTGTTTATTTGATACTAAAAAATTAAAATGACCTGAAATTTTCCAAATTAATAAATTCAAAAAAATTAGAATCAACATTATATTTCAATTGAAATTGGCAATAATTTTTTTAAAAATATTTTGTTTTAAAAAATCTTTTTTAATTGATAATTTAAAATTAAAAATGTTGATCTAAAATTTTCTAAATTGAGAAATAAAATAAAATTAGAATCATTTTTTTAACTTAACTTTTCTTAAAAATATTTTATTCTAAAAAGTTTTAATATACTTTTAATCCTTTTTTTTTTTCTTTTATTTTGTGTACGTAAATATTATTATTAATTCAAAACTGGTCTTAGGAAAAGAGGGAGCGTTAATTTAAAATGAATTATTGTACCTATGAAATTAACAAACTTAAATTTAAATAACATTTCTCTGTTCCTAAATAATAAATCTTTATTTTTGTTTTATAATAAAATTTTAAAGATATAGATTTAGATATTAAAGACATAGATAACTTTAATAAATAAAATATATATTAAATATAAATTAATAAAACAATATTGTAATTATCATAATTTTTAACTATTTGTGTACTTTTTTGTTTTTTTATTGATACTATACAATTGAAATTGTTGCCCTGGAATTTTCTGAATTAACAAATAAAATAAAATTAGAATTAATATTATCTTTTAACTGAAATTGGCAATAATTTTTTTAAAAATATTTTATTTTACAAAATTTTAATATACTTTTAATTAATATTTTTCTATAAATGCATTTTTTTCTCTTACTTTGAATAAAGTGTGTAAAAATTATTATAATTTGTTGGGTTAAGAAAAGAGAAAGTATTAATTTAAAATTGATTAAATTATCAAAATTAAATTTGAATAATATTTTTCTGTACCTAAATAATAAATATTTCTTTTTCTTTTGTAATACAATTTAATAATATTGTAAAAAGTAACCATGAAATATATTCAAAATATATTATATAAAGAACTATATATATAAAATATATAATAAATATAAATTAATAAAATAATATTATAATTATTATAATTTTTAACTATTTATGTGCTTTATTTGTCCTTTTTTAATTGATAAATTAAAATTGTTGACTTGAAATTTTTTAAATTAACAAGTGAAATAAAATTTGAATCATTATTATTTTTAACAGAAATTGTCTATATTTTCTGAAAAATATTTTTGTTTTATTATATTTTTAATTAATATTTTTTTATAAATGTTCATGTTTCTTACATTTAACTTCTAAAATTGTGTTAGAAAAGGGGAAGTATTTAAATAATTGTTATAATAAAGTATATATTGAAAATATTCGTATGGGACTCATAGACAGTAAAGTTATGAAAGACTTTTTTATTCATTAAAAAAGAAATTCAATTTTCATGGTTACCATGTCTTTTATAATTTAAAAAAGTATAGAGCAAATTTCCATAAAAATTATTAATTTTTCAGTCCAATATGTGACTTTGTCTACAGCAATTTGCATGAACATATTACTCTTTTGTGGCTATTTCAAAAGAGGGAGCTTAACAAACCATTAACATGTTTGAATTCTGTAAAACTACGTGCATAATTTGATTTATCTATGTAATGAAACAAGTTTAACTGCTTTATTTTTAAAAATTTTAAAATGTATGAGTTACTGCTAAACATTTTTTGTCACAAGTTCAGTTTATTTTTAGACGGGCAACTTCTCTAAAATTTATCTCGTTGTCTGAGAGACGCCACGTTGAAAGATGTTCACCTTTTAACCGACGCTATTACTTTGTTGTAAGATCATCTGCTCCAGACAACTTCTTATAATTAAAAGGTCTGCATTTTTAATTGGGCAATTTTGTTTAATTTCGTAGCGAAGGACGTTTTTAATTGCCCTTTTGTTCCAACCCCCAACTTACCCACACTGATACTTATGGCAAAGTGATTTACCACAGATTTTACGAGGCCAATAAATGAATTGGAATTTTGAAAACAGTTGTAGCAACCTTCGAACATCGAACGGAAGACTTTATTAATTTATGACGCGTATTTTACTTTGGTAAAGTCGTAAACGCGTGACGTGCGTCATTCATTGTTACAGGAATATTTTTAACAGGTTTTGTCTGTAGTTGTTTTACGACCCGATCCAAAATTCGTATGTTATTCCCAGAACATGAAACACGACGTTTCGTCAATTTGTCACAGTCCACAAACACGACGATTAATCAAAGTTTCATCACTCATAAATTCCGCTTTGATCTGAATACATAGCTTATAAATATACTCGCACAATAAGACAATGAACTTTTTGTCCTTAATTTTAGTACAGAACCTATTTTCGAGTCAATCAACTGTTTAACTCTCGCAGCAAAGAAACGAGTCGATTGTCGAGTGTTCTAATGGCGGAATAAAATGCGAACTTTGTGTTTAAAATGTGTGACATATCCAGTCCGTTGAAGTTATGTACAATTTTCATTCTTCGAACGATAAAAGTTTTATATTGGTTTAATAAAACTTTTAGTTTCCGACTTGTTTTGATGCCGTTATTCCGTCTGGCAAATGTGCACTTTATTTTTCGTATTTAAAACGCAGAGGGATTCGGACGGTTTATCGTTTTAATAATCGTCAAACGGAAATTATTGGTCCATAAATTCAAAGCGGATCAAAATATGGAGGAATATCACGGAAATTATAAATTGGATATTTCTTAGATATCGGTAATAAAAATACTTGAAATTTACGATATCAATTACTTAATATGATGTTAATTCATGTTATTATATTTTAAGTTTCCATTAATGGAAATTTTATAGACGTAGATAATTATCGTGACGTACCCAATTTACGTTGTTATTTTTGGGGTTCAACTCTAATGATTATTTTATTAATAGATTAATCAATTTTAACAATTTTTAATACTCCATTTAGTACTTATTATTTTACATTCATTCATTTTCATCCTAATTTAAATTATGGCCTTTGAATATATAATACATTTTTTCTCTTCAGACCGAATTTTTTAATGTTAATAATTTTAAAATTATACGCGTAAACATTTTCAGTTTTCACTAATATTACAAGAGTTTTTAATTGAATAAAATTTCTATATTTAATATAGAGACTGTTTCAGTAACGTTAAAGTTGTTTTAAATAATTTTCAGCAACATAACAAGAGTTTTCAATGGCATTGAATAAAATTTCTGTTATTTGAGACTATTTTGAGTAATGTTAGAGATGCTTTAAATAGTTTTCAGTAACATTACAATAGTTTTCAATGGTATTGAATAATATTTCTATAATTTGAGACTGATTTTAATAATGTTAATGTCGTTTAAACAGTTTTCAGCAACATTACAGGAGATTTCAATGGTAATGATTAAAATTTTTGTAATTTGAGACTATTTTAAATAACGTTAGAGACGTTTTAAATAGTTTTCAGTAACATTACAAGAGTTTTCAATTGTACTGTACGAAATTTCTATAACTTGAGACTGTTTTAACTAAATTTAAAATTGTTTTAAACTGTTTTCAGTAACATTACAATAGTTTTTAATTGTACTGTATAAAATTACTATAATTTGAGACTGTTTTAAGTAATGTTAAAGTTGTTTTAGACAGTTTTCAATAATACAAGAGTATTCAATGGTATTAAATAAAATTTCTGTATTTTAACACTATTTTGAATAAAGTTAGAGACGTTTTAAATAGTTTTCAGTAATAGAACAAGAGTTTTCAATGATAATGAATAATATTTCAATAATTTGAGACTGTTTTTAATAATGTTAAAGTCGTTTAAACAGTTTTCAGCAACATTACAGGAGTTTTCAATGGTAATGAATAAAATTTTTGTAATTTTAGACTATATTAAATAACGTTAGAGATGTTTTAAACAGTTTTCAGTAACATTACAAGAGTTTTCAATTGTACTGTACGAAATTTCTATGATTTGAGACTGTTTTACGTAAATTTAAAATAGTTTTAAACTGTTTTCAGTAACATTACAATAGTTTTCAATTGTACTGTATAAAGTTTCTATGATTTGAGACTGTTTTAAGTAATGTTAAATTTGTTTTTGACAATTTTCAGTAATAATATAAGAGTTTTCAATGGTATTAAATAAAATTTCTTTATTTTAATACTATTTTGAATAAAGTTAGAGACGTTTTAAACAGTTTTCAGTAATATTACAAGAGTTGTCAATGATAATGAATAATATTTCAATAATTTGAGACTGTTTTTAATAATGTTAAAGTCGTTTAAACAGTTTTCAGCAACATTACAGGAGTTTTTAATGGTAATGGATAAAATTTTTGTAATTGGAAACTATTTTAAATAACGTTAGAGACGTTTTAAACAGTTTTCAGTAATATTACAAGAGTTTTCAATTGTAGTGTACGAATTTTCTATAATTTGAGACTGTTTTAAGTAAATTTAAAATTGTTTTAAACTGTTTTCAGTAACATTACAATAGTTTTCAATTGTACTGTATAAAATTTCTATAATTTGGGACTGTTTTAAGTAATGTTAAAGTTGTTTTAGACAGTTTTCAATAATAATACAAGAGTATTCAATGGTATTAAATAAAATTTCTGTATTTTAACACTATTTTGAATAAAGTTAGAGACGTTTTAAACAGTTTTCAGTAATAGAACAAGAGTTTTCAATGATAATGAATAATATTTCAATAATTTGAGACTGTTTTTAATAATGTTAAAGTCGTTTAAACAGTTTTCAGCAACATTACAGGAGTTTTCAATGGTAATGAATAAAATTTTTGTAATTTTAGACTATTTTAAATAACGTTAGAGACGTTTTAAACAGTTTTCAGTAACATTACAAGAATTTTCAATTGTACTGTACGAAATTTCTATGATTTGAGACTGTTTTACGTAAATTTAAAATAGTTTTAAACTGTTTTCAGTAACATTACAATAATTTTCAATTGTACTGTATAAAGTTTCTATGATTTGAGACTGTTTTAAGTAATGTTAAAGTTGTTTTTGACAATTTTCAGTAATAATATAAGAGTTTTCAATGGTATTAAATAAAATTTCTTTATTTTAACACTATTTTGAATAAAGCTAGAGACGTTTTAAACAGTTTTCAATAATATTACAAGAGTTGTCAATGATAATGAATAATATTTCAATAATTTGAGACTGTTTTTAATAATGTTAAAGTCGTTTAAACAGTTTTCAGCAACATTACAGGAGTTTTCAACGGTAATGAATAAAATTTTTGTAATTTTAGACTATTTTAAATAACGTTAGAGACGTTTTAAACAGTTTTCAGTAACATTACAAGAATTTTCAATTGTACTGTACGAAATTGCTATGATTTGAGACTGTTTTACGTAAATTTAAAATAGGTTTAAACTATTTTCAGTAACATTACAATAGTTTTCAATTGTACTGTATAAAGTTTCTATGATTTGAGACTGTTTTAAGTAATGTTAAATTTGTTTTTGACAATTTTCAGTAATAATATAAGAGTTTTCAATGGTATTAAATAAAATTTCTTTATTTTAATACTATTTTGAATAAAGTTAGAGACGTTTTAAACAGTTTTCAGTAATATTACAAGAGTTGTCAATGATAATGAATAATATTTCAATAATTTGAGACTGTTTTTAATAATGTTAAAGTCGTTTAAACAGTTTTCAGCAACATTACAGGAGTTTTTAATGGTAATGGATAAAATTTTTGTAATTGGAAACTATTTTAAATAACGTTAGAGACGTTTTAAACAGTTTTCAGTAATATTACAAGAGTTTTCAAGTGTAGTGTTTTCTATAATTTGAGACTGTTTTAAGTAAATTTAAAATTGTTTTAAACTGTTTTCAGTAACATTACAATAGTTTTCAATTGTACTGTATAAAATTTCTATAATTTGGGACTGTTTTAAGTAATGTTAAAGTTGTTTTAGACAGTTTTCAGTAATAATACAAGAGTTTTCAATGGTATTAAATAAAATTTCTGTATTTTAAGACTATTTTGAATAAAGTTAGAAACGTTTTAAACAGTTTTCAGTAATATTATAAGAGTTTTCAATGATAATGAATAATATTTCAATAATTTGAGACTGTTTTTAATAATGTTAAAGTCGTTTAAATAGTTTTCAGCAACATTACAGGAGATTTCAATGGTAATGAATAAAATTTTTGGAATTTGAGACTATTTTAAATAAACAGTTTTCAGTAACATTACAAGAGTTTTCAATTGTACTGTACGAAATTTCTATAATTTGAGACTGTTTTAACTAAATTTAAAATTGTTTTAAACTGTTTTCAGTAACATTACAATAGTTTTCAATTGTACTGTATAAAGTTTCTATAATTTGAGACTATTTTAAGTAATATTAAAGTTGTTTTTGATAGGTTTCAGTAATAATACAAGAGTTTTAAAATGGTATTAAATAAAATTTCTGTATTTCTTTCTTTCTAAAGTGTTGTTGTTTAAAATATTAATTATATTATTATATTATATTTTATAGGTAATACACAGCCATAACAGAAGAAAAAACAATAAACAGTACTAATATACTTTTTCTCGTATAATTTATGCCTCCTTACCAATAATCCTGATATCTTATTCTGATAATAATTAAATTTTGTTAAAAATGTTCATCTTGTTCATCATTTTCACCTCCTAAATTAGCAGAAAAATAATGTAAGAGTGCAGGAAATAAATTTTTAAGGACAAATTGACATGTTCTTTCTACATCAGTTTACATACTTGATGGTCTTTAAATAAACATTCTTTAATGCCTTAGAAAGGCAGTTTCGGAAAAGTGGTTACAAGATATTGACATGCAAGACCATTAATAACTAAAGTTTCCAGTTTTTTGTTTGACAGGGATTTATATGGGTGGATTTAACATAACTCCACTTGTCTCTATAAGAGATGGATTAGCAACATTCATGAACTTACTTCGAACTCTTCTTATAGGCCAAATTTGAGAAATATATGTACTGGACTTACTCATTTAAATGATAATTTCAATGACAATGAAAGAGGGAAAATTTGTTAAACGATTTGCAAACCATTTATTATTACTTAACGATATGAAATAATAAAGAGAAAATCACATGTATAAAAAGCACAAAATAATAACTATATTTATCCCATGTGATTGGCTGAAATCATGTTCATGAGCTTAAAATTTTTGTAAAGGAGCCCTCTATATACATTTATGTATAGAAAGTTTTGATTTTGATATATTTTCTGTAATATTATATGGTTGAGTTAGAAAATATGAAGAACTAAGTCTGATCTTACTAATTAAGAAGAATGATCATTATATTCATAGGTTTTTACTTTTTAATAAATAATCAATTTTGTCTGGTAAAAAGTGTGGGATATTTCAATATTTTGTGGCGTAACCTTTGACTTCTATCACAGCTTGCCATCTTTTAGACATAAAAACTGCCAGTCCCTGCAATGTGTCCAAAAGTAATTTGTTACCACTGTGTCTGTATGGTTTGAAGAAGTTCTTGAGTGCTTTTGATGTTTTTTGTTCAGATGTGATGGTCTAATACTCCCCAAAGTCCACCTCAAAAGTGCTCAATAGGATTTAGATCGGGGCACTGAGACGACCATTCAAACACAATTAACTATTTCTTTAGAAACTTCTTTTTAATCATGTTGACGTGTGTTTGAATCGTTATCTTGCTGAAATATCCTCGTTAAATGGAAATGTGGTGTTTTCCATTAAATCCTAGTATTGAAAATGATTACCCTCTACTTGAATCAAGAGTCAAACTTTGAAGTGAGAAAAGCATCTCCAAACTATAATGCTTCCACTAACTATTGGAATTTATTGAAATTGAAGTGTAAAGTAAATATGTTTAGGCATTATTATGTTAAAAATATTTAGAATTTAAGTACAACTGTACAAGTAGAGAATTGATAATAAAAGGATAAAATACCATATAAAACACCGTTTTTAAAGCCAAAATTATTATATTATTGGCGATATTTAAAAACCCCATTAATATTTTAAGGTTCTACGTAAAATTTTATTTCCCCGTGACGTACATTCTTTATGTTAAGTAGTGTAATCGCCAACTTTAGCACCCAGAAAAACCCGCCGATCGACCCTCAAAACTAGCAATAAACCGCGAGTGATAAACCGAGGCCGCCATCAAATCCTTTCCAACCCCCCGTTCAGAAGTTCCGCTGTTTTAGTATTCATTGCGGCCGATCCTCGATGATTTACTGTTGTAAAAGTGTTGAGCAATTTGTCTCGCTTGCAGGAGGAGCTACAGTTCTACAACGACGACGGCAGCTTCCAGAAGTTGCTGGTGGAGAGGAATCTGGCCACTTACGAGCTGTGTCAGCTGCTGATCGTCAAGAACCATGTGCAGCACAACGGTCACTGGTCCCTCATCGAGTTCTGGTCCGAGATGGGTTTAGGTGAGTCGACAGAATTTGATTTAGTAACCACTCGTCCCGTTTTATTTTCGGTTTTATTGCCTTAAGAAGTTAATTTGATAATTCACAATAACATTTTGCATAACGTTTTATTTTTTCTACGAATTAACACGTTCAATTCAGTTTAATAAAAGGCTTTTATTAAAAGCAAACGATTATGGACAATAAAGTTTAATTGGAGGTCAGCAGTTTTTCTACGTGCAGTCGTTGAATTAAATTAGTTCCAATTAGTATAGTAATATTATCGTGCTGCGTTCGATCACATGTCAGAAACATTTGCATGTGTTATACCAATTATTTATCAGAAACTTGTTATAATAACCATGTAGTAGTAGATAATTTTAATGCAATTATATTTCTAATGCACATTATCTCTGTGATTGTAATATTATTGATTTATAGAAAATATAATCTGTTGTAATTATTAAATAGTACAATTATCGTAATCATTTGATTAGAAAGTAATTCATAATTATATAGAGAATATAATCAATTACAATTAAAATACCATTTCATATTTGTCAATTTTCTATTTTTTAATGTATTTAATATATAATATTACTTGATTATTTTTCAAATTACAACTTTTCTTTCTTATTTATCATTTTCATTTAATTTTTAAAATTTTCCAATTTTAATTTTTTTAATAAATTTACCCAATGTTTTATTTATTTTAATTTTCAGTATTCTATTTTCTCAACTTTTAAAATAATAATTATTCATGCAATAATTTTGTAAATTTTTCTAATATTTATATATACATTATCATTTAATTTTTATTTTGCCTATTAAATATTTTCAATTTTAATTCACACTAAATAATGGTATTCAATTGGAATTATTATTATTATTAATGTAAGTGGACTTTTATTATACTTTAATTCATTTTATTTTAACGATATATTTTTAGATAAAAAATATATATTTTTTTTACTGTGTTTTGTATTCTTAATATTCTTTATTATTTTAGTTTTAAATCATTAATTAAATTAAAATATAATTTTATTTTTTTATCTTTTTATTCATTCATTCATTCAAGTACTTTACTTAAAAAAATATCAACTTTTTAATTTATTAATATTTCAGTTTTTTAATTTGCAATGCGACTTTTGATCATTATGAATTTTTAATGAAATTTTCCAATTTTTAAATAATAAAAATTAAGTTTTTTATTTATTGCATTTTATTCTCTTAAAATTATTTATTATTATAGTTTTAAAGTTTTTATGTTGCAATTTTAATTTTAATATTTCAGAAATTCAGTTTTTCATAAATATTTTACTTTATAAATTATTTGTTTATTTTTAGTTTATTAATATTTCGGTTTTTTAATTTAAAATGTCACTTTTGACAGTGATTTTAAATTTTTTTCAATGTTTGAATAAATAAATATACTTTTCATTCATTCATTTATTTCAATTTTTAAATATAAAATTCAATTTTACCTTTTTTATTTTTTTTCTTCTGATTTTTCATAAATATTTCATTTATAAAATGATTTGTTTTAATTGTTTTTTAAATTTATTAATATGGCAGTTTATTTTTTATTTAAAATACCACTTTTGAAGATTTAAATTTTTAATGAAATTTCCAAATATTATTTCTTCTATTTTAATTTCAAATATTTTGAATATTTTTTTAATTTATATAATTAAGAGTGAATAAAAAAAATTAACAATTAAAAAATTTATATTTTATTATAATTTTTAAGTTTTAATTCAACTTATTTTAATTTATATATTTTTTGGATATTTTTTTATTTAAATAAATTACCAGATTTAGATTTTCTGTTTAAAAAATAAAAATACAAATATTAATTAATTTAATATTAACAAATTAAAAATATTATATATATATATATATATATATATATATATATATATATATATATATATATATATATTATAATTTTTAAGCTTTAATTCAATTTATTTTAATTTATATATTTAAAATTGTTTAGATAATTTTTTTGCTTAAAAAAATTGCCAGATTTGGATTTTTTGTTAAAATATTTAATTTTTCAATTTTTGATGATGAAAATTAAACGTTTCATTCATTGCATTATATATTTTTTTTAAATTATTTATTATTTTGGTTTTTAATTTTTAAATTGCATTTTTTTTTATATTTCTGGTATTTTAATTACTCAATCATTGAATTATTTATTTCAATTTTTAAATATAAAATACGATTTCCATAAATATTTTACTTAAAAAAAATATCAGTTTTAATTGTTTTTAATTTAAAATACCACTTTAGAAGATTCATAATTTTTAATGAAGTTTAATTTGTCTCTTTTTAATTAAAAAAAAAATAATTTGAATAATTGAAAAAATATACATTTTAAAAAAGGGAATAAAGAAATTTAAAATAAACTAATTGAAAATTTTATATTTTAATTCCATTTATTATATTTCATATATTTATTTTTTTTATTTAAATAAATTATCAGTTTTGAATTTTCTGTTTAAATTTTTTTAATTTTTGATGATGAAGATTAAACATTTTATTTATTGCATTGTATTTTTTAATTATTTATTATTTTAGTTTTTAAATTTAATATTCTTTAATATTTTAGAATTTCAATCACTCATTTCAGTTTTTAAATATAAAATTTAAATGAGAAATAAATTTTCTTTTTAGTTTTTTATTAATATTTTTTTATTTTAAGTTTTGTTCAATTTATTTTAATTTATGTATTTAAAAAATTATAGGATTTTCTGAACGATAAAATTTCTGAAATTTCAAAATTTCAAAAATTAAAATTTAACAAATCGAAAAATTATTATATTATTATAAATAAATTATAAAAATATGATTTTTTTTATAATTTAATGTTTTAAATTTTTCAATTTTTAATTATAAAAATAAAACTGATAACTGATAGATAATTAAAATAATATAATGCAATAAATAAATATTTCATTTTTCAATTTTTTATTTTTAAAATTTAGATAGATTTTCATATCTTTCAATGTGTTTATTAAATTCTTCAATTTCTAAATGTCATATAATAAATAATAATAATAATAATTATTATTTTGACTTCGAAACTTAATTAAATCATTAAACACGAAGTTATGTTTTTGTCGCACACCTATTTTCCTGCCAAACCCGGATGCTCCGGTCTCCGAAACCCATCCACATGTTGAGCGTTAATTCATCGTTTACTGCAATCCATTCCGTCTTTATTGCGACGTTAACTTTTTCCGCCGCGACGCATTCAACATTTTACCCAACGTTCATAAACTGATAACGTTTGGAATTTTGCTCGGCCGCTCATTATGAATACGGTAACCGATGTGTGCAAAAAGTTGCGCAGCTCAATAAATAACAGTCAATCGTTTTGTTAATTTCTTGTATAATTAGTTAAATAATTGGATACATTCTTCGCACGTAAAAGCGGTCGTAAAACGACAGCGCAATATCTTTTTTAATCAATTTTTAATGACGCCATTAACTCGAAAGGTGTAGTTTTAATCAACACCTCCGGGAATTTCATCACTTTTAATTTTAATGCACCAATATGAAAGTTTACAATTCGTCACCGGAAAAAAATCCTTCTGGCAATTTTATTTGCAGCAATGCTAAATTACTTTTGATTATTGTGTCAAAGTCTCGGGGAATTACCGTGGGTCATAGAATGAAGGCTCAATATGGCGTCGACGCACTGTGGCACAAAACCCAAAATTATAATAAAAGGTGATGATTTGAATTTTTATAAAGTTATACAGTGGTGGAAAAAAGTATGGAATATTTATTTACTTGCTACAAATGTTACTTAATGTTTTTCCTAAATAAAAATATAATTATAATAATATTATAATATAATATAATAATAATATAATAATTATAATAATATTTCTGGAATTTTAATCATTTATTTAAAATTTTTAAAATAAAAAATAAAATAAAGTATTTTACTTATTTTTTTTTTTATTCATTAATATGACAGTGTTTTTAATTTAAAATGCCACTTTTGATGATTCTGAATTTTTAATGAAGTTTATTTTACCCCTTTTTAATAAAAAATATTTTGAATAACTGAAAAAAAAATTTTTTTAATTTTTATAATAAAAAAAGAGAATAAAAAAATTTAAAATTAAATAATAAATAAAAAATACAATTTTAATATTTTTCCTTTCAGTTTTTCGTTAATATATATTTTAGTTAAAATAATTTGTTTTTTTAATTTATTAATATGGCAGTTTTTTTTTTTTAATTTAAAATGCCACTTTTGATGATTCTGAATTTTTAATGAAATTTATAAATTTAATTTATTCCCTTTAAATATAAAATATTTTGAATAATTGAAAAAAAAAATATTTTTTTTTTAATTTTTTTAATAAATAAAGAGAATAAAGAAATTCATAATTAAATAATAAATAAAAAAAATACAATTTTATTTTTTTTCCTTTCAGTTTTTCATTAATATATATTTTACTTAAAAAAATTTATTTGTTTCTTCAATTTATTAATATGACAGTTTTTTTTTTAATTTTAAATGCCACTTTTGATAATTCTGAATTTTTAATGAAATTTATTATTAATATTTACCTTTTTTTAATATAAAATATTTTGAATAATTGAAAAAAAAATATTTTTTTAATTTTAAAATAAAAAAATGAGAATAAAGAAATTTAAAATTAAATAATAAATAAAAAAATAAAATAAAAATAAATATTTTGAATAATTGAAATTTTTTCAAATTTTAAGGATAAAAATTAAATTATTATTGATTTATATTTTTTAAATTATTATATTAATTTTTAATATTTCAATATTATTTATTTCAATTTTCACATTTAAAATTTTATCTTTTTTCCAGTTTTTAAGTAGTTAAAAATATTTTTTTTTTTAATTTTTTTAGTAAATAAAGAGAATAAAGAAATTCATAATTAAATAATAAATAAAAAAAATACAATTTTATTTTTTTTCCTTTCAGTTTTTCATTAATATATATTTTACTTAAAAAAATTTATTTGTTTTTTCAATTTATTAATATGGCAGTTTTTTTTTTTTAATTTTAAATGCCACTTTTGATGATTTTGAATTTTTAATGAAATTTATAAATTTAATTTACCCATTTTTAATATAAAATATTTTGAATAATTGAATTTTTATAATAGAAAAAGAGAATAAAGAAATTTAAAATTAAATAATAAATAAAAAAATACAATTTTAATTTTTTTTCCTTTCAATTTTTTATTAATATATATTTGACTTAAAACATTTTTTTTGTTTTTTTTTTTAATTTATTAATATGGCAGTTTTTTCATTTAAAATGCTACTTTTGATAATTCTGGATTTTTAATGAAATTTATAAATTTAATTTACCCCTTTTTAATATAAAATATTTTGAATAATTGAAAAAAAAATATTTTTTTAATTTTAAAATAAAAAAATAAGAATAAAGAAATTTAAAATTAAATAATAAATAAAAAAAATAAAATAAAAATAAATATTTTGAATAATTGGAAAAATATATTTTTTTTAATTTTTATAATAAATAAAAAAAAATACAATTTTAATTTTTTTTCCTTTCAGTTATTCATTAATATATATTTTACTTAAAAAAATTTATTTGTATTTTTAATTTATTAATATGGCAGTTTTTTTTTTTAATTTAAAATGCCACTTTTGATGATTGTGAATTTTTAAGAATTTTATAAATTTAATTTACCCCATTTTGATATAAAATGTTTTGAATAATTGAAAAATATATATATATATATATATATATATTTTTTTTTTTAATTTTTATAATAAAAAAAGAGAATAAAGAAATTTTTAAATATTAAGTAATAAAAATACAATTTAAATTTTTTCCTTTCAGTTTTTTATTAATATATATTTTACTTAAATAAATTTTTTGTTTTTTTAATTTATTAATATGGCATATTTTTCTAATTTAAAATGTCACTTTTGATGATTCTGAATTTTTATTGACATTTATAAATTTAATTTACTCTTTTTTAATATAAAATATTTTGAATAATTGGAAAAAAATATATTTTTTTAATTTTTATAATAAAAAAAGAAAATAAAGAAATTTAAAATTAAATAATAAATAAAAAAAAACAATTTTTATTACTTATTTCAGATTTTCATTACTTATTTTTTTTTTTAATTTATCAATATGGCAGTTTTTTTAATGAAATTTCCAAATTTAATTTATGCTTTTTTAAAATTTTAAATAATTGAAAAATATAAAAAACAAATAAAAAAATAAAAATAAAAATTAACAAATTGAAAAAATATATATTTTTATTATAATTTTATAATTCAATTCAATTTAAAATTTAATAATTTATATAATTCTATGTAAAACAGTTATGGCTCTTGCACATTTATTACGTCATACGTTTTAGTAGCCCCACTGTGCGGGGACTTATAGCTTTTACCTCCGACATTTCTAACATATTAGTCCTCGTACATCAAATAAAAGACGTCATTAACGACCCTTTCGGACTTGAAATTTTCATTTCGATAACACGTACACGATTTACAACTGTAACATCTTGAGAATGTTAAAAATTGGGACACGGTCTGCGGTGATTTGCGTTTTTTACGACCCTGCGACTGTTATTCCTGCTGCCACGCAACACGACAATCACTATTAGCTTTTGCCCATAAGAATGGGCCACCGATTAACTGAATGTGTGCGGTAGGTTGGTTGGACTTTTTATTTTAGGAGACGATATAAATCTTCTGATTTATAGTTCTTTTCGTGTTCGATAATAAACTGAGGAATGTTAATGCGTCGTTCTTCTTGTTAAACCAACACTCAAAGGTTTCGTTTCGGTTTTGACGAGAACCTAACTAATAACATAAACGACGCTGAACTACAATGAACTAAAAACCATAATAAATCAATTTTTATGGCGATTTCAAGGATAAGTACCTAGTAAAAGTATAAAAAAATTAAACTTTGACTTTTCAGAAGTGTAAAATGTTAATTTCCTCTCTATTTATTTCATATTTTTTAATGCATAAGCATAAAATACGATTTTATACGACAAAAAATGCAATTACTCGCCCGACAAACGTCTGTGTTAATTTCGCAACTCGGCGTATTTGTATTTTAATATTTAACCAGTGGGATTTAATAGAACAACTTTCCGAGAGCTTTTCCTTCTTTTTTAAATTAATTTCTTGGAAAAAGTAACAAACTAACAAGTAGGATTAACTTGAAAAGAAATACGTAGAAATGAATTTTTCACCAAAAAGTAATTCGTTTGAAAATTGGTCTGTAATATTAAACCATTATTAAAAATATTAATTAATAATGCTTTTAAATTGTAGAAAAAAGATAGACGAACATATAAAACCATCATATGACTCCGTATTATGGTAATTTAGTAATTAAGAGTAATCAAATATGAATATTCCTCTTTCTTCCATATTTTCCAACTTTCAAGCTTTAAATATTACAGAAAATATTTAAAACTCAAAACTTTCTTTACTTGAGTGTTTAGAAGGCTTTTATAAACATTTTTTAACTCATAGACATGTTTCTAGGACATAACAAACATTTTCCTTATTTGGTGCCTTTTATACATGTTACTTTCTCTTTGTTTTTTTTTTTTTTAAATATTTTAATGTAATTGGTTTGCAATATAGGTTTCCTTCTTTCTTAGTCACTGATTATATTTCTTCATGGTTCTTTAATTTTTTTCTTCGCTCTTTTCTATGTTTTACTTAACTTATTTTGATATATTTCTTTTTTTACTTTAAATCTTTTTATTCGACTTTCTTTACATCTATCTATATATTCCTAAGATTAATTTAGTTTTTACTACAAAATCTTTTACTTGTTTTTATTATCATTTTTTTTTATTTTTTCTTTTTTATTTGTTTTAATAAGTTTTTAATTTGCTATCATTCGAAATCTTTTTATTCCTTATACTCTTTTTCATTATATTTTTAATTTTTATTATGTGGTATATGTATATTTTGTAAGATTTTCTATTTTTATTTAGAGAAATATTGCATCATTTTCTACTTTAATTATTTATCCTTTTATTTTTGTTTTGTCTTAATTTTTTTCTTTCCTCTTATCATTGTTTTAATATTATTATTTTAATATTTTTCCTTTTTATTCAAAATCTTTACTCCTTATTCTCTTTCTCTTTATATTTTATAATTTTTTATGTGCATTACATATAATTTTTTAGGTCGTTTAATTTTAATTTAGATTACTTCGAATTTTTTTACTTTAATTATATATTCTTTTATTTTTGTTTTTATTCTTTGTTTTAATAGTCATATTTTAATATCTTTCTTTATTACATTTTTAATTCTTTATTCCCTTAATCTTTAATTATTCCTATTTTATTATTTGTCTTTTAACCATTATATTTTTTTTCTTTCTTTTTTTCTTGTTTTAATATATATTTTTTAATACCTTTCTTTGTTTCTTCATATTTTTCGTTTTTATTATGTATTATTATTATCTATAATTTTTTAGTTTTTCTATTTTTAATTTACATACCTTAGATTTGTTATTTTAATTATTTATTCTTTTATTTTTGATTTTTTATCGATGTTTCATTTTTTCTCTCCTATTTTCTCTGTTTTTTTTAGCTTATTGGAATATATCTCTTTGTTTAGTATTTATTCTTTTATTAATTTGTACATTTTTATTATTTGTCATTTTACTGTTATTTAATTATTTTTCTCTCAACTTTTCTGTGTTTTAATAGACACATTTTAATATCTTTCTTTTTTCTTAAACATTTATTTAATTTTTATTCTTTATTTCCTTAACCTTTCATTTTTCTAATATTATTGTTTTTTATTTAACAGTAGTTTATTTTTTTTCCTCTTTTCCTTATTATAATAATTTTATTTTAATACCCTTCCTTATTATTTAAAATCGTTTTACTCCTTATTCTCTTTTTCTTTACATATTTCATTTTTATTACGTGCCTTGTCTATATTTTGTAGATTCTCTGTTTTTAATTTAAAGATGAATTGGTTCATATTTGTTATTTTAATCATTTACTCTTTTATTTTTGATTTTTATCGTTCTTTTATTTTTGTATTTTATTTGTTTTATTAAGCTTATTTTAATATTTTTCTTTGTTTACTTAAAATCCTTCTTATTCATTTATTAATTGTTACATTTTTTTTATTTTTTATTTAACCATTATATCTGTTTTCCTTGTCTTAATAACCATATTTTAATATCTTTCTTTGTTTATTTAAACATTTTTTCATTCCTTATTCCCTTTTTCTTTATTTTTTCAATTTTTATTATTTGTCATTTTACTGTTATTTAATTTTTTTATTCTTTTGTTTATTTTAATATATTTTTTCTTTTACTTCCATCTTTCTATTTTTTATTTTATATATTTTTGGTTTTCCTTTTTTTATAATTTGGAGATTGCTTCAGAGATTTTACTTTAAATCATTCAGTCTTTTATTTTTATCTTTTCGTCCTTATATAATTTTTTCTTATCTCCTTCTTTAATATCTTCCTTTTTGACTTCTTTATTGCCTTTCACTTTATTTTATTCATTTTTATCATTTGTCATATCAATTTTCTTAGTTTTTTAATTTTTATTAGATATTTTATTTTTAATTCAGAGATTGTTTCACAATTATTTAATTGCCTTTTATTTTAATCTCAATGAATAGGTCCATAATATTTTATACTTTCAATTTAAGCGGTACAAAAAAGTGCATAAATACTGCTAATGTAATTCTTATCCAAGCGAGTAAAGTTATGTTAATTCTTCTTCTTATGTAAATCTCGATGCATCATTTCAATATCTTATCATCGTTTTCAGAATCTATCCTTCTGAAACATTTAAGAGCGTTTCTTTAAAGACACTCAAAGCTGTAATCTGACGCAGAAAGATGACGAACTTGTACGCAAATTAAATGAAAACGACGCACGATCTTGATTGTCATTTAAAGATGTTGTTCATGTTTCTTTGAAAAATAAGAGAGTTTATAATTGTGTAACAATTATTTACTACTTTTAAAACTACTGCGTTGTGGTTGTCAACATATTCTTAAAAACATAAACAACGTAATATTTTGTACTATATATAGTATTTGAAATTGAAAATAAAAAACGCTAAAATGTGGAATAAGATGAAATTGTTCCATTTGATTTAATTTCTTTTGTAGCTTAAAATCTATAGACTCAAAATTTTAATATTAATATATATTTAAAATAATAATTATATAAAGATCTATAAATTTGTAGAGGGATTATTTTTTTTATTTACCAAACAAAAACACGAACTAAAATATTACACAAATTACATTAACAAATGGGCACATGGTTAAATAGTTTAGAACTTGTTTATGATACGGCGACAATAAAGAGAAAAACACGTATGAAATATATAAAACGTCAAAGGAACAGACAACAACAAACGTTCCTGCCCCAGCAGCAAGCGGGCAGGATCGCATAACGAAATTATGCAACACGATGTTACGTATCTATTTTTAAACGCGACCCGCGGTATATCACAAAGTGAATTAGATTAAGTTCGGCCGTGACTTTGAACCGTTTCAAGGTCGAGTATCTCGCAATCGACAGTTATTCGACACATCGAAACGCGGAGATGATTTACATACATATATACATTATATACATGTGTAACTACGTGTACGAACACACAATGATAATACGTAGTTGTATGTAAACTCATATTTTCTCAGAAAATATTGGTTGTCCAATTATAAATTTCTGGAAATTATCAATTTATGCTATTTATGTTGTTTATTATAGCAAAAATAAACTATGACTAACTGAATCCATTAAAACAAATTAATTAACACGAATAAACTTTTACCAGGCCATTTTTTGTTTCATATTTAAATTTCATGTCTCAGTTTAATGAACTTAAAAAACTGTATTCGTCATAATATATAATAGTATATATACATTAATAACGTTAGATCTTAATAGATTATTTTTCGTGTTTTAATTCTCAATTTTTTGAAAGTATCAGTTTAATGAAGCTAAAAAGGTGTATTCGTTATTTTACCATGGAAGAATAAACAGTAGTTGAAAACTTGTATGAAAACAAAATAAAGTACATTAATAAAGTTAGATCTTAATAGATTATTTTTCGTGTTTCAATTCTCAATTTTTTGACTGTATCAGTTTAATGAAACTAAAGAGATGTATTCGTTATTTTACCATAGAAGAATAAACAGTAGTTGAAAACTTGTACGAAAACAAAATACAGTACATTAATAAAGTTAGATCTTAATAGATTAATTTTCGTGTTTTAATTTTCAATTTTTTGAAAGTATCAGTTTAATGAAGCTAAAAAGGTGTATTCGTTATTTTACCATAGAAGAATAAACAGTAGTTGAAAACTTGTACGAAAACAAAATACAGTACATTAATAAAGTTAGATCTTAATAGATTATTTTTCGTGTTTCAATTCTCAATTTTTTGACTGTATCAGTTTAATGGATCTAAAGAGATGTATTCGTTATTTTATCATAGAAGAATAAAAAGTAGTTGAAAAGTTGTACGAAAACAAAATAGAGTACATTAATAAAGTTAGATCTTAATAGATTAATTTTCGTGTTTTAATTCTGAATTTTTTGAAAGTATCAGTTTAATGAAGCCAAAAAGGTGTATTCGTTATTTTACCATAGAAGAATATACAGTAGTAGAAAACTTGTATGAAAACAAAATAGAGTACATTAATAAAGTTACATCTTAATAGATTATTTTTCGTGTTTCAATTCTCAATTTTTTGATTGTATCAGTTTAATGAAGCTAAAGAGATGTATTCGTTATTTTACCATAGAAGAATAAACAGTAGTTGAAAACTTGTACGAAAACAAAATACAGTACATTAATAAAGTTAGATCTTAATAGATTATTTTTCGTGTTTCAATTCTCAATTTTTTGACTGTATCAGTTTAATGAAGCTAAAGAGATGTATTCGTTATTTTACCATAGAAGAATAAACAGTAGTTGAAAACTTGTACGAAAACAAAATACAGTACATTAATAAAGTTAGATCTTAATAGATTAATTTTCGTGTTTTAATTTTCAATTTTTTGAAAGTATCAGTTTAACGAAGCTAAAAAGGTGTATTCGTTATTTTACCATAGAAGAATATACAGTAGTAGAAAACTTGTATGAAAACAAAATAGAGTACATTAATAAAGTTAGATCTTAATAGATTATTTTTCGTGTTTCAATTCTCAATTTTTTGATTGTATCAGTTTAATGAAGCTAAAGAGATGTATTCGTTATTTTACCATAGAAGAATAAACAGTAGTTGAAAACTTGTATGAAAACAAAATAGAGTACATTAATAAAGTTACATCTTAATAGATTAATTTTCGTGCTTTATTTCTCAATTTTTTGAAAGTATCAGTTTAACGAAGCTAAAAAGGTGTATTCGTTATTTTACCATAGAAGAATATACAGTAGTAGAAAACTTGTATGAAAACAAAATAGAGTACATTAATAAAGTTAGATCTTAATAGATTATTTTTCGTGTTTCAATTCTCAATTTTTTGATTGTATCAGTTTAATGAAGCTAAAGAGATGTATTCGTTATTTTACCATAGAAGAATAAACAGTAGTTGAAAACTTGTACGAAAACAAAATACAGTACATTAATAAAGTTAGATCTTAATAGATTATTTTTCGTGTTTCAATTCTCAATTTTTTGACTGTATCAGTTTAATGAAGCTAAAGAGATGTATTCGTTATTTTACCATAGAAGAATAAACAGTAGTTGAAAACTTGTACGAAAACAAAATACAGTACATTAATAAAGTTAGATCTTAATAGATTAATTTTCGTGTTTTAATTTTCAATTTTTTGAAAGTATCAGTTTGACGAAGCTAAAAAGGTGTATTCGTTATTTTACCATAGAAGAATATACAGTAGTAGAAAACTTGTATGAAAACAAAATAGAGTACATTAATAAAGTTAGATCTTAATAGATTATTTTTCGTGTTTCAATTCTCAATTTTTTGATTGTATCAGTTTAATGAAGCTAAAGAGATGTATTCGTTATTTTACCATAGAAGAATAAACAGTAGTTGAAAACTTGTACGAAAACAAAATACAGTACATTAATAAAGTTAGATCTTAATAGATTATTTTTCGTGTTTCAATTCTCAATTTTTTGACTGTATCAGTTTAATGAAGCTAAAGAGATGTATTCGTTATTTTACCATAGAAGAATAAACAGTAGTTGAAAACTTGTACGAAAACAAAATACAGTACATTAATAAAGTTAGATCTTAATAGATTAATTTTCGTGTTTTAATTTTCAATTTTTTGAAAGTATCAGTTTAACGAAGCTAAAAAGGTGTATTCGTTATTTTACCATAGAAGAATAAACTGTAGCTAAAAACTTGTATGAAAACAAATTAGAGTACATTAATAAAGTTAGATATTATTAGATCATTTTTCATGTTTCAACTCTCAATTTTTTGAAAGTATCAGTTTAATGAAGCTAAAGAGGTGTATTCGTTATTTTACCATGGAAGAATAAACAGTAGTTGAAAACTTGTATGAAAACAAAATAAAGTACATTAATAAAGTTAGATCTTAATAGATTATTTTTCGTGTTTCAATTCTCAATTTTTTGACTGTATCAGTTTAATGAAACTAAAGAGATGTATTCGTTATTTTACCATAGAAGAATAAACAGTAGTTGAAAACTTGTATGAAAACAAAATAGAGTACATTAATAAAGTTAGATCTTAATAGATTAATTTTCGTGTTTTATTTCTCAATTTTTTGAATGTATCAGTTTAATGAAACTAAAAATGTGTATTCGTTATTTTACCATAGAAGAATAAACAGTAGTTTCAAACTTGTACGAAAACAAAATACAGTACATTAATAAAGTTAGATCTTAATAGATTAATTTTCGTGTTTTAATTTTCAATATTTTGAAAGTATCAGTTTAATGAAGCTAAAAAGGTGTATTCGTTATTTTACCATAGAAGAATAAACAGTAGTTGAAAACTTGTACGAAAACAAAATACAGTACATTAGTAAAGTTAGATCTTAATAGATTATTTTTCGTGTTTCAATTCTCAATTTTTTGACTGTATCAGTTTAATGAAGCTAAAGAGATGTATTCGTTATTTTACCATAGAAGAATAAACAGTAGTTGAAAACTTGTACGAAAACAAAATACAGTACATTAATAAAGTTAGATCTTAATAGATTAATTTTCGTGTTTTAATTTTCAATATTTTGAAAGTATCAGTTTAATGAAGTTAAAGAGGTGTATTCGTTATTTTACCATAGAAGAATAAACAGTAGTTGAAAACTTGTATGAAAACAAAATAGAGTACATTAATAAAGTTACATCTTAATAGATTAATTTTCGTGCTTTATTTCTCAATTTTTTGAAAGTATCAGTTTAATGAAGCTAAAAAGGTGTATTCGTTATTTTACCATAGAAGAATAAACAGTAGTTGAAAACTTGTATGAAAACAAAATAGAGTACATTAATAAAGTTAGATATTATTAGATCATTTTTCATGTTTCAATTCTGAATTTTTTGAAAGTACCAGTTTAATGAAGCTAAAAAGGAGTATTCGTTATTTTACTATAGAAGAATAATCTGTAACCAAAAACTAAAACAATAAAATAGTGAACATTAATAAACTAGATCATTTTTCGTGTCCTAATTCTCAATTTTTTGGAAGAGCTGTATTTGTTATTTTATCATAGAAGAATAAACTGAACTGAAAACTTGTATGAAAAAAGAAATAGTGTACATTAATAAATTTATATCTCATTAGATTAAATTTGGTGCTCCAATTCTCAACTTCTTGAAAGTGTCAGTTTAAAGAAGTTAAAGGGGTGTATTTGTTATTTTCAAGCTTGTATGAAAACAAAGTAGTATACAATAATAAACTTAAATCTGACCAGACAATATTTTATATAATAATATAATAATAAATAAATGGGAGTATTGGTTGATGAAAAAAAGAAGCTGTGGCTGAAAACTGTAAAGAAATATTTGTTTATTCATTAAAAAGCCTCTTCATTATATTAAAAGTTGAATTTGCCATTTTCTCATAACGGTAACTTAATCTGCATTTGAAACACCTTAAGAATTCCTCCTGAGAAATTCATTCAAGTAACAACAGTTACTTATGAACTTCGAAGTTGTTAAGTAGTTTTGGAAGTGTTATATCCGAACAACCTGTTTACCCCGATCAAAACGACGCAACGTTCGAATAACCAAACTAGATTTTATTAAAGATACATTGATTTTCAATTCGAAAAAGAGTTTAAGCCCGTATCCTTCTAAGGATCGCAGGATTGAGGACCTGCACGCCGACTAAAATACTTTTAACGCTACATTTACGAAGTAAACTGCCACTTCTCCATTTTAGATTAGATTGAATCGAAGTCGAACGTCCAATATTCGATGCGAATAAATTTTAATGGACTCAGTTATTTACTTGTCCTTCGACAAAATCGAATAAACACACACACACGAAACATTCCGGGGCAATTGACAAAAAGAGGAGGGCAAATTCGATGCACCCCGGAACAATTAAAATTCAGAAATGCGCCCGTTGTAACGACAACAAAGGAATAACTAATTCCTCGTGCTGATGAGGTGAATAAGGGATCGGTCTTCGGAAATGGGTCAGGGAATCGTTAACGGTGAGCTCCCACGTCGTTTGTTCTCAATCCTGGGGGGAGACGGGACTCACCCACCTATTCGTCGGCAAATTAAATTGGAAAGCCATTAGATGGCCGCAAAACGGTTTTGATTAACCTTTGTAATGTGCCCGATTGAGGGAGGATCCTCACACGGGGAAAACATTGTTAAGGAGCCAATGAATAATTTATAAATTTTTAAGTGTTGCTGGATTTTTACCCCTTTTTTGTCTGTTTGATATTAAGGCTTTGATTCACTAAAAATAATACCCTAGGTGGAGGTCCCCTGTTGTTTTTAGATAACACACTTAAATAATTAAACAGTTAAACAATTTGTATTTTAAATTGGATCCGACAGTAATTGTTTATGACTGTAAATAGTTTATAACACTCAATTAAATTGTTTTCTTTCCCATGTTAGTAATTTATTACTTTGTATTTAACAAATTCCAATAACTATTTGTTTTATTATTGGTTAATTACCTCAGTTTTGACTACAACACTAAAATCCTTCATTAACAGTACATAAAATAGATTAAACTATAACATATAAAGAGTAAAAATTTAATTAATGTTGTAAATTGGCAACACATTAGTTAAAAACGTTTCAACCACTGTTTAACATTGTTAAAAATAGACCCGAGGTGATAGTTGTTTCCGACCAGCAACAAATTATAAATAAATTCAAGCCAGTACAGAAAAGGAATCATTAAAATTATTTGCAAACAGTCCAAAAATAGACAAAAACTTAAAATTCATGTGATTACACTGTTATCTCACAAAAATATTGTTTATTTGTGTTTACAATAAATATTTGTAGTGTTATTAAACACACGTGTAATACATTGTAAATGAATGTTTGTAATTTGAGTGATTTCAACTATTTTTACGCCGTTTTGTGTTACCTTGTGTGACATTATCTAATATTATATAAGTACTTGTGAATACTTAAAGAATTTTGTTATTAAAATGTATATTTTTATAAATAAGTTTTATTTATATTTAGCTTAAAAAAATCCAAACAAACAAAGTTATTATAAAATATTTTGTATATTTGTTAAATTTAAATTTAAATGATGATTTTTTCATATTTATAACATATTTAAAATTATTTAAAATATAGGATTTATTTCGTTTTACTTACTCTTTATAATTACATAAAATAATAATATAAATATGTAAATACAAAATAAACAAACAAATTAATTTCCAAAAAACAATAAGCTTTAAATAAAATAATTACGTAATGAAACTGATTTGTAATAATTAAAACTTAGAGAAAATTGTAATTAATATTTAAAAACAATTTTAATATTTATATTTTATTTAGTTTTGTTATGGTGAAATAAATATTTTCATAATATTTTTCTCATATTTATAACACATTTAAAATTATTTAAAATATAGGATTTATTTCGTTTTATTTACTCTTTACAACCAAATTTATATCAATATAAAATATATTATTATTGGTTTTATAAAATAAATGTCAATTTCCATAATTTAGTAAATAAATATTTTTAAATAATTTATTATTTACATTCAAATTTTAAATGACTTTTACTGGTAATTTATAAAAACATAAAACAGAAATATGAATATGTTCATACAAATAATTAAGCAAATTAATTACTAAAAAATTTAATTTTACTTCTCATAAAACTAAAAGATTTAAATAAAATTATTCATATAACTGAAACTCATTTGCAATACTTAAAACTTAACGAAATTTGTAATTAATAGACAAAAGTAATTTTAATATTTAATATTATTTCAATTTTATTATAATGAAATAAATTTTCTTATAATATTTTTCTCATATTTATAATATAGACTTTATTCAGTTTTATTTACTTTCTACAAAATTTATATTGAAAGAGAATATTATTAATTTTGTAGAATAAATTTTAATTTTCATAATTCAGAAAAGAAATCTATTTAAATTATTTGTTATTTACGTTCAAAATTTTAATTGGTTTTTATTGCCAATCTTTAATTACATAAAATAGTAATAAGAACGACTAAATACAAAAAAATAAACAAGTTAATTGTAAAAAAAAATATCTTACTTCACCTAAAACAATAAACTTGTAATTTATAATATTAGATAATATAATAAAATTATTTAAAAATATGATTCCTTCGTTTTATTTATTCTTTACAACTAAATTTATTTATAAAGTAAATTTCAGTTTCCATAATTTTGTAAATGGAATAAATCTAAATAAATTTATTTAAATTATTTGTCAAAATTTTGGGAATATAGGAATATAAACATGTAAAAACAATATAAATAAACAAATTAATTACGAGAAAATTCACACCTCAAATAATAAGCAAAATAATACACGTGATTATAAAACTTAAATAATTTGGTAATTAATAGATAAATGCAATATTAATATTTATTTATAATTCAGATTTGTTTATATTAAATTGGTCAGACAAACATAATTGTTGATATGATAAATTTAAATTTTAACAATTTATAAATAACATTGTTGTTTTATAATAAAATTTAATTCTCATAATATTTTCCTCATATTTAATATTATTTATTCTTCACATCAAATCAAATTTACATTGCCACAAAAAATAATATTATTGGTTCCATAAAATAAATCACAATTCCAGTAATTCACTAAATAAATATATTTAAAATATTTATTATTTACAGTTAAAGTTTAAATTTATTTGTACAGGAAATTTTTAATTATATAAAGCAGTAATAAAAATATATAAATGTAAATTAACGAAACAAATTAACCACTGAAAATTTTAATTCTGCACAAAATAATAATTAAATAAAATAATTCTCAAAATTCATTTATAAGATTTAAATGAAACTCAAACAATTCTGTAATTAATGTTATAATACTAATTATATTTAATTCACCTTTGTTAATATTTAGTATAATATAAATACAAAGAAATAAAATTACCATACAACATTTCGTTTGATATATTAAATTTAAATTTTAACACTTTATAAATAACGTTGTTATTTTGTCATAAAATTTAATTCTCATATTTAAAATGTATTTAAAGCGTGTGATTTATATCACATTATTATTATTCCTCGCATCAAAAATTTATGTTGTCAGGAAAATAATATTATTGTTTGGTAAAATAAATTTTAATTTCCACAATCAATTATATAATATTTACGTTCAAAGTTGATTTGATATTTTTGCAATTTTCCAATGGTTTAAAAAACATGGAATAATAATATAAACGTGTACGTAAATACGAAATAAATAAACAAATTAATCATCAGAAAATTTATTTCCAACATAAAACAACAAACATTAAAAGTAAATAATTCACATAATTGAAACATTCATTTGTAAGACTTCAGTTAATTCATGGCGGAAGTAACATAATTAATTGGCAGACGCGTCTAAACAAACATTTGCATATATTGAGTAAACACGTGTAATATTCAGTAATTAAACATCAAAGATTAAGGAAACGTGAGTAAAACGATGTGAACGTCATATTTGTTATGTTACTTTATGTTTAATTGTCGGTCGAAATTGTTTGGGTGTTGTAATTTGCTCAATTAAACTCATTTGCATATTCCTTCGACGTCATTTTATAAAAGATTTGAGTTTGTATTAAAACTGGTATTAATAAAGATTAAAGACCGAAAGTCATTATGTAATTATGCAAAGGCCTCAGGCTAAGATTATATAAAAAAAATAGTACCCACGGATATAAAAGATATATCTGAATAAAATGCAAATATCGATCAATTACACAGGGGAAAAAAACTGTTGGGCAACTTTGGTGGAACAGAGAGAGATACTTTTGAACTTCAACAAACGTTATGAACATATGCCGTTTTCTAACATACAAAACGTTTAGTTTAGTTCAATATTTACATTCGTTATCAACTTCATCAAGCATTTGCAAACTGTGCGCACTTAGTCAATGTTGACGCAAGTCATTTTTTTTTTGATAAGTGTAAATAATGGAGAGAATTCCCAGCTATGTTATGTGTTTTAAAAATGTCAGCTCGATAAACTAATTTTCAATGCGAAGTTTATAAATTTATGTAATGTAATGGTCAGAGAAATAGCACACATTTGAAAAATATATACTTGTTAAATAATTTATTCATAACTTTTAACAGAGTTGTTAATATTTTGTTGGGTGGCCTTTGTTCGTTTGAAATTAAATTTCACGACTCTTCAATTAATAACCACAATTCAACTAAATTTGATGCTTTTTGTGTTTTAATCGATATTACAGGTAGATTCACGAGTTTTCAATTGTATTTAGATCCGGACTTTACGGTGGCCAATCGAGAATCTCACCATTTTAACCTCTTTTAACCAATTTTGAATTACTTTGGATGCATACTTCGATCATTTTTGGGCAAAAAAATTCATGTAACTGGTAAATTATCGGTAGAAAATGGTTCCATAACATCTGTCATGACATCTCTATATCGAAAAAGGTCTATTTTACTAATAATTTTTTATAATGGTCCTATAACATGACAAGGAAAGGAACTCCGAACCAAAACTTTTCCTCCATTATGTTTCAAAGCTTTTTCTAGTGTATTTGGTATCTAATCTTTTATTAAGAATTGATTTTTTGTGTTTTAATTAATCTATAAAATATTAGAAATCAATTTATTAGAGTTTTATTTTTAAATTGTTACTTTTTATACTGACTGGACAAAATTTGAATGAAATCTTTATATGACTTTAAATTTGTACTGTTTCTGACCAACACTGTACATAACAATTAATAAAATATATTTAAATTGATTTTTTGTGTTTTAATTAATTTATAAAATAATATAAACAAAATTTATTCGAAAGTTTTATTTTTAAATTGTCTAAATGTTACTTTTTATACTGACTGAACAAAATTTGAATGAAATCTTTATATGATTTTAAAATTGTACTATTTCTGACCAACACTGTACATAACAATCAATAAAATATATTTAAATTGATTTTTTGTGTTTTAATAAAATTATGGAATGATAGAAATCAATTTATTAGAAAGCTTTATTTTTAAATTGCCTAAATGACACTTATTATACTGACTGGTCAAAATTTGAATAAAATCTTTATATGACTTTAAATTTGTACTGTTTCTGACCAACACTGTACATAACAATCAATAAAATATATTTAAATTGATTTTTTGTGTTTTAATAAAATTATGGAATGATAGAAATCAATTTATTAGAAAGCTTTATTTTTAAATTGCCTAAATGACACTTATTATACTGACTGGTCAAAATTTGAATAAAATCTTTATATGACTTTAAATTTGTACTGTTTCTGACCAACACTGTACATAACAATCAATAAAATATATTTAAATTGATTTTTTGTGTTTTAATAAAATTATGGAATGATAGAAATCAATTTATTAGAAAGCTTTATTTTTAAATTGCCTAAATGACACTTATTATACTGACTGGTCAAAATTTGAATAAAATCTTTATATGACTTTAAATTTGTACTGTTTCTGACCAACACTGTACATAACAATCAATAAAATATATTTAAATTGATTTTTTGTGTTTTAATAAAATTATGGTATGATAGAAATCAATTTATTAGAAAGCTTTATTTTTAAATTGTCTAAATGATATTTATTATACTGACTGGACAAAATTTGAATGAAATCTTTATATGACTTTAAATTTGTACTGTTTCTGGCCATCACTGTACATAATAATCAATAAAATATATTTAAATTGAATTTTTGTGTTTTAATTAATTTATAAAATAATAGAAATCCATTTATTAGAAAGTTTTATTTTTAAATTATCTAAATGTTACTTAAAGACTCACTGTTTTGTTTCAGAACGAGTCATGGAAGACCACGAACACGTTCTGGCCGTTTACAGGGACATGCATCAGTTCGCCAGGCCCAAAAATTTCAGATTCATTTTTCGCAAGGACTATCGCAAATACGAATTCTTCTCTTCGCCTCATGTAAGTTCGCACCCTATATTTTCTGGTATGCAAAAAGTTTCATATTAATCAATTAACGCAAGGTCGTTGCATTAATTTATCATCTGTAAAAAAGCCGCTCTTGACATTTAACACGGTTATTTCCCTTTAATCGCATGTGAGTTTACGATGAGTTGGCATTTTTGTTACGTAAATTATTTCTAAAGCATCGATTTGCTGAGATTGTGATTTATTGTGTTTTTACCCAATTTAATACTTTTATGAAAGTGAATTTAGCTCAATTACCTGGAAATTAATACTACAAAGTCGTTAAAGTTACATTAATGTTAAATTTGAACTAATGACAAAATTGTGTTTTAGTTAATCGAAACATGGAAATGCTCTTATTTTATGCCTTCTACTTCCTACGCATTGTTTGTTGATTCTATTTTTAAAATAAATATTCTCTTTTATTGATTGCCACATTAAACATACAAGTAACAAACACAATCACAAATAAGTTCGTGGTCTTTTTTGGTAACTCAAAACATTTGGCCTTCCTTCAAAATTAATCAATCAGCACAAAGAGATAATTTTTAAGACCATCAAACAACATTCCGGTCTCCGCATCGAAAGCCGTGCGAACCCGTGACCTTTTCTCACGCGTACATTTGTTTACTACGTTGTTTACGTTCGACGTGGAATTTTGTGCGGGCAGCGTATTTTACACACTCATTCATTGATAAGCTGTAGTAAAATCGATAGCTACCAAAACATTCCAATGAGTAATTTTATGAATCATTTACGTGCTGCCACCTAACGTAATAATGTTGTATTAACGTGGTTGGGTTAAATTTCCTGCTGTTGGGGGGCTTTAGTTCGTCTATCGTACAATAGATGGCGCATACAGTGCTGTAACAACAGACGCTTCGGTTCTTTGAAAATTGTCTAAGAGGAGGTTAATATTCAAATTTATTGTGGTAAATCAATCAATTAATGCTTTCAATTCACTAAATAAGGCTTTAATATGTTTTATTGATGTATAATTATGTTTCAGCAATTTTTCCCTCCTGACATGCTGGAAGTTGAGAGCAACCAAAAGGCGGACCAAGACCCAACATATTTAAAAGTAACTAACTGCCAACGAAATGGACGAAATCAGTTATTAAACTTATGATTTATTGTAGAATCTCGTGACCGAAGAATGCGTTAGTCCGGTGATCTACTCCTGCGTCTGGATTCGGGATCACACCAGATCCTGGAGCAAGAACTTCCTGCTGCTCATTGACAAGAACCTTTATTACACATCCAACATCCATGTGGTGTCGAAATTCATCCGGGCCTCCAAGGCTTCGAAATTCAAGGATAGTAAGGTAATTCGTTGTTTAATGTTATAAACGGTACAAAAGGATTTAATGGCGTTGAAAGTAAAGTCGTAAAGTGTACGTTTTAATGATTTAAGATGGTACTGTTTTATTATCTTTAGTGCAGTCGTTTTATTTATAATTTCAAGACAATAAACTTGCCGGATTTAAACATAAGCACATTAAAGAGAATAAAAGGAATCCACAATATAATGGGTTTTATGGTTATATGTTATAAATATTTAAGGGGAAATGGAAACAGCAGGTCAATAACCCATTAAAGTTTCAAAGCTTCTAAAAAATTCAATTACCTTCAGACCATCAAAATCCCAAAAAACGGTTCAAAAGATTGAGGCTTTATATCTTCGGGAATAATTCCATTGTCAGCCAGAACCTATTCACGTCTCCTCCTTGAGCAACACTTTTCGGTTACGTAAAAGGGAATATCAAAGACAATACGTTTTGTAATGTGTCTGCATGAAGTTAAGAACGCTTAGCGAATTTCAAAGGGAATGTCAAATTATGTGTGTAAATAAAATTTAATCAGTTGCCTTTGTAATCAGACTCATAATGCGGAAACAATGTCTTGTACAAATAATTTGTTACACAATTCACTTTGATCTTATCTCTCGGAAACACCACGAGCTTCGGTAATGCGAGTAAATTGCTTTGCTCAAAATAAAAAACGAAAATTCCGAACAATAAAACCGGCGAGATTATTCAAATTGAACATCAAGAAACATTAGTCCTCGCACAGAAACATTAGAAAGGACTCGATGTGCAGTTGCTAACTGAATTTCAGGCGGCGTTTCAGTTCGTCGACCCAAGAAAGAAAGTTATTAATAATTCTTAATATCTCATTCTGCCATTGTACCTAAAACGTTTGAAAATTTTATGATCCATTGTTCGGTTTAATAGGTTTTGTGATTGCAATGGTTGCCGGAATTGCGCCGAACGTACGTTGGATACTGTGCACCTAACATTCGAAATAATTGGGCCAATTCAAAAGAACCTTGATTAAAAATAATGTCGGGCTTAATTAGGCAGATTGTGTTCCGGTTGTTTTTTGGTTACACCTTTGAATGGGTACAGTTAACTGTCTAGCTTGGACTCCTGCTGATGCAGGAACAATACAAAAGTTTATACAAAAAGTGCATGACTTTAAAATTTGTTTCTACTTGTCCCCTTTTTTGATACATGACACTAATTCAAAATAGAGTACATGGACATTTATGTAGAACTAAAAAATTTCTAAAATTTTAATGAATAAATTTATAAATTTAAGACCAAAATAGCAAAATTTTTGTTTATTCAAATATACAGTAGTGGTCATTATTATAGCAACTTTTTTAAATATTACATATTTAAGTCATAACTCTTTTATTTAATGTGAACTGTTAAAATAATATTAATTTACTGTTGGTATTTTGTACAGTAATATAAAAACTACCAAATTTTTATTCTATAATAATTTTTGAATTGAACTGGACTTATATAGTGGTGGAAAAAAGTACGGATTATTTTTAAAAATTGGATTTTTATTCCTTGGGATTTTTCATATCTGTTGTAATGGTGTTAAACAAATTCTCCAATTTGTGTTTACCATCAGGTATACTAGTATTGCCTCTTATCGTTTTTTGTTTAGGTTTTTTCGTCTGATACGTTTTGTGACTTATAAAAAAGTATGTAATGTTATTTTATTTGGGGTCAGTTGTACCTTCAAGCTTCTTAAATTGTTCTAATGAGTTAGTTCATTTAAATTTGTAAATTGTAACAGAAAATACAATAAGTATTATGGGCTCCGACATTAAGTAATACACCTGATATCTATTATATTTCAGTAATTTATAATATAATTATGGCCACTACTGTAAATATAGAAAATAACTATTTTTAAAAGATTTTTGTAGTCTAATTGAAAATTAATGAACATGCCCATTACTTCTGTTACTTTATTCAGAGGATTTCCAGTAATTACTTTCAATTTCAACAGGATTAATGCCGCGTCAAATCTTTTGTCGGTCACGACGCTCGTCTAGTTACACGACGAACAAAAAAAAAACAGCCCAGAATTAACCTCATTTGCTAGTTTATTAACCCACCACAAATAGAACCCGTTAACAACGGCAGACAAGTGGTTTTTATCACTGGACACGTCTATTAAGTGACGATGCTTTAATAAGTGTCGGGAGAACGTTGACAGGCCTAGATGAGCTTAAATGTGTTTCATTATTTAAAGAAACAAGTAATTACACTTCACGTTTTGCCTTTGTTCCGTTTAATCAAACGGTTCAAGGTTAAACGTTCGCTTGAAGGAAGGAGGTTGGAAGTTCTTCCATCTCTAGGCCAAATCAAAAATAGTGGTGAGAAACAAGTGTGACCACGGTCCGATTGAAGCGTGCACCGAAGCCATCATTACCGCGTTCCCGTTGATCAAAGCTCGCAGAACAGCAAAAGCACCTGAACCTGCCCCGTCCGTCATTACCATTACCATAATGAAGGCCGGTGAGACGGTTGTGTGAGTCACCGGCGGAGCGCCGCGGGGCGAAAAGGAAACGGGCTGTCGTAACGCCCCTCTCGCGGATATCTAATATTTTCATCGTTCCGTCTTCATTTCGCAACAATGTTGCGGATTTAATTTACGGCCTTTCAATTTGCCCGTCTCGCTCTGCCGGCGCAGGCTGGCTTTTGTTAGTTGTGCATTCGTTTTTACTTTATTTTGTTTTCTTCATCATCGCGGTCACGATTCGATGTGGTTATCGTCCGGGGCGGCCGCCTCCAGTAATTATCTATGTAGGTAATTTTTTAATGGTGCGTTTCACGGGCTTAAACGATGTTTGTGATCCGCTCGTATTCAATTACTGATTCGATTCTTTTTGTTTATTGGGTTTTCGGATTGAATATTAATCGTTCCGCTTCGGGTCATGAGATGCGGTAGCAATCAGTTACCTTTCAATTGCTCCCGTCTCTTTTTCAATCCGTTTAATAGGTTGTAACTAAACTGGAGGCTCTGGTTTAATTGCACTAGTTTACAGATTTTAACGATAAACATTTTAATAATTACTTAAAATCAACGTATTTTTTAAAATATCTTCCCAAAAGTTCATAATAATTTAATAAATATTAATAATGATTTTTGAAATATCTTCTGAGTCTAATTATGGATATTTACATGTAAATTTAATTGGAATTGATTAATTTATGAACAATTTGGTAGGGTTTTTAAAGTTAGCTAATTCTTGAACTATACCTCAAAGATATCATATTAATTATAAATCAGGATATATCTTATTTTAACTGTTTAACTATATTTAAAATTAATATAACTTCTTTGAGGTGTTAAAATTATTTAAAAAATGAATACAATCCATTTAAATTTATATATCGATACTTCAGTTAAAATAAGACATATCAAGATTTAAAATTAATATTAAAAAATCCTTAATATTTTCAAATTCTTTGGAACATGTTCTTCTTCTATTAAATTCTTTAAAAACTGAATACAATCCATTTAAATTTACATTTAAATATCGATACTTCAGTTAAAATAAGACATATCCAGATTTAAAATTAATATAACTACTTTGAGGTGTATTTCAAAAACTGGGTTAACATTAAAAAATCATTAATGTTTTCAAATTCTTTGGAACATGTTCTTCTTCTATCAAATTCTTTAAAAATTGAATACATTCCATTTAAATTTACATATAAATATCGATACTTCAGTTAAAATAAGACATACCTAGATTTAAAATTAATATGATTACTTTGAGGTGTATTTCAAAAATTGGGCTAACTTTAAAAAATTCTTAATATTTTCAAATTCTTTGGAACATGTTCTTCTTCTATTAAATTCTTTAAAAACTGAAATTATTCCATTTAAATTTACTTCTAAATATCGATACTTCAGTTAAGATAAGACATATCCAGATTGAAAATTAACATGACTACTTTGAGGTGTATTTCAAAAACTGGACTAACTTCAAAAAATCATTAATATTTTCAAATTTTTTTGGAACAGGTTCTTCTTCGATCAAATTCTTTAAAAAGTGAATACATTCCATTTAAATTTACATCTAAATATCAATACTTCAGTTAAAATAATATATATCCAGATTTAAAATTAATATAACTACTTTGAGGTGTATTTCAAAAACTGGACTAACTCTAAAAAATCATTAATATTTTCAAATTCTTTGGAACATGTTTTATTTCTATCAAATTCTTTACAAATTAAATTTATTCCATTTAAATTTACATCTAAATATCGATACTTCAGTTAGACTAAGACATATCAAGATTTAAAATTAATATGATTATATTGAGGTGTATTTCAAAAACTGGGTTAGCTTTAAAAAATCATTAATATTTTCAAATTCTTTGGAACATGTTTTTCTTCTATCAAATTCTTTACAAATTAAATTTATTCCATTTAAATTTACATCTAAATATCGATACTTCAGTTAAAATAAGACATATCCAGATTTAAAATTAATCTGACTACTTTGAGGTGTATTTCAAAAACTGGACTAACTTTAGAAGATCATTAATATCTTCAAATTCTTTGGAACATGTTCTTCTATTAAATTCTTTAAAAACTGTAGACATTCCATTTAAATTTACATCTAAATATCGATACTTCAGTTAAACTAAGACATATCCAGATTGAAAATTAACATGACTACTTTGAGGTATATATCAAAAACTGGACTAACTTTAGAAGATCATTAATATCTTCAAATTCTTTGGAACATGTTCTTCTATTAAATTCTTTAAAAACTGTAGACATTCCATTTAAATTTACATCTAAATATCGATACTTCAGTTAAAATAAGACGTATCCAGATTTAAAATTAATATGACTACTTTGAGGTGTATTTCAAAAACTGGGTTAACTTTAAAAAATCATTAATATTTTCAAATTCTTTGGAACATGTTCTTCTTCTATCAAATTCTATAAAAACTAAATTTATTCCATTTAAATTGACGTCTAAATATCGATACTTCAGTTAAAATAAGATATATCCAGATTTAAAATTAATATGACTACTTTGAGGTGTATTTCAAAAACTGGGTTAACTTTAAAAAATGATTAATATTTTCAAATTCTTTGGAACATGTTCTTCTTCTATCAAATTCTGTAAAAACTAAATTTATTCCATTTAAATTGACGTCTAAATATCGATACTTCAGTTAAAATAAGATATATCCAGATTTAAAATTAATATGACTACTTTGAGGTGTATTTCAAAAACAATCATTAATATTTTGAAAATTATTTGAAACTGTTCATTAGGGGTAACCTATAAAATCATTAATATTTTTAATTTTTAAAGAATTTATATTAATTTAAAATCAGGATATATCTTATTTTGACTGAATAACGATAATTATGAGCAAATATGATGAGATGGAGTCATGTTTTCAGTAATTTGATAGAGAAAGTTGATGAAATTCATGTCACACTCAACTCTTATAAATTTTATCTAAAGAAGGCGTCCGGTTTTGAATGAAATCCTTTCAAATATTTGTGACTGTTGAGCGACAAAGTACGCCACTGATAAAATATTGGTCGTCATGCTGTCTAATATAATTTTATGCTTCCTTAGAAGTGCACTGAATGGTAATTATCCACTTCGACCATCTGAGCTAAGGAGTGGTCACCTAATAATGCATTTGCAAAAAAATCGAACACCTTAATTATATTTGTAAGGTCATGGTCGACGTTTATTTTTTGTACCGGACATGTGGGGACGGTTTCTTACATCCAAAACATGCATTATTCCGGGCACAAACGATCTGGAAATAATTGTCAAGAATATACAACATAAATGGTCAAATTATTGCGTACCGTCTGCAACATTTTCCCAAGGCCTTTAGAAACTTGCGACGTTAATTTAACTAATTCCGCTAAAAAGTATGAATGCCCTGAAAAGGCGCACAAAGGACGACGATTTATTTACGGAAAAGTGCGAAAAGAGAAAGTTTCGAATCGTCGCTTGTTACTTCGCAGCAAAAATAAACCGTTAAAACGACCCATCAATTTACTTACTCGTCGGGTTATTTTTTTGTAACACAAATGAAGAGTGTAAAAATTGATTGAACGTAACGACATAATTGACAATCATGTTGTAAGAGGGTAAAAGTGACAACCTGTCGATAGGAAATGGCTTTCGACATTCGACGTATGAAATTTAAAATTTTTTAATCGCACTAAAACATCTGCTGGGATTTAAATTCATTATCTAATATAATGCGGATTTGCGGCTGGTTCGGCCGTTGCGAATATTTTAAATTAAACGAGTTTATTGAAATTCAATACTCCATTTTCCCCAACGTTGGCACGCTAATTTCATTTGGTTGCCAACTCAGTTCCAAGCTGGTGCTAAATAGATTATTTAAATAAGGATATACACTCCTACGGTATCTAATTTATTCACTTCTTTACTGATGATGCATTTTACAAATTAAATTCATCCATATAGGGGGTCGTAAATTTATGAAAGCACCGCCAGATGTTTTATTTAATTTCAAATTTTACGAGTTAGAAAATCTTAAAAGAAATGTGACGAGCTATTAATCCAATGAAGTGATTTAAAACAAACCGCATTTAATGAGGAAAAAAATTAGAGACGTTTTAATGCCGGATCCCGGTTTGCCTGCGGCCCCTTCCGTTTGACACACGCATCCATCATCCCTCTCCCGTTCGCGGTTTCCTCCCAATTTCGTTTCTCCGAATGTCAGTTAATAATGCGACTAGGTCGGGATGGCGGGGAACCTCCACACCTCCGTACGCGAGTCAAAACCGACGGCCCCGGTGCGTCGGGAGGCGGCAGAAGTGCGAACGAGCATGTTTAATGCCGACATCATCAATTCGCTTCGAAATTTAATTAACTGACATCCATCCGAGCTACGTACGCTACCAAGTCGTTTTAATTACGGCCGGTGGATATCGGAGCCGGGACGTTGTTTCCAATAAGTGTCAAAGGCGGGGGGCCGTTTCCGGAGTCTCTCTCCTGGCTGTTTCGTTTCGCATGGTGGACCACTTTTTTATCCTGACGCGTCCCAATTCAATACGATCCGACGATTCTGGATATGATTTTGTTTTCATGGAATTCATTAAATTTTTTTACATAGAAAAAATAATTTATTGACCTGATTTACATCTAAATATCCAGTCATATCCAGATTTAAAATTAATATGATTACTTTGAGCTGTATTTCAAAAACTGTGCCAATGTTAAAAAAATTACTAATATTTTCAAATTCTTTGGAAAATATTCTTCTTCTATCAAATTCTTTAAAAATTGAATTTATTCCATTTAAATTTACGTCTAAATATCGATACCTTAGTTAAAATAAGACATATCCAGATTTAAAATTAATACGACTACTTTGAGGTGTATTTCAAAAACTGGACTAACTTTAAAAAATTATTAATATTTTCAAATTCTTTGGAACATGTTCTTCTATCAAATTCTTTAAAAACTGAATTTATTCCATTTAAATTTACGTCTAAATATCGATACTTCAGTTAAAATAAGACATATCCAGATTTACAATTAAAATGACTACTTTGAGGTGTATTTCAAAAACTGGGTTAACTTTAAAAAGTCATTAATATTATCAATATCTTTGGAACACGTTCTTCTTCTATCATATTATTTAAAAACTGAATACATTCTATTTAAAACATCTAAATATCGATACTTCAGTTAAAACAAGACATATCCAGATTTAAAATTAAAATGACTACTTTGAGGTGTATTTCAAAAACTGGGTTAATTTTAAAAAATCATTAATATTTTCAAATTCTTTGGAACATGTTCTTCTATCAAATTCTTTAAAAATTGAATTTATTCCATTTAAATTTACGTCTAAATATCGATACTTCAGTTAAAATAAGACATATCCAGATATAAAATTAATATGACTACATTGAGGTGTATTTGAAAAACTGGGTTAACTTTAAAAAATCATTAATATTTTCAAATTCTTTGGAACGTGTTCTTCTATCAAATTCTTTAGAAACTGAATACATTCCATTTAATTTTTCATCTAAATATCAATACTTCAGTTAAAATAAGACATACCCAGATATAAAATTAATATGACTACATTGAGGTGTATTTGAAAAACTGGGTTAACTTTAAAAGATCATTAATATTTTCAAATTCTTTGGAACATATTCTTCTTCTATCAAATTCTTTAAAAACTCAATTTATTCCATTTAAATTTACATCTAAATATTGTTACCTCAGTTACAATAAGACATATCCAGATTTAAAATTAATATGATTACTTTGTGGTGTATTTCAAAAACTGGGTTAACTTTAAAAAATCATTAATATTTTCTAATTCTGTGGAACATGTTCTTCTTCTATCAAATTTTTTAAAAACTGAATTTATCCCATTTAAATTTATATCTAAATATAGATACCTCAGTTACAATAAAACATATCCAGATTTAAAATTAATACTTGGAGATGTATTTCAAAAACTGTGCTAACTTTAAAAAATCATTAATATTTTCAAATGCTTTGGAACATTCAAAAATCATTAATTTTCTCAAATTCTTTGAACATGTTCATTTGGAAGTTCTTTGAAACATGTTCTTCTATCAAAATTTTAAAAAACGGAATACATTTCATTTAAATTTACATATAAATATCCATATTTCAGTCAAGGTAAGACATTCAGACTTTAAATAAATGTGATTTTTAAAATTTAATTAAAATTTATTTAAAATTAATATGACCACTTTGAGGTGTATTTAAAAAACGGGAAAAACTTTTAAAAAATCATTAGTATTTTAAATTTTCAAAGTCTAACATAACAAACATTGTTGATCACATCTAATAAATTCCAGCCAATCGAACATATCATTAAAAATATGAAAATGGCAGTAAACATGGCCGGGGTGGTTCGGACGTCGTCCATAATTATTCGGGCATCAATCAAACCGGCCGACCGCATTCGAAGGGATTTATATTAATTAATGTCAAGCTCGAATTTAATGCTGTTTGCGTTGCGCTGGTCAGGACCTAATTTGATGATGCATGGCTGCCGCATGCTGATCGGCCACGTCATTCCGGGTGCCCGGTCCGGCGTGATCGCACGGAAGATTGTGCGAAGCCGCCGGCGAAGGACGATAAGAAATTTATGCGCAGATCGCATCGTTGTAAACTCACCACCGTGCACACACAATCGAACAATCGAACAAAGCCCTTGTCCGTGACATCTCCAGATGCGTGCCGAAATCTGCCGCCCGTATTTTTTCGCGTACAAACAAGGGGGTGGGTTGCGTGAGCGACGTCGCAATTTCGTCCACGTCAAACGGACCGCCCGCCGGTCTCGAAATGGATGATCAATCTCGGCGTATTTCTCTTCGTACCGTGCGACCGGGACGGGCACAATGAATTCTAATTACGGGAGCCGGACCGATTTTTAATCATGGACCGATGCAAAGGGTGCAAATCGGTTGTTTTCACTTTCTTTTTTCTGCGTGTTGACGTTCGGGATATTAAACATAAACAAGGACTGTCCGTTTTCAAATGACAAAAGCTTCTCTTGCAATTCTCTTGGAAGTACTGTTCCACCATATTTTACCATTGTTGGGACAGACAATAGTTGTACAAATGTCTATTTGTTAAAGTTTTTGATGAAATTGATTGAATTGAGCCTCTCTAATGACCTTTATGTTCTTTTTTAACCTGAAGTTTGATTGAATTTTAACATTTGAAATTTTACTATTTTTAAACCAAACCATAAGAGTATAAAAAGCTTTCAAATATAGAAATTTCATATTCATAATTTTCTAATGATCACTTGGTTAAATCACCCTGTATATGTAGATAAATAATAATACTTTGTTATTAATAACTTTTCCAAGTTTGTGATGAAATTAATTGAATTGAGCCTCTCTAATGACCTTTTTGTCCTTTTTAAGCTTTTTTAAGTATACGATTAATATTATATTATTTACAGTAGTGGCCATAATTCTAGCAACTTATTAAATATATTAAAAATATGAGTTCTACTACTTCAGTTGGATTAATGTGCCTATATTGTTTATATATTTTCTGTTTTTTTGTGTCCATTATGCAACTGATCGATCTAATTTTAGTTATTAAAAAATTGGACACTTTTATATTTTTCAATGGACAAAATAGTTTACTTCATGATCTTTCATTGGTCTCTGCGTATTTAAATCGATTATTTTCTATCGGCCTTTTGTTTGTTACAATTAAATAATCATTGACTGAAATGGAACTGTAAAAAAAATTATTATTCAGCCTTCCCAAGACCGAGGGAAACAAGAAGAGAATAGCTAATAGTTTACGGCTAAATAAATACATAAGTAAGGACGGTTCGTTTTCAAATGACAAATGCTTCTCCTGCAATTCACTTGGAAGTACTGTTCCACCATATTTTACCAGTTATAACCCATTGTTGAGAAGGACGATAATTGTACAAACGTCTATTTGTCCAAGTTTTTGATGAAATTAATTGAATTGAGCCTCTCTTATGACCTTTCTGTTCTTTTTTAATCTGAAATTTGATTGAATTTTAACATTTGAAATTTCAGTATTTTTAAACCAAACCATAAGAGTATAAAAAGCTTTCAAATATAAAAATTTCATATTCATAAACTTCTAATGATCACTTAGTTGAATTGCCCTGTATATGTAGGTATTTAATAAAGTAGCTCTATTTAAAAATATAATAAGGTTTTTAAAATCAACTTTCATCTCGACTTAAGATTCTTGAGAAGTTGTTGATGGGGCCAATCCTGCTGCCTGTCTTATATCGTATTTTTCATTTATGAAAATTGACTATAAGTACTTGTACTTGTGCACAGTCCAATATTTGATGACTTCTTTTTCTTTATTAACTTTTCTTTTAATTAACTTTATTCGAAGTATACGATTAATAATATATTATTTACAGCAGTGGCCATAATTCTAGCAACTCATTAAATATATTAAAAATATAAGTTCTACTACTTCAGTTGGATTCCTGTGCCTATATTGTTTATATATTTTCTGTTTTTTTTTTGTTTCCATTATGCAACTAATCAATCTAATTTTAGTTTTTAAAAAATTGAACACTTTTTTATTTTTCAATGGAAAAAATTGTTTACTTTATGATCTTTCATTGGTCTCTGTGTACTTAAATCGATTATTTTCTATTAGCCTTTTGTGTGTTACAATTAAATAATCTTTGACCGAAGTGGAAATGTAAGAAATATTATAATTCAGCCTTCCCAAGACCGAGGGAAACAAGAAGAGATAGTTAATAGTTTACGGCTAAATAAATATATAAATAAGGACAGTCCGTTTTCAAATGACAAATGCTTCTCCTGCAATTCACTTGGAAGTACTGTTCCACCATATTTTACCAGTTATAACCCATTGTTGAGAAGGACGATAATTGTACAAACGTCTATTTGTCCAAGTTTTTGATGAAATTAATTGAATTGAGCCTCTCTTATGACCTTTCTGTTCTTTTTTAATCTGAAATTTGATTGAATTTTAACATTTGAAATTTCAGTATTTTTAAACCAAACCATAAGAGTATAAAAAGCTTTCAAATATAAAAATTTCATATTCATAAACTTCTAATGATCACTTAGTTGAATTGCCCTGTATATGTAGGTATTTAATAAAGTAGCTCTATTTAAAAATATAATAAGGTTTTTAAAATCAACTTTCATCTCGACTTAAGATTCTTGAGAAGTTGTTGATGGGGCCAATCCTGCTGCCTGTCTTATATCGTATTTTTCATTTATGAAAATTGACTATAAGTACTTGTACTTGTGCACAGTCCAATATTTGATGACTTCTTTTTCTTTATTAACTTTTCTTTTAATTAACTTTATTCGAAGTATACGATTAATAATATATTATTTACAGCAGTGGCCATAATTCTAGCAACTCATTAAATATATTAAAAATATAAGTTCTACTACTTCAGTTGGATTCCTGTGCCTATATTGTTTATATATTTTCTGTTTTTTTTTTGTTTCCATTATGCAACTAATCAATCTAATTTTAGTTTTTAAAAAATTGAACACTTTTTTATTTTTCAATGGAAAAAATTGTTTACTTTATGACCTTTCATTGGTCTCTGTGTACTTAAATCGATTATTTTCTATTAGCCTTTTGTGTGTTACAATTAAATAATCTTTGACCGAAGTGGAAATGTAAGAAAAATTATAATTCAGCCTTCCCAAGACCGAGGGAAACAAGAAGAGATAGTTAATAGTTTACGGCTAAATAAATATATAAATAAGGACAGTCCGTTTTCAAATGACAAATGCTTCTCCTGCAATTCACTTGGAAGTACTGTTCCACCATATTTTACCAGTTATAACCCATTGTTGAGAAGGACGATAATTGTACAAACGTCTATTTGTCCAAGTTTTTGATGAAATTAATTGAATTGAGCCTCTCTTATGACCTTTCTGTTCTTTTTTAATCTGAAATTTGATTGAATTTTAACATTTGAAATTTCAGTATTTTTAAACCAAACCATAAGAGTATAAAAAGCTTTCAAATATAAAAATTTCATATTCATAAACTTCTAATGATCACTTAGTTGAATTGCCCTGTATATGTAGGTATTTAATAAAGTAGCTCTATTTAAAAATATAATAAGGTTTTTAAAATCAACTTTCATCTCGACTTAAGATTCTTGAGAAGTTGTTGATGGGGCCAATCCTGCTGCCTGTCTTATATCGTATTTTTCATTTATGAAAATTGACTATAAGTACTTGTACTTGTGCACAGTCCAATATTTGATGACTTCTTTTTCTTTATTAACTTTTCTTTTAATTAACTTTATTCGAAGTATACGATTAATAATATATTATTTACAGCAGTGGCCATAATTCTAGCAACTCATTAAATATATTAAAAATATAAGTTCTACTACTTCAGTTGGATTCCTGTGCCTATATTGTTTATATATTTTCTGTTTTTTTTTGTTTCCATTATGCAACTAATCAATCTAATTTTAGTTTTTAAAAAATTGAACACTTTTTTATTTTTCAATGGAAAAAATTGTTTACTTTATGACCTTTCATTGGTCTCTGTGTACTTAAATCGATTATTTTCTATTAGCCTTTTGTGTGTTACAATTAAATAATCTTTGACCGAAGTGGAAATGTAAGAAAAATTATAATTCAGCCTTCCCAAGACCGAGGGAAACAAGAAGAGATAGTTAATAGTTTACGGCTAAATAAATATATAAATAAGGACAGTCCGTTTTCAAATGACAAATGCTTCTCCTGCAATTCACTTGGAAGTACTGTTCCACCATATTTTACCAGTTATAACCCATTATTGAGAAGGACGATAATTGTACAAACGTCTATTTGTCCAAGTTTTTGATGAAATTAATTGAATTGAGCCTCTCTAATGACCTTTCTGTTCTTTTTTAATCTGAAATTTGATTGAATTTTAACATTTGAAATTTCACTATTTTTAAACCAAACCAAAAGAGTATAAAAAGCTTTCAAATATAAAAATTTCATATTCATAAACTTCTAATGATCACTTAGTTGAATCACCCTGTATATGTAGGTATTTAATAAAGTAGCTCTATTTAAAAATGTAATAAGATTTTTAAAATCAATTTTCATCTTGACTTAAGATTCTTGAGAAGTTGTTGATGGGGCCAATCCTGCTGCCTCTCTTATATCGTATTTTCCATCACTGAAAATTGACTATAAGTACTTGTACTTGTGCACAGTACAATATTTGATAATTTCTTATTCTTTATTAATTTTTCTTTTAATTAACTTAATTCCAAGTATACGATTAATATTATATTATTTAATAAAGATACGTACACCAGTGGCCATAAATCTAGGAACTTATGAGATATAAAAAGTTGCCATAATAGTGCCCACCACTGTATATCTCCTAAAGTAAATCTGATACAGCAGTTTCATTTCCTCCGAATCTGAATCCACCCCATGCAATATCGTATAAAGAAAACCTTGTTGTGCCGAGCAACAGCAACATCCCGGAGTTATAAATCGGTCAAAACTAATAAAGGAGCCGTGGAGAAACTGGAGCCGGGGGAAAAATATTTTCCGACGTAGAAATGCAATTAATATGTCATTATGTAATGTCCGAGGAAAATTATAGTGTTAGAGTGCAAAGGCACACACTTATCAATAAGGAATCCAATATCTGGAACATACTTTCTCCTTTGGCGAATAATATGATTTTTCCGAGGCTTTTTTTAATTAAATGCCTTATCGATTCTGGGGTATTTTTAGTACGGCGGATATTAAGCTACTTACTTGGTAATTATCTTAATGTTTCGTTTAATTTTGGGGGAGATTTCATGTTCTGATTTGCTAATAACATGTTAATTACTTTTAGTAACACCATTTTTGACACGACATTATTTTATTTAACATCCATTATGATTACCAAGAACATTTATGATCTTGTTAATGTCTTTTATCTTCCCGACCTAACAATAGAGGCTTGGTTTAAATGATGACATAATTTTTATCATCAACATGCCAATAACCATTCATTCGTGTTTGATGCCAATTTTTTCACTCACATTTCGATTTACAAAAAAACACATTGTGGGTCATTATGAGATATAAATCTTGCAAATAAAGCAAACGCAAATGGAAAAAAGTTTTGTAACAAATGATGCCTTTTTTATATTCTATTTTTACCTACTTAATGCGATCTGACATTGATTTTATAATTTAAGTTGTTTGTATCATGAAATTATATAAAAAAAAAATTCACCCATAATGAATGACACAAATTTCATTTAAATCACAATTAACAGTCGTTTAATGATCCTTCAAATTTAGTAATTTTCTTCAATCTGAGGGTATTATTTTTTTTTAAGTTTTATACGAAATTGAGAAATTTAAAACTGTTTGATTTTATATAAATTAGGATTTCAAGGTTGTTTTTTATGTAAAGTTAATAATGTTTAAGTATTATACTAAATTCCATCAAAACTATTGTAATTGTTTTAATTTTCTTCTGAACCTTCTGAAATTTAATTAATTAACATGAGTATTTAAATTTATAGTTTCACAATTATTGCTAAACAATGTAAAAAGTTTAAATTATGTACAAAATTCTTAAGAAAGTTTTGTGTTTGTTTCAATTGTATAAAAAATATTTAGAAACATTAAATCTGTTTAATTTTCAGTTAAAAAATTTAATATTCAATATTTATATCAAAGTATAAAACTGTTTTAATATGATATTTGGTTGGAACCCAAAATCTGTTACAATTATTCACATGATTATTTAAATTTATAATTATTTAGTTGTTGCTAAACAGTTTAAATAGATTAAAACTGTTTAATTATGTATAAAATTCGAAAGTTTTGCGACTGTTTCAATCGTATAAAACATATTTATAAAAATTAAATCTGTTTAAATTTCAGATAAAAAATATATATTCAATATTTTACATTTTTTTAATTTATATCAAACTATAAAACTGTTTTAATATGATGTTTATTTGGAATTCAAAAACTGTTACAATTTTTACATGATTATTTAAATTTACAGTTCCTCATTTGTTGATAAATAGTTTAAAATATTTGAAATTGTTTAAATTATGTAAAAGATTCTTAAGAAAGTTTCGTGTCTGTTTCAATTGTATAAACACTATTTTGAAACATTAAATCTGTTTAAATTTCAGTTAAATAATATAATATTCAATATTTTACATCTGTTTAACTTATATCAAACTGTTTAAATTTCAGTTAAAAAATTTAATATTCAATTTTTCACATCTGTTTAATTTATATCAAAGTATAAAACTGTTTTAATATGATATTTGTTTGGAACTCAAAACCTGTTACAATTATTCACATGATTATTTAAATTTATAATTATTTAGTTGTTGCTAAACAGTTTAAATAGATTAAAACTGTTTAATTATGTATAAAATTCGAAAGTTTTGCGACTGTTTCAATCGTATAAAACATATTTATAAAAATTAAATCTGTTCAAATTTCAGATAAAAAATATATATTCAATATTTTACATTTTTTTAATTTATATCAAACTATAAAACTGTTTTAATATGATGTTTATTTGGAATTCAAAAACTGTTACAATTTTTACATGATTATTTAAATTTACAGTTCCTCATTTGTTGATAAATAGTTTAAAATATTTGAAATTGTTTAAATTATGTAAAAGATTCTTAAGAAAGTTTCGTGTCTGTTTCAATTGTATAAACACTATTTTGAAACATTAAATCTGTTTAAATTTCAGTTAAATAATATAATATTCAATATTTTACATCTGTTTAACTTATATCAAACTGTTTAAATTTCAGTTAAAAAATTTAATATTCAATTTTTCACATCTGTTTAATTTATATCAAAGTATAAAACTGTTTTAATATGATATTTGTTTGGAACTCAAAACCTGTTACAATTATTCACATGATTATTTAAATTTATAATTATTTAGTTGTTGCTAAACAGTTTAAATAGATTAAAACTGTTTAATTATGTATAAAATTCGAAAGTTTTGCGACTGTTTCAATCGTATAAAACATATTTATAAAAATTAAATCTGTTTAAATTTCAGATAAAAAATATATATTCAATATTTTACATTTTTTTAATTTATATCAAACTATAAAACTGTTTTAATATGATGTTTATTTGGAATTCAAAAACTGTTACAATTTTTATATGATTATTTAAATTTACAGTTCCTCATTTGTTGATAAATAGTTTAAAATATTTGAAATTGTTTAAATTATGTAAAAGATTCTTAAGAAAGTTTCGTGTCTGTTTCAATTGTATAAACACTATTTTGAAACATTAAATCTGTTTAAATTTCAGTTAAATAATATAATATTCAATATTTTACATCTGTTTAACTTATATCAAACTGTTTAAATTTCAGTTAAAAAATTTAATATTCAATTTTTCACATCTGTTTAATTTATATCAAAGTATAAAACTGTTTTAATATGATATTTGTTTGGAACTCAAAATCTGTTACAATTATTCACATGATTATTTAAATTTATAATTATTTAGTTATTGCTAAACAGTTTAAATAGATTAAAACTGTTTAATTATGTATAAAATTCGAAAGTTTCGCGACTGTTTCAATCGTATAAAACATATTTATAAAAATTAAATCTGTTTAAATTTCAGATAAAAAATATATATTCAATATTTCACATTTTTTTAATTTATATCAAACTATAAAACTGTTTTAATATGATGTTTATTTGGAATTCAAAAACTGTTACAATTTTTACATGATTATTTAAATTTACAGTTCCTCATTTGTGGATAAATAGTTTAAAATATTTGAAATTGTTTAAATTATGTACAAGATTCTTAAGAAAGTTTCGTGTCTGTTCCAATTATATAAAAACTATTTAGAAACATTAAATCTGTTTAAATTTCACACAAATTTTATACTAATTTGTTTAAGAAGATAGTTAGATACTTTTTAAATTAGATTTTAAAACTGTTTTAATTTTATATAAAAAAATGATACAAATTACATTTAAATTAGGATTTTTTCTTATTTCTTTCTTTACAAAGATCCTCCTTATTTGAATTTACTAATATTTTTATATTTTTACAAGTTTTTTAAATTTTATTGAAAAATTGTTTGGGAAATTTGAAACTGTTTAAATTTTATATAAATGTCCATTTTACTAATAGTTTTTATTTTCTTCAGAAATTTTAGAATGTTCAAATTTTTCATATAACTGTTTGACAGGTTTGAAAATCCCTTAAAAATTGTCACAACTGTTTGATCTTATACATACCTTTTCAGAAAACTTATTAAGTACTGTTTAAATTGAGTACGAGTGTGTTTATAAAGTTTCGTATGTGTTTTAATTGTATGAAAAACATTTTAGACACATTAAATCTGTTTATTTTATAACAAACCATGTCAGACTTTATAAACTGTTTAAATTTTATACAAAATTATCTATAATTTAAATAATATCTAAAATCTCTAAACTGTGTTTATAAACAACTATTTTGATAAATTTGATGAGAAGTATTCTTTAATGGTCAAATTACATTTAAACAAAAATTAACAATCATCTTTCTTATTCTTTTCTGCACAAAGATCCTCCTTTTTTACATTTCCGCATTCATCGCTCTCCTTCACTTCTTCTTGACATGGATTGCAGGTTTCCTCCTCCTTTTCCTCTTGTAACTGGCATGGCTCCTCCTTTTTCTCAAAGCACGGTTCCGAGCCACCTCCTTGGGGTTCAGTAGGGGGGCATTCAGGTGGCGGTTCCGGGTAGTAGGTCTGCATCCACAGCTTCACATACTCCAGCTTGCGTTTCTCTCTTGTCTCGAAATAAGTGGGGTACTGGGCCTTTTCAAGTGGGTGCCAATAGTCAATCATCCAGTCGGGTAGCAGGGGGATTCTCTGGTAGGCGGTACCACCTGGAAACTAGCGGTTAATTTTATTTTAAATCTGACGGTTAACTCACCGGGTGATTCGGGGAACTTCCTCAAATGCCAGTGACTTTTCTTGAACAGCTCGTCCTCCCCCTCGCAGTACAATAGATGTCCGGCACGTCTGCTGAGGGTGGCGTTGCGGTCGAACCTGTCCCGCATCAACGTTATCTCGTACCTGATCACGTCCCTTCGGTCGTACCAAGCTTCGATCAGACGACAGGCCCGCTTGTACAAAGATTTAACACGTTTAACGTGAGCAACTTTCAACTCGGCCATGACGTCTAATAATTGTGTGACTGACGTCTTGTAGCTGTCACTTGGCAACGACCACACCACTTGTCATTTCCATAATTGCAGTTTTCGGTGGCGGGACGGAAAAATCTTCGTAGTCTGCAATTATTTCGAGCTAATGATCCCATAAATATTCACTTTGAGTTTCGCTTTCGGCACAGCGTGTCTCTCTTCTCCGTCCTCAAACGCCGTGAAATATTCATTGGGGCGAAGCGCACTAAAATCGATTGCGCACATTTAAAATTTTTGATACAGCCGGACGATGAGAGTCGGGCTATTTTTCCGGAGTTTGAGAGCCCCGTCCCCGGTTTTTAGGACGTGAAAAATATGCTTTTATAAAAAAGGAACGCTTTAATGTCTCAGAAAGTTTGAATAATAAATAACTGAGTTTCCAAGTTTGCGATGTTCCTCTTGTAAAATCTCAATTGTAGTTTTGTATGAATACCGGGTAGGACATTATCGTCGTTGTAAATCTTAATTTAGCAACTTAAACACAAAACTGTTCGGGGAATTTACATCGCATTTGCATAGTTAATTGCACTCGAAAGTTAAATTATCCCATTGTAATATTTAATTTTATATCCATTCGGGTTTAATGTAATAATTAACTTTCATTTATTGTCTTCGTAAAACTGTTATTTTCCAATCGAGTAACGGTAACATTCTCTAAATCCCGTCAAAGGAAACTTTTCACCGATTCACCGATTCACCGATTGAACCCCGGTCGAAAGTTTGTGCAGATCCTGACAAACTGGAAAAAAACGTCCTGATTAGAAAAGATGGATACGGGGGGCGATTTACAATTATTTGTTTGGCCCTACCCCAGTTTGATCTCTTGAACTAATTCCCCAACTTATCTATATGTTCGTTTTATTAGTATCTTCGGTTTATGTTAATACTTGGGCGGAACTTTTTTAATAGTTCGCCATTTTCCAAATTGATTCCGACCTAAATAGAAAAGCACGAATCGATATACAGTTTTTTTTTCCTTTAATGAGACTATACGGGATGTGGAACACTGCTTCTGGTTATGAGGTTTATTATGCAAATTGATGCTAATGTTGCGGTGATTATACTGTTTTAAATCTTTATCTTAGTAATTTTCTAAACGATTCTTAATGGTGCAAAATTTATTAAGAAATTCTTTTTCATTTTTTCCAATTGGATGGGTTTGTAAAAAGGTTTTCAACTAGGTACAATAAATTTTATACATACTGTTTACATGAAAAATAACTACTTAAATATTTTCCTAAATTGGTTAATAGAGAAAATATTAATTCTCTTTTGGAAAGTAACAACAAAGTAAATTTTATACGATTCTTTAGTTTTACAATATTTAAATATTATAACAATTGTTTAAAAAGTTTGAAATAATTTTAATAATATACATATTTATTATAAAATATCAAAACTGTTTTAATTTTATACAGAAGAGTTTTATAAGCTTGAAACTTTTTAAATTGTGTACACACAAATTGTGAAACTGTTTTAAATTTATTTAGAATTGTTGAAATATAATATAGCATTCTTTAGAAAGCTCTACAAAGCTTTGAATTTTTTACTGAATTGTTCAAAAAGTTTTAAATTATTTTAATAATATAAATTGTGGAAATATCATGTAACATTTTTTAGAAAGCTCTACAAAGCTTTGAATTTTATACCGAATTGTTCAAAAAGTTTGAAATTATTTTAATAATATACAGATTTTTTATAAAATTTCAAAACTCTTTTAAATTTATACAGAAGGGTTTTATAAGCTTGAAACTGTTTAAATTGTCTACACATAAATTGTGAAACTGTTTTTGCTTAAATGTAATTACTGAAATATTAACCTGCTTTCTTTAGAAACCTTTATGATAGTTGAATTTTATACAAAGTTGTTTAAAAAGTTTGAAATCATTTTAATAATATACAGATATCTTATAAAATATGAATATTTTAAATTTATACAGGAGGGTTTTATAAAATTGTTTAAATTGTCTACACATAAATTGTGAAACTGTTTATTTTTATTCAGAACTGTTGAAATATTATTCAACTTTATACAGAGATTAAAACTCTTTTAATAATATACAGATTTTTTATAAAATAAAAAACTATTTTAAATTTATACAGAAGGATTTTATAACATAAGCTTGAAACTGTTTTAATTTTGTTCAAAATTGTTTAAATAAAATTATTGAAAGCTTTATGATATTTGAATTTTATACAGATTTGTTTAGAAAGTATTTTAATAATATACAGATTATTTATAAAATATAAAAACTGTTTCAAATTTATACAGAAGGGGTTTATAAGTTGAAACTGTTTAAATTGCCTACACATAAAATGTGAAACTGTTTTAATTTTATTTAGAATTTTTTAAGTTTGATATTGTTGAAATATTATACAGCCTTCTTTAGAAAGCTTTACGATATTTGAATTTTATACAGAGTTATTTAAAAAGTTTGAAACTTTTAATAATATACAGATTTCTTATAAAATATAAAAACTTTTAAATTTAGGGCTTTATAAGCTTGAAACTGTTTAAATTGTATACACAAAAATTGTAGAACTGTTTTAATTTTGTTAAATTGTTGAAATATTATACAACATCCTATAGAAAGCTTTACGATATTTAAATTTTATACAGAATTGCTTTAAAAGAAAATATTTTATTAATATAAAAATTGTTTTAAATTTAAACAGTTTATAAGCTTGAAGCTGTTTAAATTGTCTAAACATAAATTGTAAGACTGTTTTAATTTTATTCACAATTGTTTAAATGAAATTGTTGAAAAGTTGTACAACTTTATTTAGAAAATTTTACGATATTTGAATTTTATAGAGAATTGTTTCAAATTATTTTAAATACGAACTTCCTATAAAATATAAAAACTGTTTTATATTTATACAGAAGGTTTTTATAAGCTTGAAACTGTTTAAATTGTGTACACTTAAAATATGAATTGTTTAAATGAAATTGTTGAAATGTTCTACAACTTTACAATATTTAAATCTTATACAGAAATGTTTAAAAAGTTTAAAACTATTTGATTCATATATAAAATTGTCATAATATATAAAAACTCTTTTAAATTTATACAGAAGAATTTTATAAGCTTCAGACTGTTTAAATTGTGTACACATAAATTGTAATATTCACCATTCTTTGAAAAACTTCACAATATTTGAATTTTATACAAAATTGAAATAATATACAGATTCCTTATAAAATATAAAAACTTTTATTAAACATGTCATATTTAATTTATAATATATCATATTTAATTTATACAGAAGGATTTTATAAGCATGAAACTGTATAAATTGTCTATATATAAATTGTGAAAATGTTTTAAATTTATTCACAATTGATTAAATGTTATTTTAATAATATACAGATATTTTATAAAATATAGAAACTATTTTAATTTTATACTGAAGAGTTATTTTATCTTGAAATTATTTAAATTGTTTTAATTTTATTCAGAACTGTTAAACGTATTAAAGAATTCTTTATATAATTTGAAAATTTCTGATGAAGTTGAAGCAGTTATGAAACTTTTTAAAGAATTTTGTACTTAATTTGCACAGTTTTAAGTTTTTTGAAAAGTTATATATAACTAGAGCAGTTTTAATTTGCACTTACATAACCATGAGCATCGGGATTATCGACGAAACAACCCCACGAAGTAGTCTCCTATCACAGCTTGATAATCGTCGATTCAAGATAATTAGTCAGCGTCCGTTTAAGCCGCCCCCACGCCTGCATCTCATTATTTTCCGGTTTCCATCGGCGGCGTCGCGGGATCAGCAACGTTGCGAAACGTTTCCGTCTGAACGCGCGGCCAGAAACATGATTGATTAGCGCCCGCAGATTACTCGCTTAATTTTTTATCTTGTCAAAAGTTGGTGGGCAACTTTTAATTTTCGCTCCGCGGCCCACGGGGACCTAATTAAAGTTCGGGCCCGTTTTTGACGCGTGCGATTATTCAATGGCGTTTTGTCGGGCTGCGAGACGCAGAAGTGTCACGTACTTTTCTTCGTCTGGCGCTTTCTATTATGGTAACAAACAAGGCGGCGATAAATCAGGGTAACAAGAGACATAAATCGACACGTGGAAATATTAGCGGCATTATCTGCACCGGATCAATTGTTTTGTACCATTTGGAGCGGCATCGATCTGGATGGGAAACCTGAACAAGACGATAACTTCTGGGGTTAATAAACTAGACAATTGCCATCTAAGTGACACAGATGTTTACGATATTCTACATCCATCCACTTTGATATAATGGCGTGCGCCATTTGTCATTGCCAGCATCGGAGGAGGAACTTTACTTTGGAACGATCCATGCTGATGCATTGCTGTGTTATTTCTTTTGCTTCCTTACAAATGATGCATTTAGGTCGTTGAAGTAATGTCTTGCTGGAGGATTTTAAGGATTGGCACATTCCATCAATTTAGTATTCACACTTTTGTGTACCATTGAATGGAAATACCACTTGAAACTTCAAACTAAGTCTATTTCAATGTACGGATGATTTGCTTTTAGATTGTGGTTATATATTTTGTGAAAATTGTTTGCTGTATAACAATTTAATACAACATCTATTAATTTAATGAAAGAGGACTAACAAGTTGGAATTTTGGAAAAGCCAGAATCTTATTGGTTGGAAAGTATAAAATCTTTTAAAAAATTCTTCCAAAACACTTTCAGTTCGTCAATAAAAGAAAATATTATAGTATAATTCAAATACTGTAATGCTTTCTACATTCATTTAAAAAAGTTTCACAATTTATATGTACAAAAATTTGAATAGTTTTAATTTTTTTACTATTTAAGAACCCTAAAATTGTTTTAATTTTGTACATAACTTTTCAGGAAATTTTATTCGGTAAACAATTTTTGATAAAGTTTAATACCATTTTTAAAGTGATAAAAGTCATTTCAGAAAACTTAAAACTATTTAAATTATATAAAATATACGAATTCTAGAAAAAACTGTTTAAGAAGTCTGAAACTATTTAAATTGAATAAATAACTGTTCAGAAAGTTTCATAACTGTTTTAATTTTGTACAGATCTTTTCAGGAAACTTAATTAGGTAAACAATTTTTGATAAAGTTTCACCATTTTTAAAGTTATACAAGTCATTTCAGAAAACTTAAGGCTGATTAAATTATATAAATATAAGAAGCCTGAAACTGTTTAAATTGAATAAATAATTGTTCAGGAAGTTTCATAACTTAATAAATTTTTTACAGATCTTTTCAGGAAACTTAATTTGCTTAACAATTTTTGATAAAGTTTCATACCCTTTTTAAAGTTATACAATACATTTTATTTATTATATAATATATATATATATATATATAATATATACGAATTCTAGAAAAAACTATTTAAGAAGCCTGAAACTGTTTAAATTGAATAAATAACTGTTCAGAAAAACTGTTTAAGAAGCTTGAAATTGTTCAGAAAGTTTCATAACTTTAATTTTTTATAGATCTTTACAGAAAAACTTAATTCGGTAAACGTTTGTGGATAAAATTTCATACCATTTTTAAAGTTATACAAGTCATTTCGGGAAACGTAAGACTGTTTAAATTATACAAAATATACGAATTCCTGAAAAAAACTGTTTAAGAAGTTTGATATTGTTTAAATTGAATAAATAAATGTTCAGAAAGTTTCATAATTGTGTTAATTTTGTACAGATCTTTTCAGGAATCTTAATTGGGTAAACAATTTTGATAAAGATTCATACCATTTCAGGAAACTTAAGACTGTTTAAATTATATAAAATATACAAATTATACAAAAAAACTGTTTAAGAAGCCTGAAATTGTTTAAATTGAATAAATACTTGTTCAGACAATTTTATAACTTAATTAATTACAGAATTAATTTTCAGGAAACTTAATTCTGTAAACAATTCTTGATAAAGTTTCACACCATTTTTAAAGTTATAGAAGTCATTTCAGGAATCTTAAGACTATTTAAATTGTATAAAATATACGAATTCCTGAAAAAACTGTTTAAGAAGCCTGAAATTGTTTAAATTGAATAGATAACTGTTCAGAAAGTTTCATAACTGTTTTAATTTTGTACAGATCTTTTCAGGAAACTTAATTCGGTAAACAATGTTAGATAGTTTCATATCATTTTTATTGTTATATAAGACATTTTAGGAAACTTAAACTGTTTAAATTATATAAAATATTCCAATTGTAAACAAAATTGATTAAGAAAATTGAAATTATGTAAATAACTGTTTAAATAGTTTTGTAACTATTATAATTTTTTACAAATCTTTTCAGAAAATATAATATTGTTTAATTTTAGTTTCATACAAAAGTATTTAGAAGCTTGAAGCTATTTAAATTGGGTGTAAAGAATTCTTGATAAAGTTTTGTACCTTTTTTAGTTTTATACTGAATTTTTCAGAAAACTTAAGACAGTCTAAATTACATAAAACAGTTTTTCGATTATTTTACTTTTATACGACATTGTTTAACAAGATTGAAACTATTTAATTTTGCCAAAAAAAGATGTTTCTTTGCTGTTGTAATTTGACAAAAAACTTTACAGTTAATTTAATACTGTTTAAATTATATAAAAAATTTTGACTAACAGAATAAACTGTTTAAATTCATTTAAAAATCTTTTGAAAGGTTTTAGTTTTGTACAGTATCTGTTACATTATAGGGTAGTATAGTCTATAATCATGAAGTTAAGAAATTAATACTCGTAGTTTCATAAGTGCAGGATAAAATTAAAAGGAACTAAACACATACTGATGGTCTAATTATAACCGTAATTAGTCCTGAAAGCACATCATCATTTATTTACACGCAACAATTATTACCATTATTATCCAATTAAACGAACCGTCCCGGGCTATTACTTAAATGTTGCTGTAAACGTTCAAGAATTATGCATCGATCGTCGACGATCTTATCTCGATCAATTTCTGTACCCAATTTTTTTTTTTTTTTTTGACCGCACCGTCTATGACATAACAGAGGACTGAGAAAAAAAAAAAAAAAAAAATAAAACGTGCGACCTCGAAATAGAAAACGGAGAGAAATATCAAGTGACCAATTAAATTCGGTTCCTGGAATACGTTTCGTAACATGTCAAAATGAAATTCGACCGGACGAAACTCTATCACGCGGCGCGGCCTGCGACGACTGTGTGAACCGAATTCGCGGACCGAATTAATTAATTGTGTCGTGGGATTGTGCCGGATATTTTATTGATACGAACCGAATTGGTTTTTTCAATCATTTTCCACGGGAAAACCTATTAGTGTTTTTAATAGTTTCCTTATTGGTTTAATTAAAGTTTTAATGAAAAATACCATTTTTTTTCAGAATTTAATTTAAACGTGTTGTGTTTTATGAGCTAAATTTTTTGACAGTGGAGTTTTGTGAAATGAAATATTTGATAAAAATAGTTTAGAAAGTTTCGTTTAAATTTTATAGAGAAATATTTGGGAAACTTCTTAACTGCCTCATAAAATTCTTTATTAAGGTACAATTTTATTTAGAACTATTAAAAAAAATTAATTAAATCTATATTTTAATAATATTTAGATATATTTTTAAATTTTAAATTCTGAACACCGTTAAATATTTTTAAAATTAGAATAACCATGAACAGTGTTGGAAAAAAATATGGAATATTGGAGCAGTAGCAACAATTTCCTGTTGACACATTGCAGATACTGTTAGATTCTATGCCACAAAATATTGAAATATTTGAGTTATTATTAATTTTCCATGAATATTAATAAAATAGTCCATACTTGATTCCTGTCCAAATTGATATTCTATTAAAAAAAAATTAAGTAAATGTATATTTTAATAATATTTTAGATATATCTTTAAATTTTAATTTTTGAGCATCGTTAAATATTTTTAAAATTAATAACGATGTACAGTGTTGGAAAAAATATGGAATATTGGATCAGTGGCAACAATTTCTTGTTGACACATTGCAGACACTATTCTATGCCAAAAACATGTCAAATAGTGATAGAATCCAAAGGTTACACCACAAAATATTGAAATATTTGACTTATTATTAATTTTATGTGAATATTAATAAATTATTCCATACTTTTTTCTTGACCAAATTGATTTTCTATTAAAAAATTAAGTAAATATATATTTTAATAATATTTTAGATATATCTTTAAATTTTAAATTCTGAGCATCGTTAAATATTTTTAAAATTAGAATAACCATGTACAGGGTTGGAAAAAATATAGAATATTGGAGCAGTGGCAACAATTTCTTGTTGATACATTGTAGAGACTGGTAAATTCTATGCCAAATAGTGAGAGAAGCCAAAGGTTACACCACAAAATATTGAAATATTTGAGTTATTATTATTTTTCTATGAATATTAATAAAATAGTCCATAGTTGTTTCCTGTCCAAATTGATATTCTATTAAAAAAAAAAAATAAGTAAATGTATATTTTAATAATATTTTAGATATATCTTTAAATTTTAATTTTTGAGCATCGTTAAATATTTTTAAAATTAATAACGATGAACAGTGTTGGAAAAAATATGGAATATTTGATCAGTGGCAACAATTTCTTGTTGACACATTGCAGACACTATTCTATGCCAAAAACATGTCAAATAGTGATAGAATCCAAAGGTTACACCACAAAATATTGAAATATTTGACTTATTATTAATTTTCTATGAATATTAATAAAATATTCCATACTTCTTTCCTGACAAAATTGATTTTTTATTAAAAAAAATTAAGTCAATGTATATATTAATAATATTTTAGATATATCTTTAAATTTTAAATTCTGAGCATCGTTAAATATTTTTAAAATTAGAATAACCATGTACAGGGTTGGAAAAAATATAGAATATTGGAGCAGTGGCAACAATTTCTTGTTGATACATTGTAGAGACTGGTAAATTATATGCCAAAAACATGCCAAATAGTGAGAGAAGCCAAAGGTTACACCACAAAATATTGAAATATTTGAGTTATTATTATTTTTCTATGAATATTAATAAAATAGTCCATAGTTGTTTCCTGTCCAAATTGATATTCTATTAAAAAAAAATAAGTAAATGTATATTTTAATAATATTTTAGATATATCTTTAAATTTTAATTTTTGAGCATCGTTAAATATTTTTAAAATTAATAACGATGAACAGTGTTGGAAAAAATATGGAATATTTGATCAGTGGCAACAATTTCTTGTTGACACATTGCAGACACTATTCTATGCCAAAAACATGTCAAATAGTGATAGAATCCAAAGGTTACACCACAAAATATTGAAATATTTGACTTATTATTAATTTTATGTGAATATTAATAAATTATTCCATACTTTTTTCTTGACCAAATTGATTTTCTATTAAAAAAATTAAGTAAATATATATTTTAATAATATTTTAGATATATCTTTAAATTTTAAATTCTGAGCATCGTTAAATATTTTTAAAATTAGAATAACCATGTACAGGGTTGGAAAAAATATAGAATATTGGAGCAGTGGCAACAATTTCTTGTTGATACATTGTAGAGACTGGTAAATTATATGCCAAAAACATGCCAAATAGTGAGAGAAGCCAAAGGTTACACCACAAAATATTGAAATATTTGAGTTATTATTAATTTTCTATGAATATTAATAAAATAGTCCATACTTGTTTCCTGTCCAAATTGATTTTCTATTAAAAAAAAATTAAGTAAATGTATATTTTAATAATATTTTAGATATATCTTTAAATTTTAATTTCTGAGCATCGTTAAATATTTTTAAATTTAATAACGATGTACAGTGTTGGAAAAAATATGGAATATTGGATCAGTGGCAACAATTTCTTGTTGACACATTGCAGAGACTATTCTATGCCAAAAACATGCCAAATAGTGATAGAACCCAAAGGTTACACCACAAAATATTGAAATATTTGAGTTATTATTAATTTTTTATGAATATTAATAAAATATTCCATACTTTTTTCCTGACAAAATTGATTTTTTATAAAAAAATTAAGTAAATGTATATTTTAATAATATTTTAGATATATCTTTAAATTTTAAATTCTGAGCATCGTTAAATATTTTTAAAATTAGAATAATCATGTACAGTCTTCGAAAAAAATATGGAATATTGGAGCAGTGACAACAATTTCCTGTTGACACATTGCGGAGACTTGTAGATTCTATGCCAAAAATATGCCAAATAGTGATAGATAATTTTTTATGAGTATTAATAAAATATTCTATACTTTTTTCCTGACCAAATTGATTTTTTATTTAAAAAAGTAAAAACCTGTGAATATAATGAGCATTATGATTAATGGATTGATTTTACAGTAAATTTAATTTGTTCTTATTGCAACAGATTATTGAAAAAATTGAGTAACATTTCTAACAACTAAATAAAAATTCCATACTTTTTTCCACCACTGTAGACTATTTTATTTAGTATTATTCATTCAAATACGACAAATAAATACAACATTTATCGTTTTATTTTTTGAATTTAGAGTATTTTTATGATGTATCTACATAGATATTCACCCCTTGTGGAAACGTTCGTGGGCCCAAAGCAATACGTTAAATCCAGATTTCAGATTTCATCTTTATGTGACCGTTCCGTGCAGCCCTTAAAGACAATATCCAGGTTTCGGTAAACAGATCAATAAAAATTTTGTCAGTTTTACCCAACCCCCAGGAAAAAATACTGCGAGATAAAAGTTGGACATGTTCAATCGTTCGGAGATTTTAATTCGATCGAGAAGTACCGTTACCATAGTTTTGGAGTTTCGCTTTTACACGGAACAATAAAAGTTTGATTTAGAGCCGTATTAAAATCCACTTTGGTTTTATGTAATAGTAAAAGTTTTCCAGTTTCTATGTAAATCTTTCAGGCATAAATTTCAGGTGCGCCTGAATAACAAAAGATTATCAGGATTATTCAAATATCTAAATTACTTTTTGTTACTTAATATATATTGTTATAATTATTATTCTTCAATAAAAATTAGTAATTTTTTACATTTATAAGTAATGGAGGCACCTCAGAATCTTTGTATTATCTCCTTCAGAAATTTTATTATCACCTTTGCATTATACAACTTTAAATAACATAATGAATAATAAAAAACCATATAAACATTTGTACAACAGTTTGTAGAAAATAGGAAATTTAAGGAGGAAATGTGACGCATTCACCATAATTTCAAATTTACTTTAATTAACCACATCGTTCTTGAAACACCTCACAATATACAGCTAAAATATTTAAATTAACAGTGATGTGAATAAAAACCAAAAAGGAAATGTTTTTGAATCGTTTCTGGAAAGTCGGTCGGCGCAATCCCTCATCCCGGACAACCCTTTCGGCCCCGATTCCCGGCGGTGGCATCCATCATGCGAAGTCGCACACGGCCGCCATGCATCAAAACCGGTGGGCCCGAAGCATCGACCCGGGGCCCGAAACTGCTTATTTATGCCGCGGCGGAACGGGAACGCACACAGGGCGAAATAATGAACGGAAAGACACGCGGACGCCACTTCACGCGCAGACTTGTCAGGAGCATTTGTTTCAATTTAAAAGTTCAGGAATCATAAATCCACGCGCTCCACGTCGCCGGGACGTGCGTCGTATTAACACACACACCCCGCATAAATACGTAATGAGCGGGGGCGTGCATCCGCCGGGGGGGTTGGCTGTGATAATCGGACTTCTTTTTATTTCTCGTCAGACGGATGACGACGAGAGCGCTTGTTTTTACGGGGATTTCGTATTTATGCGGGTGCAAAAAAATGCTTTTTGGGCTTTAACACATTTTTATTGAGCCTGTAAAATGATGGTTTTGGTGTGCGGTGGTTTAATAATAAAGCGCTTTATGTGCAATCGGCCACTGGAGGCGGGTCAGGCGATAAGCTTTGGGTTAACTGTCGACGGGGTTGTACGTAAATAAAAAAGCACACAGGCCTAGATCGTTATAAAGACCCGTGAAGAAGTGGCGATAACACAGGAATGCTCAAGAGTCTCGATTACTATGTGAAAGCAAACAAAAAGCACTAATTTTTAATTGAAGACGACCCTCAAATATACATAATTATTATATTATTAGTGTTTCGACTGTGAGTAAGAATATTTTTACTTTTAATTTAATCTAATTTTTATCTATTTTTAGCTATAAAAAAATTTAGTAAATGTGTTTAATAATTAGAACAATTCTGTTTATCCTGTCAGCTTTTCGTTATATTATATAAAGGAGATTTACATTTGATTTTTGTGAAGTTTTTATCATATAAAACAGATGTGATACATTCTAAGAAATCTGTGTACCTATTTAACTTTTTAAACAATTCTCGATCTTACAAATAATGTAATAATATTTCAAATAAAATTAACACAGATATGACATGTCCTGATAAATTTTGTGTACAATTTAAACATTTGTAAAATTTAAAAACTTTTTAAAAAGTTAGGTCTAAAATTAAAATACTTTTGGAACGTGTTAAAAAATGTTCAAATTTTAATAGCTCCAAACTTTTTAAAAAATTTTAGTAAAAATTAATAATATGTGTCTCCAATTAAAACACTTAAGCTTTTCAAGCATCTCTGTTTAAAATTTAAATAGTTGTTAAGATTTCTAAAGAATCTTTTATACTAATTAAATAGTTTATATTAAGTTTAATAGAAAAACACTATAAAAATGACTAATTGTGACATTTTCTAATAAATCTATGTATTATTGAAATAGTTTTAAACTTTCTATAAAGTTAGGTGTACAATTCAAATAATTCTGAAACGTGTTAGAAAATGTATAGATTTTAATAGTTTCAAACTTTTTTAAAAATTGTAGTAAAATTTAATAATTTTGTGTACAATTAAAACGGTTTTAAGCTTTTCAAGCAGCTCTGTGTAAATTTAAAATAGTTGTGAAGATTTCTAAATAATATTTTATTCAAATTAAATTGTTTATTTTAAGTTTAATAGAAATACATTATTAAAATAACTAGTTGTGACATTTTCTAATAAATCTACGTATTATTGAAATACTTTTAAACTTTCTAAAAAGTTAGGTGTAACATTCAAATATTTCTGGAACATGTTAGAAAATGTATAAATTTTAATAGTTTCTAACTTTTTTAAAAAATCCAGTAAAAATTGATTATTTTATGGACAATTAAACAGTTTTAAGCTTTTCAAGCAACTCTGTGTAACATTAAAATAGTTGTGAAGGTTTCTAAAGAATCTTTTATTTAAATTAAATAGTTTATATTAAGTTTAATAGAAAAACACTATAAAAATAACCAGTTGTGACATTTTCTAATAAATCTATGTATTATTTAAATAGTTTTAAACTTTATAAAAAGTTAGGTATAAAATCCAAATAATTCTAGAACATGTTAGAAAATATATAAATTTTAATAGTTCCATAACTTTTTTCAAAATTCTACTAAAAATTAATAATTTTATGTACAATTTAAACAGTTTTAAACTTTTCAAGCAACTCTGAGTAAAATTAAAATATTTATGAAGATTTCTGTTGAAACACTTATTCAAATTAAATAGTTTATATTAAGTTTAATAGAAAAATACTCTATAAAAATAACCACTTGTGACACTTTCTAATAAACTATGTATTATTAAAAAAGTTTTTAAAAAATTAGGTGTACAATTCATATATTTTTGGTACATGTTAGAAAATGTATACATTTTAATAGTTCCAAACTTTTTTAAAAATTCTAGTAAAAATTGATAATTTTATGTACAATTTAAACAGTTTTAAGCTTTTCAAGCAACTGTTTGTAAAATTAAAATAGTTGTGAAGATTTCTATAGAAACTCTTGTACAAATTAAATAGTTCATATTAAGTTTAATAGAAAAATACTCTATAAAAATAACCAGTTGTGACAGTTTCTAATAAACTATGTATTATTAAAATTATTTTAAACTTTCTAAAAAATTAAGTAATTCTGGAACGTGTTAGAAAATATAAAAATTTTAATAGTTCCATAACTTTTTTCAAAATTCTACTAAAAATTAATAATTTTATGTACAATTTAAACAGTTTTAAACTTTTCAAGCAACTCTGTGTAAAATTAAAATTGTTGTGAAGATTTCTATAGAAACTCTCATTCAAATTAAATAGTTTATATTAAGTTTAATAGAAAAATACTCTATAAAAATAACCAGTTGTGACACTTTCTAATAAACTAGGTATTATTAAAATTGTTTTAAACTTTCTAAAAATTTAAATAATTCTGGAACGTGTTAGAAAATATATAAATTTTAATAGTTCCATAACTTTTTTCAAAATTCTACTAAAAATTAATAATTTTATGTGCAATTTAAACAGTTTTAAACTTTTCAAGCAACTCTGTGTAAAATTAAAATTGTTGTGAAGATTTCTATAGAAACTCTCATTCAAAATAAATAGTTTATATTAAGTTTAATAGAAAAATACTCTATAAAAATAACCAGTTGTGACACTTTCTAATAAACTATGTATTATTAAAATTGTTTTAAACTTTCTAAAATGTTAAATAATTCTGGAACGTGTTAGAAAATATATAAATTTTAATAGTTCCATAACTTTTTTCAAAATTCTACTAAAAATTAATAATTTTATGTACAATTTAAACAGTTTTAAACTTTTCAAGCAACTCTGTGTAAAATTAAAATTGTTGTGAAGATTTCTATAGAAACTCTTATTCAAATTAAATAGATTGTATTAAGTTTAATAGAAAAATACTCTATAAAAATAACCAGTTGTGACACTTTCTAATAAACTATGTATTATTAAAATTGTTTTAAACTTTCTAAAAAGTTAAATAATTCTGGAACGTGTTAGAAAATATATAAATTTTAATAGTTCCATAACTTTTTTCAAAATTCTACTAAAAATTAATAATTTTATGTGCAATTTAAACAGTTTTAAACTTTTCAAGCAACTCTGTGTAAAATTAAAATTGTTGTGAAGATTTCTATAGAAACTCGTATTCAAATTAAATAGATTGCATTAAGTTTAATAGAAAAATACTCTATAAAAATAACCATATGTGACACTTTCTAATGAACTATGTATTATTAAAATTGTTTTAAACTTTCTAAAAAGTTAAATAATTCTGGAACGTGTTAGAAAATATATAAATTTTAATAGTTCCATAACTTTTTTCAAAATTCTACTAAAAATTAATAATTTTATGTGCAATTTAAACAGTTTTAAACTTTTCAAGCAACTCTGTGTAAAATTAAAATTGTTGTGAAGATTTCTATAGAAACTCTCATTCAAAATAAATAGTTTATATTAAGTTTAATAGAAAAATACTCTATAAAAATAACCAGTTGTGACACTTTCTAATAAACTATGTATTATTAAAATTGTTTTAAACTTTCTAAAATGTTAAATAATTCTGGAACGTGTTAGAAAATATATAAATTTTAATAGTTCCATAACTTTTTTCAAAATTCTACTAAAAATTAATAATTTTATGTACAATTTAAACAGTTTTAAACTTTTCAAGTAACTCTGTGTAAAATTAAAATTGTTGTGAAGATTTCTATAGAAACTCTCATTCAAATTAAATAGTTTATATTAAGTTTAATAGAAAAATAACCAGTTGTGACACTTTCTAATAAACTATGTATTATTAAAATTGTTTAAAACTTTTTAAAAATTAGATAAAATGAAAGTTGTGTTTTTATATATTTTAAACAGTTTATTAAGTTTCGAAAAAAACCTACACGTATACAATTATTGTAACACTCTCTAAGAAATCTATATTATTAGAACAGTTTCAAATTTATGATAGTTATGCATATAATTCGTGCTATTGTTGACACAATTCAAATGGTAAATTTATTTTGTAAAGATTCTCTATTAAATAAAATAATTAATTAATTAATTTCAATGTTTTTAAATAAATTTAAACAAAATATTAATATTCATAAAACTTTCTAAAAATGTTTATAGATTTTTACACAATTTTATAATTGTTCTTTTAAGTAATGGCTGTATTAAATATTCAAAGCAAATAAAATATTAAGAGAAATTTAATGGTAATGCTTTAAGAACCATTCCGCGTCCCTCCTGTCATCCGCATCTTGCGGCGCACGTCAACGACAGGAAAAACAGCCGCACGAACCCGAAACGGCGGAAAACGTTCCCGCGAAATTGCATTTGTCACTGTCAATTAGCAAAATAATTAATTAACCGATCAAATTCGGCGACAAACAGTCCTCACCCGACGCATTCGAATCTTCGGTTGGGGGGGTCCGCCACACGCGCCTCCAGACATGACGGATCTGCGGGCGTCGTGCCCGTTTTTGACGGATAATCGATCCAGAAACGTGTGCGGCTCCCGGAATCCCGATAAGCCGGAATATTCAAATTTATATCGGGGCTTTGATTACGACGCACAAAATGTGACGAATTGAAATGTTAATTTAACATATGTGAAAATAGTCCTGGCCAACAATTTTACTGTGTTAAATCAGTATTTATTAAACAAAGAACTCTCGACAACAGACTGTAAAAACAGGAAAACAATCGCAATAAAAATTTTACGGGTTTCCTTTCAAAATCGGCTCATAAACCTGAATGGGACGATTATTTTCGACGAAACATCATGACCCAGTATTATTAGAAATAATTTTATGTCCTTCAGATTTAAAAAAATGAAGTATAAAAGCTCAGTCGGCCTCTTTCACGTTTGTCAAAACGTTTCCCATCAATTCCACATATTTCCGTTATTAATAATTAATATCTCTCAACGTGGTTTATAACGATTTATTATTATTATAAATAAAATACTCCGCTAAATTTAGCTTTGGAAACCCATTAAACTTTACCTGAAAATAAATACGGATATAAATATTTAAAATCGGCACGAATCGGCTATTTTTAGGTCGGCGGAATTCATTCAATAACACACAATAAATTTTCAATTTCGGATTTTTTCGGATTAAACTCGTGTTTTTTACTGATTTTCCAGTCGACGAAGCTTTTGTTTATTGACCGGACACTAAAACAGATTTTAATGGTTGCGTTACTGTAAATGGGTAATTAAAATTATGCTTTATATGAATAATATTAATATATAATACGTCCCATTTTGACTAACAATAAAATTTTAATATTTTGGTGGATAAATGCGTAAAATCGTTTTTACGACCAACAAAACGAACATTAGCATAAATTGCTTCAATCTATATGTGCTTTTCAATATGTTTAACGACTGGTCCCGTTGTTTTTTTCCAAAATATTCAATAATTATACAATTTTTAATGAAGTTTTATTTGATGTTTATTACTACTAATATTAATATTGTTATTATATACCTTTAATATTAGTATCTCTTTGAGATAAATCAGAATATTATATACAGTAGTGGTCATAATTATAGGAATTTCTAAAAAGTTGCTATAATTATAACTTACTGCATTTATTACTGTATTTATATTATTAAAAGCTTTTAAATTATTTTTCTTTTTTAAATTTATTCAATATTCAATACATCAAAAAGCTATATTAAATTATTACATTATTTAATGGAATATGTATTACAATTTTTAATTGTTGACAAAAGAAGCTTGTTTTCCATTTATAAGTTAGTCTTGAATTGAAGCTTTTTTAGTCACTATACAGTTTTTAAAACCTTGATAATGTTGAAGTATAATTTTTTTTACAGTTTCACTTCAGCCAATAATTAAATAATTATAAAAAGCAAAAAAAAAACCATTAGTAAATCATCAATTTAAATTTACAGAGAGCAAAGGAAGTCTATAAAGTAAAAAGTTGCTATAATTTTGACTGATTATTACTGTATTTATATTATTAAAAGTTTCTTAAATTATTTTTTTTTTAATTTATTCAATATTCAATACATCAAAAAGCTATATTAAATTATTACATTATTTAATGGAATAAGTATTCTAATTTTCGGTTATAACGTTTCACTTAGAATAATATAGTTTCCTTTAAAACAGCTTTTACTAAAAAATATAGTCACCTTTATCACGAATAATTTTTTCTCGACGTTTTACAAGCAAATTCATTCCACACGACAAAAATCCTGACGTGTTTCCTGTTGACAAAAGAAGCTTGTTTTCCATTTATAAGTTAGTCTTGAATTGAAGCTTTTTTAGTCACCATACAGTTTTTAAAATCTTGGTAATGCTGAAGTATAATTTTTCTTACAGTTTCACTTCAGCCAATAATTAAATAATTATAAAAAGCAAAAAAAAACCATTAGTAAATCATCAATTTAAATTTACAGAGAGCAAAGGAAGTCTATAAAGTAAAAAGTTGCTATAATTTTGACTGATTATTACTGTATTTATATTATTAAAAGTTTCTTAAATTATTTTTTTTTTAATTTATTCAATATTCAATACATCAAAAAGCTATATTAAATTATTACATTATTTAATGGAATAAGTATTCTAATTTTCGGTTATAACGTTTCACTTAGAATAATATAGTTTCCTTTAAAACAGCTTTTACTAAAAAATATAGTCACCTTTATCACGAATAATTTTTTCTCGACGTTTTACAAGCAAATTCATTCCACACGACAAAAATCCTGACGTGTTTCCTGTTGACAAAAGAAGCTTGTTTTCCATTTATAAGTTAGTCTTGAATTGAAGCTTTTTTAGTCACCATACAGTTTTTAAAATCTTGGTAATGCTGAAGTATAATTTTTCTTACAGTTTCACTTCAGCCAATAATTAAATAATTATAAAAAGCAAAAAAACCATTAGTAAATCATCAATTTAAATTTACAGAGAGCAAAGGAAGTCTATAAAGTAAAAAGTTGCTATAATTTTGACTGATTATTACTGTATTTATATTATTAAAAGTTTCTTAAATTATTTTTTTTTTAATTTATTCAATATTCAATACATCAAAAAGCTATATTAAATTATTACATTATTTAATGGAATAAGTATTCTAATTTTCGGTTATAACGTTTCACTTAGAATAATATAGTTTCCTTTAAAACAGCTTTTACTAAAAAATATAGTCACCTTTATCACGAATGATTTTTTCTCGACGTTTTACAAGCAAATTCATTCCACAAGACAAAAATCCTGACGTGTTTCCTGTTGACAAAAGAAGCTTGTTTACCATTTATAAGTTAGTCTTGAATTGAAGCATTTTCAGTCACTATACAGTTTTTAAAACCTTGATAATGTTGAAGTATAATTTTTTTTACAGTTTCACTTCAGCCAATAATTAAATAATTATAAAAAGCAAAAAAAACCATTAGTAAATCATCAATTTAAATTTACAGAGAGCAAAGGAAGTCTATAAAGTAAAAAGTTGCTATAATTTTGACTGATTATTACTGTATTTATATTATTAAAAGTTTCTTAAATTATTTTTTTTTTTTTTAATTTATTCAATATTCAATACATCAAAAAGCTATATTAAATTATTACATTATTTAATGGAATAAGTATTCTAATTTTCGGTTATAACGTTTCACTTAGAATAATATAGTTTCCTTTAAAACAGCTTTTACTAAAAAATATAGTCACCTTTATCACGAATGATTTTTTCTCGACGTTTTACAAGCAAATTCATTCCACAAGACAAAAATCCTGACGTGCTTCCTGTTGACAAAAGAAGCTTGTTTTCCATTTATAAGTTAGTCTTGAATTGAAGCATTTTCAGTCACTATACAGTTTTTAAAACCTTGATAATGTTGAAGTATAATTTTTTTTACAGTTTCACTTCAGCCAATAATTAAATAATTATAAAAAGCAAAAAAAAACCATTAGTAAATCATCAATTTAAATTTACAGAGAGCAAAGGAAGTCTATAAAGTAAAAAGTTGCTATAATTTTGACTGATTATTACTGTATTTATATTATTAAAAGTTTCTTAAATTATTTTTTTTTAATTTATTCAATATTCAATACATCAAAAAGCTATATTAAATTATTACATTATTTAATGGAATAAGTATTCTAATTTTCGGTTATAACGTTTCACTTAGAATAATATAGTTTCCTTTAAAACAGCTTTTACTAAAAAATATAGTCACCTTTATCACGAATAATTTTTTCTCGACGTTTTACAAGCAAATTCATTCCACACGACAAAAATCCTGACGTGTTTCCTGTTGACAAAAGAAGCTTGTTTTCCATTTATAAGTTAGTCTTGAATTGAAGCTTTTTTAGTCACTATACAGTTTTTAAAACCTTGATAATGTTGAAGTATAATTTTTTTTACAGTTTCACTTCAGCCAATAATTAAATAATTATAAAAAGCAAAAAAAACCATTAGTAAATCATCAATTTAAATTTACAGAGAGCAAAGGAAGTCTGTAAAGTAAAAAGTTGCTATAATTTTGACTGATTATTACTGTATTTATATTATTAAAAGTTTCTTAAATTATTTTTTTTTAATTTATTCAATATTCAATACATCAAAAAGCTATATTAAATTATTACATTATTTAATGGAATAAGTATTCTAATTTTCGGTTATAACGTTTCACTTAGAATAATATAGTTTCCTTTAAAACAGCTTTTACTAAAAAATATAGTCACCTTTATCACGAATAATTTTTTCTCGACGTTTTACAAGCAAATTCATTCCACACGACAAAAATCCTGACGTGTTTCCTGTTGACAAAAGAAGCTTGTTTTCCATTTATAAGTTAGTCTTGAATTGAAGCTTTTTTAGTCACTATACAGTTTTTAAAACCTTGATAATGTTGAAGTATAATTTTTTTTACAGTTTCACTTCAGCCAATAATTAAATAATTATAAAAAGCAAAAAAACCATTAGTAAATCATCAATTTAAATTTACAGAGAGCAAAGGAAGTCTATAAAGTAAAAAGTTGCTGTAATTTTGACTGATTATTACTGTATTTATATTATTAAAAGTTTCTTAAATTATTTTTTTTAATTTATTCAATATTCAATACATCAAAAAGCTATATTAAATTATTACATTATTTAATGGAATAAGTATTCTAATTTTCGGTTATAACGTTTCACTTAGAATAATATAGTTTCCTTTAAAACAGCTTTTACTAAAAAATATAGTCACCTTTATCACGAATAATTTTTTCTCGACGTTTTACAAGCAAATTCATTCCACACGACAAAAATCCTGACGTGTTTCCTGTTGACAAAAGAAGCTTGTTTTCCATTTATATGTTAGTCTTGAATTGAAGCATTTTCAGTCACTATACAGTTTTTAAAACCTTGATAATGTTGAAGTATAATTATTTTTACAGTTTCACTTCAGCCAATAATTAAATAATTATAAAAAGCAAAAAAACCATTAGTAAATCATCAATTTAAATTTACAGAGAGCAAAGGAAGTCTATAAAGTAAAAAGTTGCTATAATTTTGACTGATTATTACTGTATTTATATTATTAAAAGTTTCTTAAATTATTTTTTTTTTTTAATTTATTCAATATTCAATACATCAAAAAGCTATATTAAATTATTACATTATTTAATGGAATAAGTATTCTAATTTTCGGTTATAACGTTTCACTTAGAATAATATAGTATTTATATTATTAAAAGTTTTTAAATTATATTTTTTTTAATTTATTCAATATTCAATATTAAGTTATTACATTATTTAATGGAAAAGGTATTATAATTTTCGGTTTTAAGATTTCACTTAGAATAATACAACTTTTACTAAAAAAAATAGTCGTCTTGGTCATGAATGATTTTTTCTCAACATTAAATCCTGACGTCTTTTCTGTTGACCAAAGAAGCTTGTTTTCGATTTATAAGTTAGTATTAAATTGAAACATTTTCAGTTACCACACAGTTTTAAAATCTTTCTTATATTAAAATTTAACATCTTCAACTTGTTTAATTTGTGAGAAATGTATGTATGAGCTACTTTTCCACTTTTTAACGTATAGATTTAGTATTTTACAAATAAAAAATTATTATTATTATTATTTATTATTAGAAAATTACAAATATGTACCGCTTTACATGAGAATCGGCTAAAACGAGAATGTAAGTGTTTAACAGGCAATTATTCAAAATTTCCAGATCATAAAGCATTTAATAAAATTTCATCCTGAACCGAAAACCCACCGGCAACAAATTATACAAACGCGAACGGCACGAATTCTCGCGGCTCCGTTTTTATTTCGCGTATTTAAATTTTAAATTGCGTTCAACTTTGCAGCCGGATTGATGTAATAAAACAGAAATAAAATAAAAAAAGAGGAGACTGTATCTAAAATGAATCCCGCCGCGTTATCATTTCTCATTCATGGAAACGGGGACGGGGAACGCGACGTGCGGGGGAGCCGGTGCTTTTTTCTTTATCAGTCGTCCTTATACACGTCTCCTTTATGGTCGGGGATACATCTCGCGATGAATGGAACCGGCTTGATCGCGCAATCCGTATGCCATTGCACTTCCGACTCATTCAGCTGCAAATGCAACAACAAACGCGGGATTTTTGTAAAGGCGAATTGCTCCGACTACGGACTGAATGTACCAGACGGAAACTAATATCCAGTCTGTGATTATTCGAAACAGCTTTTTGTGTTGCCATGATTGAAATGTTTTTGCCTATTTAAACTATTAATTACACATCTGGAGCTGGGATTGGCTGATGCAAGTCCTTTGCGTCCATTGCATTGTGGAGAAAATATGTAATTTAAATTAATTTTATAATTATTAAATGTCCTACCACTTTTTATATACATATATCTTTAGTTACATAGTTTTTATATAACTTTTTATTTCGAGCAGGTTTCATGAGTAAAGCAGCCAAACTGTTATTAAAATTATCATCACAATATTTGTTAGTATTTCTGCATATTTGAAAAACTGAGCTTTCTACTAAAACATTGGTTCTATGTCTTGGTATGGTGAGAGAAAAGCTGCTTCTTGAATTAAGTCTTGGCACGTTAAATCCATTGTAGGCTAGTATATAAGAACAATCAAATTTGCCATATAATATATTGACAAGAAACTTTGCTGACGTTTTTTCCCTTCTTACTAGCAGTGAGTCCATAGAATGTTCTTGCAGCAATAGATAGTAATCGGTGTTACGAGCAGGGTATACATTGTTCTTACGAATGCTCAAGTACTTAAGGTATCGTCGTTGAATAGATTCCAGGCTAATTTGATGGCAAGTGTAAATGGGATTCCAGACAATACTGCAATACTCCAATTTGCTTCGTACTAGTGCAGAAAACAGAGTCTGTAATGCAATTTGAGAATTTAGCGATTTGCTGTTTCGTAAGACAAATCCCAGGATCTTGGAAGCTGATGTAGAAACTTCCATTATTTGTGGCACAAAAGATAATTCGTTGTCAAATAAAATGCCCAGATCTTTACAGCAATCCTTCCTCACCAACACTCATCCATTTATGTTGTATGAAAACTTAACTAGCAATTTATGTTTGGTGTAACTTACAATGAAGTATTTCTTCACATTTAGGTGGAGGTTGTTACTCTGACACCATGTCACCAAAGTGTCGATACCACTTCGTAGAGTAAGGACTAGTACAATACTGTCGACTTGATAATTTAGCTTCAGATCATCAGCATAGGCTGGACTACAGCAGAAAAACAAACTCAACAAGTCATTGATAAATAAAACGAATAAAAGGGGTCCCAACTTACACCTCTGTGGTACGCCAGAGGATGCAGTGTAAGTGTGACATCTAAATCCGTTGTAGTTAATGTAATAAGTTCTGTTTCACACATAACTCTCAATTAAATTGATATGACTATCACTAAGACGAAAAGTATCAAATTTGTTCAACAGTATAGCATGGTTAATGGTATCGAATGCACATTTGGAAAACTGAATTTTTTAGTAGAACATTGGTTCTATGTCTTGGTATGGTGAGAGAAACGCTGCTTCTTGAATTAAGTCTTGGCACGTTAAATCCATTGTTGTCTATTATATAAGGACAATCAATTTTGCCATGTAATATATTGACAAGAAACTTTGCTGACGTTTTTTCTCTTCTCACTAGCAGTGAGTCCATAGAATGTTCTTGCAGAAATAGATAGTGATTGGTGTACGGGCAGGATATACATTGTTCTTACGAATGCTCAAGTATTTAAGGTATCGTCGTTGAATAGATTCCAGGCTAATTTGATGGCAAGTGTAAATGGGATTCCAGACAATACTGCAATACTCCAATTTGCTTCGTACTAGTGCAGAAAACAGAGTCTGTAATGCAATTTGAGAATTTAGCGATTTGCTGTTTCGTAAGACAAATCCCAAGATCTTGGAAGCTGATGTAGAAACTTCCATTATTTGTGGCACAAAAGATAATTCGTTGTCAAATAAAATGCCCAGATCTTTACAGCAATCCTTCCCCACCAACACTCATCCATTTATGTTGTATGAAAACTTAATTAGCAATTTATGTTTGGTGTAACTTACAATGAAGTATTTCTTCACATTTAGGTGGAGGTTGTTACTCTGACACCATGTCACCAAAGTGTCGATACCACTTCGTAGAGTAAGGACTAGTACAATACTGTCGACTTGATAATTTAGCTTCAGATCATCAGCATAGGCTGGACTACAGCAGAAAAACAAACTCAACAAGTCATTGATAAATAAAACGAATAAAAGGGGTCCCAACTTACACCTCTGCGGTACGTCAGAGGATGCAGTGTAGGTGTGAGATCTAAATCCATTGTAGTTAACGTAATAAGTTATGTTTCGCACTTAACTCTCAATTAAATTAATATGACTATCACTAACACGAAAGGTATCAAGTTTGTTCAACAGTATAGCATGGTTAATGGTATCGAATGCACATTTGGAAAACTGGGTTTTTTAGTAGAACATTGATTCTATGTCTTGGTATGGTGAGAGAAACGTTGCTTCTTGAATTAAGTCTTGGCACGTTAAATCCATTGTTGGCTATTATATAAGAACAATCAATTTTGCCATGTAATATATTGACAAGTAACTTTGCTGACGTTTTTTCTCTTCTTACTAGCAGTGAGTCCATAGAATGTTCTTGCAGGAATAGATAGTGATCGGTGTTACAAGCAGGGTATACATTGTTCATAAGAAAGCTCTAGTACTTAAGGTATCGTCGTTGAATAGATTCCAAGCTAATTTGACGGCAAGTGTAAATGGGATTCCAGACAATACTGCAATACTCCAATTTGCTTCGTACTAGTGCAGAAAACAGAGTCTGTAACGCAATTTGAGAATTTAGCGATTTGCTGTTTCGTAAGACAAATCCCAAGATCTTGGAAGCTGATGTAGAAACTTCCATTATTTGTGGCACAAAAGATAATTCGTTGTCAATTAAAATGCCCAGATCTTTACAGCAATCCTTCCTCACCAACACTCATCCATTTATGTTGTATGAAAACTTAACTAGCAATTTATGTTTGGTGTAACTTACAATGAAGTATTTCTTCACATTTAGGTGGAGGTTGTTACTCTGACACCATGTCACCAAAGTGTCGATACCACTTCGTAGAGTAAGGACTAGTACAATACTGTCGACTTGATAATTTAGCTTCAGATCATCAGCATAGGCTAGACTACAGCAGAAAAACAAACTCAACAAGTCATTGATAAATAAAACGAATAAAAGGGGTCCCAACTTACACCTCTGTGGTACGCCAGAGGATGCAGTGTAAGTGTGACATCTAAATCCGTTGTAGTTAATGTAATAAGTTCTGTTTCACACATAACTCTCAATTAAATTGATATGACTATCAGACGAAAAGTATCAAATTTGTTCAACAGTACAGCATGGTTAATGGTATCGAATGCACATTTGGAAAACTGGGTTTTTTAGTAGTACATTGGATCTATGTCTTGGTATGGTGAGAGAAATGCTGCTTTCTGAATTAAGTCTTGGCACGTTAAATCCATTGTTGTCTATTATATAAGAGCAATCAATTTTGCCATGTAATATATTAAGAAGAAACTTTGCTAACGTTTTTTCTCTTCTTACTAGCTATGAGTCCAATATATTGACAAGAAACTTTGCTGACGTTTTTTCTCTTCTCACTAGCAGTGAGTCCATAGAATGCTTTTGCAGGAATAGATAGTGATTGGTGTTATGGACAGGATATACATTGTTCTTACGAATGCTCAAGTACTTAAGGTCTCGTCGTTGAATAAATTCCAGGCTAATTTGATGGCAAGTGTAAATGGGATTCCAGACAATACTGCAATACTCCAATTTGCTTCATACTAGTGCAGAAAACAGAGTCTGTAATGCAATTTGAGAATTTAGTAATTTGCAGTTTCGTAAGGCAAATCCCAAGATCTTTGAAGCTGATGTAGAAACTTTCATTATTTGGGGCACAAAAAATAATTCGTTGTCAAATGAAACGCCCAGATCTTTACAGCAATCCTTCCTCACCAACACTCATCCATTTATGTTGTATGAAAACTTAACTAGCAATTTATGTTTGGTGTAACTTACAATGAAGTATTTCTTCACATTTAGGTGGAGGTTGTTACTCTGACACCATGTCACCAATGTGTCGATACCACTTCGTAGAATAAGGACTTGTACTATATTGTCGACTTGATTATTTAGCTTCAGATCATCAGCATAGGCTAGACTACAGCATAAAAACAAATTCAACAAGTCATTGATAAATAAAAGGAATAAAAGGGGTCCCAACTTACACCTCTGCGGTACGCCAGAGGATGTAGTGTAAGTGTGACATCTAAATCCGTTGTAGTTAACGTAATAAGTTATGTTTCGCACTTAACTCTCAATTAAATTAATATGACTATCACTAAGACGAAAAGTATCAAGTTTGTTCAACAGTATAGCATGGTTAATGGTATCGAATGCACATTTGGAAAACTGGGTTTTTTAGTAGAACATTGGTTCTATGTCTTGGTATGGTGAGAGAAACGTTGCTTCTTGAATTAAGTCTTGGCACGTTAAATCCATTGTTGGCTATTATATAAGAACAATCAATTTTGCCATGTAATATATTGACAAGAAACTTTGCTGACGTTTTTTCTCTTCTCACTAGCAGTGAGTCCATAGAATATTCTTGCAGAAATAGATAGTGATTGGTGTACGGGCAGGATATACATTGTTCTTACGAATGCTCAAGTACTTAAGGTCTCGTCGTTGAATAAATTCCAGGCTAATTTGATGGCAAGTGTAAATGGGATTCCAGACAATACTGCAATACTCCAATTTGCTTCATACTAGTGCAGAAAACAGAGTCTGTAATGCAATTTGAGAATTAAGCTATTTGCAGTTTCGTAAGACAAATCCCAAGATCTTGGAAGCTGATGTAGAAACTTCCATTATTTGGGGCACAAAAGATAATTTGTTGTCAAATAAAACGCCCAGATCTTCACAGCAATCCTTCCTCACCAACACTCATCCATTTATGTTGTATGAAAACTTGACTAGCAATTTATGTTTGGTGTAACTTACAATGAAGTATTTCTTCACATTTAGGTGGAGGTTGTTACTCTGACACCATGGCACCAAAGTGTCTATATGACTTTGTAGAGTAAGGCCTTGTACAATACTGTCGACTTGATAATATAGCTTCAGATGAAAAAAAAAAAAAAAAAAATATATGAAAATTCACAAAAAAAAAAATAAATAAATAAAACTATGAAATTATGGAGTAAGAAAATACAAAATGTGAAAGTACAAGTGGTCGACTAACTGTTGGCACTAAAACTTTCACGATTATTCTAATTTTACACCAGCACTGATTACTGAAGCTAGAAACTTTCTATATTAAAATTTTGGAGCCCATTTTGGTGCACGCATGGTCTTAATTTTTTGTTGGCATGGGCGCCATTTAAAAATACCCGCCACTTGTGCGAAACACGAACGCGTCGAATAAATTAAATTTACACTGGGCTACAATGTTGTAGATTTGCAATATGTTAACGTATAGGACAGATGCTCTTGAGCTGTGCTTTGCTGAATTAAAACTTGGCATGGGAACGGACCGTGGGGCCAAAACCTATTTTCCGCGCTTTAGTTCGCATTAAATGCATGTGTGTTCAAATATTTTCAACCGGTCGTCTTTTATTTACCTATTTAAGTTCGAAATTGGACGATAAAAGTTTTGCCGCAATTAGAGGCGGTGCAATTCTGCGATGCGAGTTAATATTGTAGATAAGCTCTTGTAATTTCGCAGTAATAAAATTTTCCACCATATAAGGACTATAAGTTAATATCAGATGTTGTTTACACATGTAATAAACCTTAAACTACATAAAAATGTTCTAACTTAAACATAAAAAAGGGAAATAAAGAATACATGACTTTCGAAGCTTAGTCTTCATGTTTATATACACACTATATCCCTCATATGTAGAACAACTTTAGAAAGTTTCATTTGTCTTTATAAAAGTGTATGTTTAAATATCCATATTATTGTCAGTTTGTCAGAAACCAAAAACAAGGCATTACTAGAATATTGAGGTATACTAGTCCTCAAGAAATCGTAGATCAATTTGCTCATGAAATTGGTAAGATATTTATTGCCTCGTTTGATCTTCACGCTGAATCAACGTTTTCTAATCAACCCCTATTATTCCTGGTGTCAGAGTAACCAGCTCCAATTAAATGTAAAGAAATGTTGTATTGTCAGTTATATTCAACGTAAAGTTACCTGACTTTAGTAAAATATTAATTAAATTATAAGAAAATTACTTTATTTTAAAAAAATTAGTTTGATTTATATAAAAATAACATAAATCTTATTGATTCATCCATCGAGATAAGCCAGCCAAACATCTCCAGGACGTAGTAACTCACATCGAGGTCAGAAACAAAACGGAAAACCTCCGTAATTCGAATTTAAAACAATAAAGCAAAACTTTTGTGCACGACAGACTAAAAAACACACGTCGAAGCCGGACAAAACTAATGACAGAAAAGCAAGTCAGACGTCGGTTAATCGAAAGATCGACTGTAACATTCATAAATAAAAAGAATAAAAGGGGTCCTAACTTACACCTCTGCGGTACACCAGAGGATGCAGTGTAAGTGTGAGATCTAAATCCTCTGTAGTTAACGTAATAAGTTCTGTTTCACACATAACTCTCAATTAAATTGAAATGACTATCACTAAGACGAAAAGTATCAAATTTGTTCAACAGTATAGCATGGTTAATGGTATCGGATGCACATTTGGAAAACTGGATTTTTTAGTAGATCATTGGTTCTATGTCTTGGTATGGTGAGAGAAACGCTGCTTCCTGAATTAAGTCTTGGCACGTTAAATCCATTGTTGGCTATTATATAAGAACAATCAATTTTGCCATGTAATATTTTAACGAGAAACTTTGCTGACGTTTTTTCTCTTCTCACTAGCAGTGAGTCCATAAAATGTTCTTGCAAAAATAGATAGTGATTGGTGTTATGGACAGAATATACATTGTTCTTACGAATGCTCAAGTACTTAAGGTATACTATTCCTCAAGAAATCGTAAATCAATTTACTCATGAAATTGATAAGGTATTTATTGCCTCGTCTGATCTTCATGCTGAATCAGCCTTTTCTAATCAATGTAAATGTAAAGAAATGTTGTATTGTCAGTTATATTCAACGTAAAGTTACCTGACTTTAGTAAAATATTAATTAAATTATAAGAAAATTACTTTATTTTAAAAAATTAGTTTCATTTATATAAAAATAACATAAATCTTATTGATTCATCCATCGAGATAAGCCAGCCAAACATCTCCAGGACGTAGTAACTCACATCGAGGTCAGAAACAAAAAGGAAAACCTCCGTAATTCGAATTTAAAACAATAAAGCAAAACTTTTGTGCACGACAGACTAAAAAACACACGTCGAAGCCGGACAAAACTAATGACAGAAAAGCAAGTCAGACGTCGGTTAACCGAAAGATCGACTGTAACAAATCTGTTCGATTTATTAAATATCTATAGTTGAACGAAGCAGAGTTGTTTACTCCGGTGTCAAATTATATAAATGGCGTCTTATACATCTGCAAGCTACCACTTTCTGGCACCGAGCCAAAAAGCATTACTTAAAACGCCAATAACATTTTTTTATACATCACTTTTCACTTAAACGTTTCTGGGGGCTCGGGCCGAAAATCCGCCACCCCCGTATTCGAATTAGGTTCGGCATAAATTTCGGACGATTTGTTTTTTACGATTGCAATAAATATAAAAAAGGACTGTCGCTTTGTCGACTCGATTTTAAAATATGCTTTCTCGTGTAGAAGGGAAAAAGGAGTCTTATATAAATTTTACGTTCCATTCGTTTAAATATTCGGAGCGAAAGTGTTTTCTGCGGAGAAACGGAAAATAATGTTGCGACGTAAAATATTAAAATGGACAATGGAATATTTTGTTTCAATTGTCAGCTTACACGATATAATGCGTCACGTTGAAATGAACACCTATGCGAAAATTTCAGATCACTAAAAATCTCTTTAATAATTAAAGTTGGTTTACTTATGTCCAGTTCAATTAAGAAAAATATGTATAACATTTTATAGAATAAGAATATAGTAACTTTTATATCACTGCATAAAACAGCAGTAGTAAATTAATATTATTTAACATTTTAAAAAGTTCTGTGCTTTTTCTCTGTCCCTCAATATACGTTTATGGACACGAAATGTTTGTAAAGGGACCCACAATACCATCAAATTGAGACATGCATTTTTATTCATTCTATACGATTCTTAATGCTTGAATGGTGGAGTGGAGAAAATGGAAAGATGGGCCAAAATTATAAAACAAAAAGGATATTATACAAAGTTTTAGTGTTAAATTAAGTAACACAGATTATTAAAAATCTCTTTAATAATTAAAGTTGGTTTACTTATGTCCAGTTCAATTAAGAAAAATATGTATAACATTTTATAGAATAAGAATGTAGTAACTTTTATATCACTGCATAAAACAACAGTAGTAAATTAATATTATTTAACATTTTATAAAGTTCTGTGCTATTTCTCTGTCCCTCTATATACGTTTATGGACTCGAAATGTTTGTGAAAGGACCCACAATACCATCAAATTGAAACATGTATGTTTATTCATTCTATACGATTCTTAATGCTTGAAAGTTGGAGTAGAGAAAATGGAAAGATGGGCCAAAATTATGAAACAAAAAAGATATTATACAAAGTGTTAGTGTTAAATTAAGTAATACAGATGATTAAAAATCTCTTTAATAATTAAAGTTGGTTTACTTATGTCTAGTTCAATTAAGAAAAATATGAATAATATTTTATAGAATAAGAATATAGTAACTTTTATATCACTGCATAAAACAACAGTGGTAAATTAATATTATATAACATTTTAAAAAGTTCTGTGCTATTTCTCTGTCCTTCTATATACGTTTATGGACTCGAAATGTTTGTAAAGGGACCCACAATACCATCAAATTGAAACATGTACTTTTATTCATTCTATATGATTCTTAATGCTTGAAAGTTGGAATGGAGAAAATGGAAAGATGGGCCAAAATTTTAAAACAAAAAGGATATTATACAAAGTGTTAGTGTTAAGTTAAGTAGCATAGATCATTAAAAATCTCTTTAATAATTAAAGTTGATTTACTTATGTCCAGTTCAATTAAGAAAAATATATACAACATTTTGTAGAATAAGAATATAGTAATTATTATAACACTGCATAAGACAGCAGTAGTAAATTAATATTATTTAACATTTTAAAAAGTTCTGTGCTATTTCTCTGTCCCTCAATATACGCTTATGGTCTCGAAATGTTTGTAAAGGGACCCACAATACCATCAAATTGAAACATACATTTTTATTCATTCTATACGATTCTTAATGGTTGAAAGTTGGAGTGGAGAAAATGGAAAGATGGGCCAAAATTATAAAACAAAAAGAATATTATACAAAGAGTTAGTGTTAAATTAAGTAACACAGATTATTAAAAATCTCTTTAATAATTAAAGTTGGTTTACTTATGTCCAGTTCAATTAAGAAAAATATGTATAACATTTTATAGAATAAGAATGTAGTAACTTTTATATCACTGCATAAAACAACAGTAGTAAATTAATATTATTTAACATTTTATAAAGTTCTGTGCTATTTTTCTGTCCCTCTATATACGTTTATGGACTCGAAATGTTTGTGAAAGGACCCACAATACCATCAAATTGAAACATGTATGTTTATTCATTCTATACGATTCTTAATGCTTGAAAGTTGGAGTAGAGAAAATGGAAAGATGGGCCAAAATTATGAAACAAAAAAGATATTATACAAAGTGTTAGTGTTAAATTAAGTAATACAGATGATTAAAAATCTCTTTAATAATTAAAGTTGGTTTACTTATGTCTAGTTCAATTAAGAAAAATATGAATAATATTTTATAGAATAAGAATATAGTAACTTTTATATCACTGCATAAAACAACAGTGGTAAATTAATATTATATAACATTTTAAAAAGTTCTGTGCTATTTCTCTGTCCTTCTATATACGTTTATGGACTCGAAATGTTTGTAAAGGGACCCACAATACCATCAAATTGAAACATGTACTTTTATTCATTCTATATGATTCTTAATGCTTGAAAGTTGGAATGGAGAAAATGGAAAGATGGGCCAAAATTTTAAAACAAAAAGGATATTATACAAAGTGTTAGTGTTAAGTTAAGTAGCATAGATCATTAAAAATCTCTTTAATAATTAAAGTTGATTTACTTATGTCCAGTTCAATTAAGAAAAATATATACAACATTTTGTAGAATAAGAATATAGTAATTATTATAACACTGCATAAGACAGCAGTAGTAAATTAATATTATTTAACATTTTAAAAAGTTCTGTGCTATTTCTCTGTCCCTCAATATACGTTTATGGTCTCGAAATGTTTGTAAAGGGACCCACAATACCATCAAATTGAAACATACATTTTTATTCATTCTATACGATTCTTAATGGTTGAAAGTTGGAGTGGAGAAAATGGAAAGATGGGCCAAAATTATAAAACAAAAAGAATATTATACAAAGAGTTAGTGTTAAATTAAGTAACACAGATTATTAAAAATCTCTTTAATAATTAAAGTTGGTTTACTTATGTCCAGTTCAATTAAGAAAAATATGTATAACATTTTATAGAATAAGAATGTAGTAACTTTTATATCACTGCATAAAACAACAGTAGTAAATTAATATTATTTAACATTTTATAAAGTTCTGTGCTATTTCTCTGTCCCTCTATATACGTTTATGGACTCGAAATGTTTGTGAAAGGACCCACAATACCATAAAATTGAAACATGTATGTTTATTCATTCTATACGATTCTTAATGCTTGAAAGTTGGAGTAGAGAAAATGGAAAGATGGGCCAAAATTATGAAACAAAAAAGATATTATACAAAGTGTTAGTGTTAAATTAAGTAATACAGATGATTAAAAATCTCTTTAATAATTAAAGTTGGTTTACTTATGTCTAGTTCAATTAAGAAAAATATGAATAATATTTTATAGAATAAGAATATAGTAACTTTTATGTCACTGCATAAAACAACAGTGGTAAATTAATATTATTTAACATTTTATAAAGTTCTGTGCTATTTCTCTGTCCCTCTATATACGTTTATGGACTCGAAATGTTTGTGAAAGGACCCACAATACCATCAAATTGAAACATGTACTTTTATTCATTCTATATGATTCTTAATGCTTGAAAGTTGGAATGGAGAAAATGGAAAGATGGGCCAAAATTTTAAAACAAAAAGGATATTATACAAAGTGTTAGTGTTAAATTAAGTAACACAGATCATTAAAAATCTCTTTAATAATTAACGTTGGTTTACTTATATCCAGTTCAATTAAGAAAAATATATATAACATTTTGTGGAATAAGAATATAGTAACTTTTATATCACTGCATAAAACAACAGTAGTAAATTAATATTATTTAACATTTTAAAAAATTCTGTGCTATTTCTCTGTCCCTCTATATACGTTTATGGACACGAAATGTTTGTAAAGGGACCCACAATACCATCAAATTGAGACATGCATTTTTATTCATTCTATACGATTCTTAATGGTTGAAAGTTGGAGTGGAGAAAATGGAAAGATGGGTCAAAATTTTAAAACAAAAAGGATATTATACAAAGTGTTAGTGTTAAGTTAAATAGCATAGATCATTAAAAATCTCTTTAATAATTAAAGACATGTTGTAGAATAAGAATATATTAACTTTTATATAACTGCATAAAACAACAGTAGTAAATTAATATTATTTAACATTTTAAAAAGTCTCCTATTTCTCTGTCTCTATATACGTTTATGGTCTCGAAATGTTTGTGAAGGGACTCACAATACCATCAAATTGAGACATATATTTTTATTCATTCTCTACGACTCTTAATGTTTGAAAGTTAGAAAAGGAAAAGGCCGAAATAATAGTGGTATTGTTACATTTCTAAAGTTATGAAGTCGTACAATAGTCCATGTTTAATCTGTACTTAAAATAATGTAAATAAAATCAAGTTTCGGAGAATGGATCTGCGTTTTTTCAAAAACCTGTAAACTAGTATAATCGACATTTAATCAAACGCAAAAAGCAAACTTGTGCCGAATGTTTAAAACGCATTTCAACAAAGTTTATCAGTATAATAAATAATGTCGTCCTAATCAACATTGTTATACACTATCATGTCACAAATTAAAATGTTAAATTTAAAATGGAAAGTGTATATATCATACACGTGTGTTTTTTTTTAGCATGTGCATTTTTAAACCGCAGGAATAAAATTAGAATAACTAGTTCAGCGTTACCAGGAAAATTGTTCGACATTCGTGTATTTGTACAATTTTTCCATCCATTAACATAATAATTACCGGCGGTGCATTCGTATCGGTTAATTGAAATGTGGCAATTACAATCGGAGAAAAAAAATGGTGAACTGTATGTCATCAGACTGAAAATCCGACGCGGTTCAGCAACCTTAGAGCCAAATGGCTTTTTAACTAGCTAAGACGAAAATAATTATATTCCCATTAAAGCTGTTTTTTATATTGTTATTATCAATTTGGCAAATGCAGTCTGAGTGTCCGCTTTTTTACTCTTTGCAAAACGGGCGAATAATTCTGTTTTAAATACCTGAATTAACCGCAGACAATTCCGTTGTTTAATCCATTTTTTTACTCCCTAATTATCCGGGGCAAATATTTGCGCTAATGGTGGTAAGTAATTTATGGTGCTGTGCGGAAAGTGAATTTCCCAACACAAATTATAAGAAAAAATATATAAGCCAGACACGTTGAATCACATTTATTTGGAAGTCGTCCAAAACTTTCGCCATAAATTATGAGGTGCATTTCATAAATTACGGTCTTTTATCCTGAAAACTTAAATTCGTTTTTTTATTTGATACTATCTAACTGTTTTAATCTATGACGGTTTGTTTATAAAACATCTGTTCGATTTACTCATTTTTTAAATAATTGTGGGTTATTACGTGACTTGTAAAATATTTACTGAAAAATAATAAAAATACAACGATTATTGCTGTAATTTTATTGTTACAAAATGTCGTTGTCTGTGAACATGTAAATATTTATTCGGTTTTGTTGTCCAAGATTAATGAATGCATATCCGGGTACAAATATGTTTTAAACTAGAATCATGTTTTCATGTTATAATAAATATTGTAAGTGGTATAATTGCGGTTATAAAATTTTATGACATCTGTTATCGAATATATTCCACATTTTTAATATCACATATTTTTAACGAGAAAATATTTTTATTTCTATTTCCCTTGATTTATGTAGTTATGTTATATTTTTAGTTTGTTGCTTATAATTTTCAAATTAAAACTTTTAATTTGAAAGTGAGTTCAAAGCTAAAGTGTAAAAATGTAATTTTTCGTTGGCAGTGCTGAAATTGGCTTCAATTACATTTGCAGGATGTTTTAATATAATATACATATATTTGGTTCCTTAGATCAAATTTTTAATGAGTTTAAGTTAGATCTAATTTTAAAACACGTGTATCGCCCTATCTAGACCTGTAAACTTGTTTTTATCTAAAATCATATGACCATTTTCAGGGCAAATTCGTACAATTTTCTTATCTCACCTATATTTATAAAATACTACATCTTAATTAAAAATATCATCCCAATATTTGTTTAGTTAGCATTCCTGCACATTTGGAAAACTGGGCTGTTTAGTGAGATATTGGTTCTATATCTTGGTATGGAGGGAGAAACGCTGCTTCTTGAACTCCACAAGTCATTGATGAGTAAAAAGAATAATAGGGGTCCCAAGTTAGACCCCTGGGGTACACCAGTGGATGCAGTTTAAGAAAAGTGAGACCTAAATTCATTGTAGTTGACGTAACAAGTTCTGTTACTCACATAACTCTCAATTAAATTAATAAGACTATCACTAACATCAAAAGTATCAAGTTTGCTCAACAGTATAGGATGGTCAATGGTATCTTGGCAACATTAAATTGTGTGTTCAGGATCTAATTAAATCGTTTTGTTTAATTTTTGGTCACAAAATAAATTTATTATGATTACGACTTTTTCCTCATTCCCTTTGTTATTTTCCTACTTTTACAAATATTTATTTTGCAAGAAAAGTTATTTCGATTATATTGAATCTCGATAAATATGTCAGATAATTCTTTATTGTTTATTTATGTTTGTTGTTTTATGTATTTTACTTATTCCATATTACATTTTCTTCTCTTTTATTAACTGTAAATATAACTTAGTGTTTAAATATAAACTTACGAGCGTATTAAATATTTAAATCTGTGGAGATTTTATGTACCTACATGATAAATTCATTTTACTGCAAAATGCAAAAATGGTTAATGTATAATAAACCTTAACGACTGTTAAATAAACATTATTTATATTAAAAAAAGTAAAAGTTTTCATGCATTTTTATTATTTATTATTCTCCAGACATGGTATATTAAATTATTCAATTTGCTTTAATTATTTTTTTGTTACAGGTAAGAAATTTCATACTAACCTAACAAAAGTAGAAAAGCGTACGTGGTGAGTATTTAATACTTAAAATGTTAATCTTTATTTATAACAATGTATATGATGATATAAACTTTTAATTACACCCATAATGAAACTTAATTAAACCATAACAAACGTAAATAATCTAAAAAGTTGCATCGATCAGTTTATAGGAGTTAAAACATTGTCCCTACACTCCAACAATTATAACCAATGGAATTAAACCATTTAATTAAGTGCTGAAAACAAAAGCCCACACACACAATTGTATCTTGCAGCTTTGTCGATTCGACTTAATTAATTGATTGTTAATTAACGAAGTTAAATGCGCACCATTGTTTTCTGAATCCCATTAATCCACGGATAAATAAATATAATATATACATTGGTTTAAACTAAAACTTTCTGGATGGCTTTTTTTGGTTAACTTAATTTTGATTTAGTTGTGTTTAATTTAGAATTAGTAATTTAGTAATTAGGTAATGGAAATAAGATAAACATGTGATGCGAAGTTTCACTCAACATTATATTAAAATTACAAACGTCTGAACAAGGGTGATGTATGTTACATAAATAAACGTTGAAGAACTTTTAACCCTTGTTTAATTAATGGAAATGCGTACATTAGTTAGATCCATTAGTCAGGCCGAGTAAATTTGAGTAATATTTAATTGCCTTTTAATAATTTAAATTAGAAATTTCTATAAGTGTCTGCCAAATGAGATGAAAGTACAGAAATTATTCAACAGTTGTGACCTAAATTTTGATTTAAAAGTAGTTTTTTTCACCCAAATGGGACATGCCATATTGAACATTTTTTATAAATACCATAAAATAGTAATTTAAAGGAAAACTTTTTTAAAAATTGAATTTGTATTTGGTTTTTTGATCATAATTTTACTATAATTAAACAAATTTTTCTAAAATTTTATTAAAGTACTTCACACAACAAGTATAAGGTATTAAATATCTTAACTATAACTTTTTTATTTAATATGAACTTTTAAAATAATATTACTTTTAAAAAGAAAAAAAATTCTAATTTAAAAGTTGAAATATATTTCTAATAATTATTTTAAAATGTTCTAAATTGTGTGTCTAAATGAAAATTATAAAACATGTTACTTCATGAATTTAGTAAATATTAAAAAAACACAATTTTTGAAAAAATATCTTGTATGATACAGTGGTGGAAAAAAGTATTGATTTTTTTTTTAAATTTGTGAATATAGTGATCATTGTTATTAATGGATCTACTTTGCAACAAATTAAATTTGTTCAGATTAGCAACTGATTAGGAAAGATGTGACATTTGTAACAAGTAAATAAATAATCCATATTTTTTTTTCTACCACTTTATATATGATATAAAAATTTTTAAAAATATGAGTAAAATTCTTTATATCTTGATTAGTGTCTAACCGGCACATATTTTGGGATTAAATAATATACTACTATGAGACAATTTTTTAATTTTATTAATAAAAAATTTTTTTACTATTTTATTAAAAAAAATTAAAACGCTTTTGTAACAATTTTATACTAATTTATAGACTATTTTGGTTTAAAAGGTATTTTTTATTTTGAAATATTTCTTGTTTGTTGTTTTAAAATTTTATTAAAAAAATTTAAAACACTTTTGTTACAATTTTATACTAATTCATAGATTATTTTGGTTTAAAAGGTATTTTTTATTTTGATATATTTATTGTTTGTTGTTTTTTAATATATAAAATTAAAAATTTGAAATTGAAGATAAAATTTTTCAAACTGACATGAAATGGTTTTAATATGACAAAAATTCCAAATATATAATTTTTAAAATGTGTAATTTTAAGAAAATTCCTTACAACTTATTAATTTTTATTAATTAGTGTTAATAGACACATATTTTAGTATTAGATCATAATCCCAAATTTTCTAATTTTTAACTAAAACATCTAATTACTCTTAAAAAATTTTGACTTCTTTAACAATTTTATAAAAATTAATAGAATATTTTAATTTAAAAAGTCCTTTTATTTGATATTAATTAAGTTTTTTTAATATACTTAATATATAAAATAAAAAATTATATATCTGAAAAAAAGTTTTTCAAACCAGCATAGAATAGTTTGAATATTATTTATATTGTGTTATTTAAAAATTTTTTTCCATGTTAAATTGACTTTTTATTAAAAAAGTAAAAACCTGTGATTGTAATTATTATGATTAATGGATAGAATTTACAGTAATTTAAATTTGTTTATATTTGCTATTGATTAGGAAAAATATTAAGTGTCATTTGTAACGAGTAAATAAATATTCCACTTTTTTCCACTACTTTATATATGATATAAAATTTTTAAAAAATATAGAAGAATAAAATTCCTTACAACTTATTAATTTTTTTTTATTAGTGTCTAATAGACAATAATTTTTTTAATAAAAAATTTTATTACCCTTAATTATTTCACAAAATGTGTAATTTAAATTTTTTTTCCCGACCAAATTGACATTTTATTAAAAAAAAATAAAAACTTGCAATAAATTAGATTTATTTATATTTGTAACTGATTAGGGAAAAAATATTAAGTAACATTTGTAACAAGTAAATAAATATTCCATACTTTTTTCCACGACTGTAAGTATGTTTTAAAAATTTTTAAAAGTATGAAATCGTAAAATTCTTCTCAACTTATTAATTTTTGTTAATAAGTATATAATAGACATATATTTTAGTATTTGATTATAATCCAAATTTTTTAATTTTTTTCTAAAAAATTTATTACACTTACACAAAATTTTCTTAATAAAAATTTTACAAGACTTCTTAAATAATTTTATAAAAATTCATAGAATATTTTATTTTAATACATTTTTTGTTGTTAATTTCGTCTTTTTTAATATATATGAAATAAAAAATAATTTTGTAATTTATAACAATTTTTTCCAAACCAAATTGATTTTTTATTAAAAAAATAAAAACCTTTGAAATAGTGGTCAGGTGAATTTGTAGTAAATTAGATTTGTTCAGAATTGCAACTGATTAAAGATATTTAATCATAATCCTAAATTTCTCAATTTTTTTTAAAAAATTTACTATTATTAATTAAAATTTTACAAAACTTCTGTAACAATTTTATAATAATTCATAGAATATTTTAGTTTAAAAGGTATTTTTTATTATAATATATTTTTATTTTCTGTTTTTTAAATATATTTTATATATATGATAAAATAAAAAATGTAGAAATTAAAAATAAAGTTTTTCAAACTGGCTGGAATTGTTTAAATATTATTTGAATGACAAAAATTATTTCATAAATATATTACTTTTTAAAAATGTAATTGAAAGATTATTATGAATAATATTCTGTATATTTTGAGACGTTTTTTTTAAACATTTTGTTACGATCTAGACTTTAAACTATTCATTTAAAATTATGGTGAATGCGCAGTACTTCATCTGATTTTTTAACATTAGCAAAGTCAATCGATTGATTCTCCCACAGTTAAGTCGAATGCAAAGCCATCACATTCGCTTTTTCCCTCGTCCGTCCCTGTCAGTCGACACCATCCTCGTTTATGTTTATTTTAATGCGCCATTACGTCCGTTTTTGTCGGACGACACATCTTGACCGTTTCGCCGAACCGCGGCCCCGTGTGCCTCAATCATCCGATCCGCATCGATACCGGCCCTGGTAACAAACCTCCCGAACCGACGACCCCGTTCGCTTTCCGGACTCCCGCTCTCCGGAGTCCGGACTGCAAAACGTAACCCGTTCTACACAGTGCACACAGACGGATACGCCGGTATCGACGTGTGCGTCCACGTCGGTGTAACAAATGCAGAAGTGATCCGGTCGTCCGTGATGACGGCCGCGGAGTGGCTGCGGCTGACAAACCAATTATGCCAGCGTCGGCTTCGCGGAACTTCTCCCCGACTCCGGTTTGACACGTTCGGGACGGTCGGCGGCGCTCCGGGACGCCGAGTCAAGGCGCACGACGGAACAACTATGTTCTATGTTTTATGTAAAAATAAATTCGTCACAGTTGATACTTTTATTGGCCAAATTATATTTCGGTTCATGTGACATAAAATACAGTAATGGAGGCCTAATTAATAACACCCCATAATTACATTGAAAATGTATCGAATTAACTATATACATATTAAATAAACAATGGCAACTCTATAAATTATATTGAAAACCATTTTGCGACATGTACTATCTAATAAACTAATTAGTTGGATATAATTTAAAACGTAATAAAACAAATAATTCCACATATTTCATGGAAAATTTAATATTAAACGGAATTTATTGCTAATTGAAAGCCTCGTAGATTATCTATAATACAAATATAACTCAATTATAATTTGTAGTTTAAATATTAATAAATAACTAATTTTAAAAGTGCAAAGACCTTTTATTTTCGTGTAATTTGACCGGAATTACGTGCATTATTGATGAACAATTTTTCTGTCATTCCCTTTGATCTGTATCTGCCATTAATAATAAAACGAATATGTTGCTTATTGGCAGGGAAAAAAATCGATTAGCTAAATGTATTGAAAGTGGAACAAAAAATAGTTGAAAGAGTGAATTTATCGTCGATCCCGAACGTGATAATTTGCTGTTTAATTAATGCTACTGTTGCTAATGTTGCAGCCAACTATTAGATTGCAAGCAATAAATCACTGCCTGGTAATCAAACTAATTGTGAGATATTTACTAATAAAAATTGTTCCATAAATAGAAGTCGATAATTAAATGATAAAATACTGCCTAAATAAAATATTTAATTAGTTTGACCTGTTTTGTTGGTTTTTGTAGACATTTATTTACACCTACACTTTAGTATAAATAGTATCATTTAAATATGCATGTTAAATATGTACATATGATAGATAACGACATTTTTTATGCCAAACCTAATTATGCTGACAATAATTAAACTTCATAACCTACATAACGTTTTTTTTTTCGTTTAATTGAACGGTTTGTCGTATAATTTTGAATCATGATGGTCTATTTTTATTTTGTAGATAAAATTCTTAATTAACACAAATGTGTGACAATAATGAACTAAGCCAAAAAATTAAATAATAATAATAAAAAAATAATATTGATTAGAAAATTATATTAGATTAAGATAAGACTATTAAACTAGTACATATTTTTTATAAAAATGGAGTGAAAAATTATTATAAATACTACTAAAACTTTTTTATATTTAAAATATTAATTTATAAAACTTAATAAAATATTAAAAGAAACAATGTTAAAGCTGTTAGGGTGCTATAAAATATTATAAAAGTAGTTATTGTATATTAAACAGAAATTTTTAATGAATTAATTGTTGTGTTATGTAAAAAAATATTAAGGGGAAGCAACGTTTATACGTTAAGTTTGATTTTTTTTATAAAAAAGATTAACCTGCTAAAGAAATATTAAGAAATTTAATATTTAAAAAAATTAAATTAAACAAAACACTTTTAATGAAATAGTTAAATATTAATTCATAAAACTATTTAACTAAAATAATATGTTTTTATAAAATAAAGTTAAACTGTTATGAAATTATTAAATATATAAAATACTATAAAAGTAATTATTATATATTAATTAAGAAATATTAAAAAAAGAATCTAAACAATACTTTAAATTATTGTAAAAAAATATTAAGAGGAAGTAAGGTGTATTAGTTAGATGTTATTTTATAAAATTATTTAACTGAATTAAGATTTTTTTATAAAATAAAGTTAGGCTGTTCTAAAAATATTAAAATATGAATGTTGGTTAAAATACTACAAAAATAATTATTATATATTAATTAAGAAACATTAAAAAAATCTAAACACAATACATTAAATTAAATAGTTGAATTATTGTAAAAAAATGTTAAGAAGAAGTAACATTTATTGGATAATTATTATATATTAATTGAGAAATATTTAAAAAAATTAAGTTAAAGAAAACACCTTTAATGAAATAGTTGAATTATTGTAAAAAATGTTAAGGTCTATTAGTTAAATGTCTCATAAAACTATTTAACTAAACTAAGATTTTTTTATAAAAAAAGTTAAGCTACTCTAAAAATATTAAAAAATGAAGGTTGGTTAAAATACTACAAAAATAATTATTATGTATGTGTTAATTAAGAGACATTAAGAAAAATCTAAACATAATACATTAAATTAAAAAGTTGAATTATTGTAAAAAAATGTTAAGAGGAAGTAACATTTATTGATTAAATATTAATTCATAAAATTATTTAACTAAACTAGGATTTTTTTTGTAATAAAATTAAGCTGCTATAAAAATATCGAGAAATGAAAGTTTGTTAAAATACTACAAAAGTAATTATTATATATTAATTAATTAATATTTAAAAAAATCTAAACAAAACACTTTAAATTAATTAGTTGAATTATTGTAAAAAATGTTAAGAAGAAGTAAGGTGTATTAGTTAAATGTTATTTCATAAAACTATCTAACTAAACTAAGAATTTTTTATAAAATAAAGTTAAGCTGTCATAAAAATATTAAAAAATGAAAGTTAGTTAAAATACTACAAAAGTAAGTATTATATATTAATTAAGAAACATTAAAAAAATCTAAACATAATACATTAAATTAATTAGTTGAATTATTGTAAAAAAATGTTAAGAAAAAGTAACATTTATCGGTTAAATATTAATTCACAAAACTATTTAACCAAACTAGGATTTTTTTATATAATAAAGTTAAGCTGCTATAAAAATATTGAGAAATGAAAGTTGGTTAAAATACTACAAAAGTAATTATTATATATTAATTAATTAATATTTAAAAAAATCGAAACAAAACACTTTAAATTAATTAGTTGAATTATTGGAAAAAATGTATTAGTTAAATGTTGTTCCATAAAACTATCTAACTAAACTAAGATTTTTTTATAAATTAAAGTTAAGCTGCTATAAAAATATTAAAAAATAAAAGTTGGTTAAAATACTACAAAGATAATTATTATATATTAATTGAGAAATATTTAAAAAAATTAAATTAAACACCTTTAATGAAATAGTTGAATTATTGTAAAAAAATGTTAAGAAGAAGTAACATTTATTGATTAAATATTAATTCATAAAATTATTTAACTAAACTAGGATTTTTTTTGTAATAAAATTAAGCTGCTATAAAAATATTGAGAAATGAAAGTTGGTTAAAATACTACAAAAGTAATTATTATATATTAATTAATTAATATTTAAAAAATCTAAACAAAACACTTTAAATTAATTAGTTGAATTATTGTAAAAAATGTTAAGAAGAAGTAAGGTGTATTAGTTAAATGTTATTTCATAAAACTATCTAACTAAACTAAGATTTTTTTATAAAATAAAATTAAGCTGTTATAAAAATATGGAGAAATGAAAGTTGGTTAAAATACTACAAAAGTAATTACTATATATTAATTAATTAATATTTAAAAAAATCTAAACAAAACACTTTAAATTATTATTATTGTAAAAAATGTTAAGAAGAAGTAAGGTGTATTAGTTAAATGTTATTTCATAAAACTATCTAACTAAACTAAGAATTTTTTATAAAATAAAGTTAAGCTGCCATAAAAATATTAAAAAATGAAAGTTAGTTAAAATACTACAAAAGTAAGTATTATATATTAATTAAGAAACATTAAAAAAATCTAAACATAATACATTAAATTAATTAGTTGAATTATTGTAAAAAAATGTTAAGAAAAAGTAACATTTATCGGTTAAATATTAATTCACAAAACTTTTTAACCAAACTAGGATTTTTTTATATAATAAAGTTAATCTGCTATAAAAATATTGAGAAATGAAAGTTGGTTAAAATACTACAAAAGTAATTATTATATATTAATTAATTAATATTTAAAAAAATCGAAACAAAACACTTTAAATTAATTAGTTGAATTATTGGAAAAAATGTATTAGTTAAATGTTGTTCCATAAAACTATCTAACTAAACTAAGATTTTTTTATAAATTAAAGTTAAGCTGCTATAAAAATATTAAAAAATAAAAGTTGGTTAAAATACTACAAAGATAATTATTATATATTAATTGAGAAATATTTAAAAAAATGAAATTAAACACCTTTAATGAAATAGTTGAATTATTGTAAAAAAATGTTAAGAAGAAGTAACATTTATTGGTTAATGTAATAAAATTAAGCTGCTATAAAAATATTGAGAAATGAAAGTTGGTTAAAATACTACAAAAGTAATTATTATATATTAATTAATTAATATTTATAAAAATCGAAACAAAACACTTTAAAATTAATTAGATGAATTATTGTAAAAAATGTTAAGAGGATGTAAGGTGTATCAGTTATATGTTATTTCACAGAACTATTTAACTAAACTAAGAATTTTTTATAAAATAAAGTTAAGCTGCTATAAAAATATTAATAAATGAAAGTTGGTCAAAATACTACAAAAGTAAGTATTATATATTAATTAAGAAACATTAAAAAAATCTAAACATAATACATTAAATTAAATAGTTGAATTATTGTAACAAAAATGTTAAGAGAAAGTAACATTTATTAATTAAATATTAATTCATAAAACTATTTAACTAAAGTAGACTTTTTTTAAAATAAAATTAAGCGGCTATAAAAGTAGTCAGAAATGAAAGTTGATTAAAATATATCAAAAATAATTATTATATATTAATTAAGAAATACTTAAAAAAATAAATTAAAATTAAATAAAACACTTTTAATGAATTGAATTTCTGTAAAAATGTTAAGAAGTATTAATTAAAATTTAATTTATAAAACTGTGTAACTAAACTAAAATTTTTTATAAAATGAATTTAAACTGGTTTAAAAATATTGAGAAACGAAATAAAGTTGGTTAAATTGCTACAAAAATAATTTTTACTAAACAAAAAGGTTAAAAGGCAGCAACGTTTATTAGTTAAGTTTTAATTCATAAAATTATTAAACTAAACCACGATTTTTTTATAAAATGAAGTTGACAAACTATAAAAACTATTGAGAAATGTATGTATGTTTACTTTGACGTCTTCCCAAAATTAGTACCAAATAAACTATGAAATCAAATTGTTTATTTAATATCATACTTCTATTTTGCCCAATTATAATTTATTATTATACCAATAATCTCACCAAGCGACTGAGTGGTCATGCCATGGGCACCTGTGACGTCAGTGGCAAAGACCATATTGAAATATAATCAACACCATTGCCATGGGCAACTGTGACGTCAGTGGCAAAGACCGTATTGAAATATAATCAACACCATTTGCGACAGCAAATAAACTTTGTATTTCACTTTACGTCCAGAGTTGGGAACTGGTAAAAACATGCAACTACTTCCTCCACGCAAACCGCATCCACGTTAAAAATAGTGACGTTAGCTCGTTATCTGCGGCTTTTGAATCGCGAGCGGGAACAGTTGGGGGGCTGGTTGGTTAAGTAAAGCAAAGGTGTCGGAAATTTAGAGCGTTGAACTTTAGTCCGCTCCGGCCCGTCAGCCACAGGTTGAAACCCGTCGTAACTAATCAATACTGCGGGACCTACTCGGCTGGTCCGTACCATTTTCCGAAAATGTAATCCGCGTACGTGACGCCGAATAATTCGACAGATTAACCGTAACGCCGTACGTACGTGCCGATGCACATACCGGCCCAAGGAGCGGACGCTTAATTACTCCGTTTCGAAAAATAATAATAAAAATAGGAATCGTTTCTTTGTGTTGCTGTTTGATGGGGGCGCAGGTTCGGTGCGTGCTCTACGTGCGTAACCGGCAGGAATCGCACGCAAATTATGTTTTTCTAACACATTTTTCATTTGTCGTAAAACATTATTTATTTGTCGAAAACATTTTGTTTTACAATCATGGAAAAATCAGTTTTTTCGAATGTAGACAATCATTTGATTTAATAAATATATTTATTCATTAATATTAATATTTCAACAAATTCCTGTTAATAATTATTTATTAAATAAATATTGTAGCATTTCTATAAACTCCAATTTCATAATAACAATAACTGATCTTTGTATAAATATTATGATGCTATTTTAACATACAGTTTTTAAATAATATTTTATTGAAAACTAAAAAAGTTTATTTTTCTCGTATCTGCCTTATTTTTTTAAAAAAATATTGACCAATATTAATATTAAATATTGGGATATTTTATAGAACATATATTTCTCAATAGTTTTTATAGTACCTTAACTTTATTTTATAAAAACGTCATAGTTCAGTTAAATAGAACAATTTCACCAAAAGTTCTTTGTGTAGTTTAATATTTTCTTATATTTTTGTTAATATACAGTGGTAGAAAAAAGTATAGAATATTTATTTATTTGTCACAAATGTTACTTAATGTTTTTCCTAATTTGTTGTAAATCTGAATAAATATAATTTACTGTAAAATTAATCACAATAATCATTATATTTACAGGGTTTTACTGTTTTTTGCAATAAAAAGTCAATTTGGTCTGGAAAAAAAAAATTGAAATATTTGGGGAGTGTTTTTTCGTCGACGTTCTGGTTTACATCAGTTTTCAACTTGAAGTGGAGAATTTACAAAAAATGTTTAAATTTTTAAAAATATTCCATAATTTTTTCCATCACTGTATAATAAATAATACTTCTATAATATTTTAATGAACTTTCATTAAAAGTGTTCTGTTTAGTTTAAATTTTTATTAATTAATACATAAAAAATTTTTGTAATATTTTAACCAAATTTCATTTTCTGAATATTTTTATGGCAAGCTAATTTTATTTTTTTAAATAAACAAAGGTTGATTTAAAATAAATAATTCTTAATATTTATACATTTTATTTAAAAAAATTGTAAATAAATTTTAACAATATTAACTTATTTTTTGATATTTTATAAGAATATAATATATATTTTAAATTCAAAATTTTAATAATATAAATGTTGATAACTGCAGTAAATTAATAAATAAATCCTGGATTAAGATGAATAAATCTTTGTTTTTAAACATTTTATTTGATAGAAAATTCGTAAATAAATTTTAATATTTAAACTAAATAATGATTTCATTATATATCATTTAAAAATATGATAATAAAATTATTTATAAAGAAAGTATTAATAATAAATTAAAATTCTTGAAGTAGCTTAAAAAATAAATAAATCTAATCCAAAACTTAACTATTTATTATTTTAAATTATTAAAATAATTTTATTTTATTTAATATTTTGTTTATAAAACATTTTATTATTATCTTTTAATTTAATATTAAATATTGTGATATTTTTTGGAACATATAGTTTTTATAGTACTTTAACTTTATTTTATAAAAAAGTCACATTTCAGTTAAATAGTTTTTTAATTTAAAATTTAATAAATAAATGTTGATTGCTTTTTATAACAATTCAACAATTTCATCAAAAGTTCTTTGTCTAGTTCAATATTTTCTTATATTTTTGTTAATATACAGTGGTGGAAAAAATAGAATATTATTTGTCACAAATGTTACTTAATGTTTTCCTTAATTTGTTGTAAATCTGAATAAATTTAATTTACTGTAAAATTAATCACAATAATCATTATATTCACAGGGTTTTATTGTTTTTTCAATAAAAAATCAATTTGTTCTGGAAAAAAAATGGAATATTTGGGGAGTGTGGACGTTCTGGTTTACATCAATTTTTCAGAAAATTTTTAGAATTTTTAAAAATATTCCATAGTTTTTTCCACCACTGTATAATAAATATTTCTATAATATTTTAATCAGTTTTAATTAAAAGTGTTCTGTTTAGTTTAAATTTTTATTAATTAATACAAAAATTTTTTTTTGTAATATTTTAACCAAATTTCATTTTTGAATATTTTTATAGTAAGGTTGATTTAAAATAAATAATTCTTAATATTTAAACATTTTCTTTAAAAAATTGTATATAAATTTGAACAATTAAATTAAATATTAATTTCTTTTTTGATCTTTTGTAAAATTAAAATTTTGATAATAATTTTAGATAACTGCAGTAAATTAATAAATAAATCTTGGATTAAGATAAATAAATCTTGGTTTTTAAATATTAAACTACTAAATATGATTTCATTATATATCATTTAAAAAATATGACAATACAATTATTTATAAATAAAGTATTAATAATAAATTAAAATACTTGAAGTAGCTTAAAAAAAAATAAATAAATCTTATCCAAAACTTAACTATTTATTATTTTATTAAAACAATTTTATTTTATTTAAAATTTTGTTTATAAAACATTTTATTATTATTTTTTAATAAACAAAAAAATTAGAAAGAAGTGTTATTTAATCTAAAGCTGCATTTATTTATATGTTTTTGTAAGTTGGTGGATTAATTTGAATATATTTTTAATATAATGTTCACAAATAATGAAATCATTATTAAATTAAATTAATTTAAACATAATGAAAATTGAAATTATTATTTATTAAACTTAAAATAAGTTATTTACTTTTTTAAGTTAGTATAATTATTTAAATTTATGATTAAAATATTTAATATAAACAATTTTATTATAATAAAAATATATTTAAAAACTAATTTTTAAATATATTTTTATTATAGTAATAAGTAATTTCATTTTAAAGTTTACAAGATATTATAATTATTTAAATTGTAAAACGTTAAATGTTAATTAATTTAATAAAAAAACATCATATTAAAAAAAATGGAAAATGAAATAATTATTAAGTGTTATATAATAATTACATTTTAAAATTTTTATAGTATAATTTGCGATTTAAAATATTAATATTAAATTTAATAAATAAATTAGTAACACTTGTTCATAAATATTAATATTGAAATTAATAAACGATTTTTTTTTTCATTTTTTGTAAAACATGCTAATGAAATGTTTTATATTTAAATTTATAATAATACATTGGAATTATTATAACAATAAAATAATAAATGGAATCCTTTTACCTTTTGCAAGATAAACACATTCAATTTTAATCTGAACAACAAAAATCGATTCACCATTGAAGCTTGAAAGGAACATAAAATAGTAATTATGAAGCTCCAATAAAACAAGCTTGTTTTATCCGTGTCTTTATATATAAAAAACCTTTCTTAAATGTACAAAGAAGTAATTTTCAGTCTACAAATGTGAAATAATTACATTGTCGAAGCGGCTTTCATGTGCCTGAGTTTCCCATTAAAGTCTAAACTAGAAAGACTTCATCAATTTCCGGTGTATATGGTACTCAATTTACCTAATAAACATTTAAGTTTAATTAAGTTTCCATTTGCTCAAAGAAAATGCACCAAAACATAAAATAATGATCGTCGATTCAGCACAAAGCGTCAAAGTTCAATTGCCCAAAGGCCTTTCGGAACTGGGGAATTCAATTAACAGACCATCGACACCGTCGTCAATAACAAAAAAAAAAAAAAAAAAAAAAAATGGGGATACATCAAAAGAAAAGCGTTACAGATCGATGCCGGGTGAAAACTATCGGCCGTGTGACACAAAGGTGCGGCGCGAAAATCGACCTTCCGGCCGCCGGGCGAAAGGTCGTTCCGGTGGTCCGAATTAAAAGGTAATGCCACCTTTGTTGCGCTCAATCCGAATGGAAGAGCGGAAGAGCAAACGGACGCAATGGTAAATATCAACGTCTATCGGGGATTTGGGGGATCTGTCATGTTTAATTCCCCACCGAAAATTGCACGCGGGCTTAATCTTGCAGAGGATTATTGATATTGGTGCATCGGATTTAAACGTTGAAGGTAATTGTTTTTTTTTTCAATAAAAATGATTCGAATTCTTTTTTAATGGCCTGACTGATTAAATATACCAACATTTTTATATTACTAACATTTCATATTCAAACGTTATTAAAAAGTTTATAATTTATTACAATTTTAATTTAAATTAAGAATTTACGATAAGGTTCATTTAAATTCCTTAATTTCTTTAATTATTTAAATTTAATTTAATATTTTACAATTTCACAAATATTAATAATAAATAGTAACTAATTATTTTAGTAATTTAAGAAACTAAATAAATTTTTGATTATGTTAAACAACTGTTCAAGTTTAAACTTTCTGTTCAAGAAATTTCTAAGTACATGTAATATTTAAATTAAATGTTTTCATTAAAATTTGATACTAAAATGTCTTATATACAAAATATTAATAATAGTAACAAATTCTTTTAGTAATTTAAGAAACTAAATAAATGTTTGATTATGTTAAACAACTTTTCAAAGTTTAAAGTTTCTGTTTAAGAAATTTCTAAGTACATGTAATATTTAAATTAAATAATGTTTTCATTAACATTTTATATTATAATGTCTTATATTCAAAATATTAATAATAGCAACAAATTATTTTAGTAATTTAAGAAACTAAATAAATTTTTGATTATGTTGAACAACTGTTCAAGTTTAAACTTTCTGTTTAAGAAATTTCTAAGTACATGTAATATTTAAATTAAATGTTTTCATTAAAATTTGATACTAAAATGTCTTATATACAAAATATTAATAACAGTAACAAATTCTTTTAGTAATTTAAGAAACTATAGAAATAAATTTTTGATTATGTTAAACACCTGCTCAAAGTTTAAAGTTTCTGTTTAAGAAATTTCTAAGTACATGTAATATTTAAATTAAATAATGTTTTCATTAACATTTTATATTAAAATGTCTTATATTCAAAATATTAATAATAGCAACAAACTATTTTATTAATTTAAGAAATTAAATAAATTTTTGAATATGTTAAACAACTGTTCAAGTTTAAGCTTTCTGTTTAAGAAATTTCTAAGTACATGTAATATTTAAATTAAATGTTTTCATTAAAATTTGATACTAAAATGTCTTATATACAAAATATTAATTACAGTAACAAATTCTTTTAGTAATTTAAGAAACTAAATAAATTTTTGATTATGTTAAACAACTGTTCAAATTTAAGCTTTCTGTTTAAGTAATTTCTAAGTACATGTAATATTTAAATTAAACAATGTTTTCATTAACATTTTATATTAAAATGTCTTATATTCAAAATATTAATAATAGCAACAAATTATTTTAGTAATTTAAGAAACTCAATAAATTTTTGATTATGTTAAACAACTGTTCAAGTTTAAACTTTCTGTTCAAGAAATTTCTAAGTACATGTAATATTTAAATTAAATGTTTTCATTAAAATTTGATACTAAAATGTCTTATATACAAAATATTAATAACAGTAACAAATTCTTTTAGTAATTTAAGAAACTATAGAAATAAATTTTTGATTATGTTAAACACTTGCTCAAAGTTTAAAGTTTCTGTTTAATAAATTTCTAAGTACATGTAATATTTAAATTAAATAATGTTTTCATTAACATTTTATATTAAAATGTCTTATATTCAAAATATTAATAACAGTAACAAATTCTTTTAGTAATTTAAGAAACTATAGAAATAAATTTTTGATTATGTTAAACACCTGCTTAAAGTTTAAAGATTCTGTTTAAGAAATTTCTAAGTACATGTAATATTTAAATTAAATAATGTTTTCATTAACATTTTATATTAAAATGTCTTATATTCAAAATATTAATAATAGCAACAAACTATTTTATTAATTTAAGAAATTAAATAAATTTTTGAATATGTTAAACAACTGTTCAAGTTTAAGCTTTCTGTTTAAGAAATTTCTAAGTACATGTAATATTTAAATTAAATAATGTTTTCATTAAAATTTGATACTAAAATGTTTTATATTCAAAATATTAATAATAGTAACAAATTATTTTAGTAATTTAAGAAATAAAATAAATTTTTGATTACGTTAAACAACTGTTCAAGTTGAAGCTTTCTGTTTAAGAAATTTGTAAGTACATGTAATATTTAAATTAAATAATGTTTTCATTAAAATTTGATACTAAAATGTTTTATATTGAAAAAATTAATAATAGTCACAAATTATTTTAGTAATATAAGAAACTAAATAAATTTTTGATTAGGTTAAACAATTGTTCAAGTTTAAGCTTTCCGCTTAGGAAACTTGTAAGTTCATGTAATATTTAAATTAAATAATGTTTTCATTAAAATTTTATACTAAAATATCTTATCTTAAAAAAATTAATAATAGTAACAAATTATTTTAATAATTTGAGAAAGTAAATAAATTTTTGATTATGTTAAACAACTGTTTAAGATTTCTGTTTAAGAAATTTCTAAGTACATGAAACATTTAAATTAAATGATGTTTTCATTAAAATTTGATGCTAAAATGTCTTATATTCAAAAAATTGATAATAATAACAAATTGTTTTAGTAATATAAGAAACTAACTATTTTTGGCTATGTTAAAACACTGTTCAAGTTTAAGTTTTGAAAATTTGATACTAAAATATCTTATATTCAAAATATTGATAATAGTAACTAATTATTTTAGTAATTTTAGAAACTAAATTTTGGATTAAGTTAAACTGTTTAAGTTTAAACTTGTACAGTTATTTAACAAATTTAAATTTGTACATTCTAATATTTAAATGTATTTTTATGTAATAAAAAATGTTTGACATTATAACTATTAATAATAAATTCAATTTATTTACTTAAAAAATATAACTTTTAGTTTAGATTACATAACTCTTCACTTTAAATTTTCTGTTTAAACAACTTTTAAATAATTTTAAATAATGATAGTGACTTAAAAACAAAAAAATAAATAAAGCTTAATTTAAATTAAATAATTCTTAACTTGGTTAAAACCTTAATGGAAAACTCATGCACATGAAAGCCGCTTCGACAATGTAATTATTTCACATTAGTAAACGAAAATTGCTTGTTTGTACTTTTAAGAAGCTTTTTTATATATAAAGACAGGGATAAAACAAGCTCGTTTTACTGGAGTTTCACAATGACTATTTTATGTTCCTTTCAAGCTTTACTGGTCAATCGATAATTCTTTGTTGTTCAGATGAAAATTTAATGATCTTTTGTTTCCGTCTTGCAGAAGCTAAAACAATTCCCCGAGTAACCATTCTTTAGGAAAATACAAATTTAATTAAAGGACGAATCCTTTGAGATATAGGAGTTTATTTCTGAATATATATGTATATAAATAGGGGGAACACCTGAAATTGATGCCTTAATAATTCTGTGGCGGGCACATTTTAGTCCTCCAGTTTAATGTCAACTCCAGGAATTGTTCAGAAAGAAAAATGTTCATGTGACTGATACTTCCAAGAACTGACGGATAATTAAAGTTTATCGCTTGCCGATTGTAAAACACGCCGTAGTTAGAGAATTTAATACACTTGGTGGAGGTTTGCATTAATCTTATGTTAGTGGATTCCAAACAGCTATAAAACAATTTAACGTTCGATATTCGCTAACGAGCCAAACTTTTCGCCGGGTAAATATTAACTTCATTACTGGATGAATGAAAGCTATTTCCAATATAATTAGATGGTAAAGTTGCCGAGTTATTTGCGAACATCTTTAGTAGTACGCGTATACGATTTTCTAAAGAAAATAGGAAATTAATAAGGTATCCAACATGTACTCGTCTCCGTTTACGTTCTCATTGTGTTGAAATAACTTTAGGAAACTGCTGTTAGCTTATTGAAAGACGTTTTGTGCAAACCTTCCACTGTTTACCTTTCCTGAATTAATATTCCCGTATTTTATTTTAAAAAACTCGAGTGCATTAAAAATTAATAACCATAAAAGTTGAACATTGTACGTAAATAGAGCGTTTTATAAAGTTGAAGTGTACTGTAATATTTACAACATGTGCCGTTTCAAAGTCAATAACACCACGATTTTGTAAAATAAAACGGTAAAACCAGAGAACTTTTTGTAAAGCCATAATGTTAAAAGGGTAATTCAAAGTTACAAATCTATGTTTAAAAAGTAATTAACAACGACTAAATGGAAATGTGAATTTAATTAAATTCTTTAACAACAATTTTTAATTGCGTCCCATTTATATATTTTGGCGATTTATTTGTATTAGTTAAGTTATTGAACGATCGGATAAATTCAGCCAACAGTTTTTATTCTCATCACTTATTTATACGAAGTGCGAGGCAGTTGCGAGAGATTATTTTAAATTTCAACGTGCATAAATTTATAATACCGATCGATTCGATGTTTTGTTTCGAGAATATTTGAGTAACACTTTAATGTATTATTCAGAACTGTTTTATATCTTAAATTTATTTTTAAATTAAGGGTGATTTACTTCGTACGGTAATTTATTTAAATTTTTAAAGTGAACAATCGGAATTTATTATTATGTTATCAAATATTCAAAATTCATTTCTATTTTTAAAACATGTTTTCATTGAATATTACATAAATATCGAAATTTTCTTTAAATTGTTCTAAGAAGAAGAACAATAAGAATCAAATTTATTTAATTTACTATTAAAATTTAAAATATACATCATTTAAAAAATATTAAATATATAATTAATATATTATATTAATATAATAGAAAGCTTAAAACTGAACAATTATTTATTTCACTTAAAGATTTATTTAATTATTATTATTTTATTATCAAATTTTGACGAAATCATTATTTATACAGAATAATTAAAATGAAGAGTTATGTAATCTAAATCAAAATTTATTTATATTTTTTAAGTTGCTAGAATAATTTGGATTATTTATAGCTGTAATATATAATATTTTACTAATACATTTTACGAAAAACAAAAAAAAAAAAATACTTCTTAAACAGAAAACTTAAACTTGAACAGTTGTTTAACATAATCAAAAATTTATTTAGTTTCTTAAATTACTAAAATAATTTCTTACTATTATTAATTAATATTTTGAATACTTAGAAATTTCTTATACCGAAAGCTTAAACTTGAACAATTATTTAATGTAATCAAAAATTTATTTAGTTTCATAAATTACTAAAATAATTTGTTACTATTATTAATTTTTTGAATATGAGACATTTTAGTATCAAATTTTAATAAAAACATTATTTAATTTAAATATTACATGTACTTAGAAATTTCTTAAACAGAAAGCTTAAACCTGGACAGTTGTTTAACGTAATCAAAAATTTATTTAGTTTCTTAAATTACTAAAATAATTTGTTACTATTATTAATTTTTTGAATATGAGACATTTAAGTATCAAATTTTAATAAAAACATTATTTAATTTAAATATTACATGTACTTAGAAATTTCTTAAACAGAAAGCTTCAACTTGAACAGTTGTTTAACGTAATCAAAAATTTATTTAGTTTCTTAAATTACTAAAATAATTTGTTACTATTATTAATTTTTTGAATATGAGACATTTTAGTATCAAATTTTAATGAAAACATTATTTAATTTAAATATTACATGTACTTACAAATTTCTTAAACAGAAAGCTTCAACTTGAACAGTTGTTTAACGTAATCAAAAATTTATTTAGTTTCTTAAATTACTAAAATAATTTGTTACTATTATTAATTTTTTAAATATAAAACATTTTAGTATCAAATTATAATGAAAACATTATTTAATTTAAATATTACATGTACTTAGAAATTTCTTAAACAGAAAGCTTAAACCTGGACAGTTGTTTAACGTAATCAAAAATTTATTTAGTTTCTTAAATTACTAAAATAATTTGTTACTATTATTAATTTTTTGAATATGAGACATTTAAGTATCAAATTTTAATAAAAACATTATTTAATTTAAATATTACATGTACTTAGAAATTTCTTAAACAGAAAGCTTCAACTTGAACAGTTGTTTAACGTAATCAAAAATTTATTTAGTTTCTTAAATTACTAAAATAATTTGTTACTATTATTAATTTTTTGAATATGAGACATTTTAGTATCAAATTTTAATGAAAACATTATTTAATTTAAATATTACATGTACTTACAAATTTCTTAAACAGAAAGCTTCAACTTGAACAGTTGTTTAACGTAATCAAAAATTTATTTAGTTTCTTAAATTACTAAAATAATTTGTTACTATTATTAATTTTTTAAATATAAAACATTTTAGTATCAAATTATAATGAAAACATTATTTAATTTAAATATTACATGTACTTAGAAATTTCTTAAACAGAAAGCTTAAACCTGGACAGTTGTTTAACGTAATCAAAAATTTATTTAGTTTCTTAAATTACTAAAATAATTTGTTACTATTATTAATTTTTTGAATATGAGACATTTAAGTATCAAATTTTAATAAAAACATTATTTAATTTAAATATTACATGTACTTAGAAATTTCTTAAATAGAAAGCTTCAACTTGAACAGTTGTTTAACGTAATCAAAAATTTATTTAGTTTCTTAAATTACTAAAATAATTTGTTACTATTCTTAATTTTTTGAATATAAAACATTTTAGTATCAAATTTTAATCAAAACATTATTTAATTTAAATGTTACATGTACTTAGAAATTTCTTAAACAGAAAGCTTAAACCTGGACAGTTGTTTAACGTAATCAAAAATTTATTTAGTTTCTTAAATTACTAAAATAATTTGTTACTATTATTAATTTTTTGAATATGAGACATTTAAGTATCAAATTTTAATAAAAACATTATTTAATTTAAATATTACATGTACTTAGAAATTTCTTAAACAGAAAGCTTAAACCTGGACAGTTGTTTAACGTAATCAAAAACTTATTTAGTTTCTTAAATTACTAAAATAATTTGTTACTATTATTAATTTTTTGAATATGAGACATTTTAGTATCAAATTTTAATGAAAACATTATTTAATTTAAATATTACATGTACTTACAAATTTCTTAAACAGAAAGCTTCAACTTGAACAGTTGTTTAACGTAATCAAAAATTTATTTAGTTTCTTAAATTACTAAAATAATTTGTTACTATTATTAATTTTTTAAATATAAAACATTTTAGTATCAAATTATAATGAAAACATTATTTAATTTAAATATTACATGTACTTAGAAATTTCTTAAACAGAAAGCTTAAACCTGGACAGTTGTTTAACGTAATCAAAAATTTATTTAGTTTCTTAAATTACTAAAATAATTTGTTACTATTATTAATTTTTTGAATATGAGACATTTTAGTATCAAATTTTAATGAAAACATTATTTAATTTAAATATTACATGTACTTACAAATTTCTTAAACAGAAAGCTTCAACTTGAACAGTTGTTTAACGTAATCAAAAATTTATTTAGTTTCTTAAATTACTAAAATAATTTGTTACTATTATTAATTTTTTAAATATAAAACATTTTAGTATCAAATTATAATGAAAACATTATTTAATTTAAATATTACATGTACTTAGAAATTTCTTAAACAGAAAGCTTAAACCTGGACAGTTGTTTAACGTAATCAAAAATTTATTTAGTTTCTTAAATTACTAAAATAATTTGTTACTATTATTAATTTTTTGAATATGAGACATTTAAGTATCAAATTTTAATAAAAACATTATTTAATTTAAATATTACATGTACTTAGAAATTTCTTAAACAGAAAGCTTCAACTTGAACAGTTGTTTAACGTAATCAAAAATTTATTTAGTTTCTTAAATTACTAAAATAATTTGTTACTATTATTAATTTTTTAAATATAAAACATTTTAGTATCAAATTATAATGAAAACATTATTTAATTTAAATATTACATGTACTTAGAAATTTCTTAAACAGAAAGCTTAAACCTGGACAGTTGTTTAACGTAATCAAAAATTTATTTAGTTTCTTAAATTACTAAAATAATTTGTTACTATTATTAAATTTTTGAATATGAGACATTTTAGTATCAAATTTTAATGAAAACATTATTTAATTTAAATATTACATGTACTTACAAATTTCTTAAACAGAAAGCTTCAACTTGAACAGTTGTTTAACGTAATCAAAAATTTATTTAGTTTCTTAAATTACTAAAATAATTTGTTACTATTATTAATATTTTGAATATAGACATTTTAGTATAAAATTTCTATGAAGTGATTACTTAATTTAAATTTTAAAATGTATTTATAAATGTCTTAAACAGAAAGCTTAAAGTTGAACAGTTATTTAACCCAATACAACTTATTTCGTTTTCTTATCAAATTTTAATGTAATCATTATTTAATTTAAATATTTAAATTTATTTAAAAGTTGTGTAATTTGATTTTATATAATTTTAATATAAAGTATTTTAATTATTACTTGTTACAAAAAACTTTAAAATGGAGTCATTATTTAGAATAATAAAATATTACTGTGATATATCAAAAGGTAAAAAATGTTTTACATTGCCCCGAAAGTATAGTTCGTATAGTTCAGGAATAATTAATAATCAAAGCAATTTTTCATGATAGCATTTCTAGTTGATTAATCCGTTGATTAGCGGCCGTATATGCATTCACATGTTTTTAAACAATGAATAATTAATAGCATGGCATTCCGTTATTAATAATGGAACCCGTGTGGGACAACAATGGTGGCAAGCTAAGCCCTTTATGCCGGACGGGCCTTAGCAACAACGGGACGGGGGCTAAAACCCGTAACCTTCCCGTGCGCTCGCGGTTGCCGGTTTTATTTGCCACCTATGCCATTCAATGCAAATTGCAATTTGCATTCGGCATTTTTAACTGCACCTCTTTATTTTTCGACAGCCGCCATAATTCAGCATTCAAAATTATTAAGAATATTACAATAAAATTGTCATTTGTAAGGGTGGGAGACAAAAGGGGTTAGTTAAATTATGATTAATGAAGCTGATGAGTTAGAAGCAACCATTTATAAAAGTGAAGGTAAAACTATGGAGGCAGTTAGAATCAGTCCAAACAAATTTAATGCTGATTAGTTGCAATATTTTATTTTAAATTAAATTCCGAGGGAGGACTTCACAAATAACTACAACATAAGTTCCACACAAAAAACTATTTGCAATGTCTTCGTTGAGTTATTTATTAAGATTGTAGTGATGTAATGGGTATATTCATTATTAGAATCACTATAGAAAGTGTGCCTAAATCTAAACAAATTGTCAAAGTTTGAGCGCATTAATCCGAAGTTTTCGGTTTTATGGTTGGGACCCTTGTAAATCCGAAACGCCCCAACATGAAATATTTGCCGTGACAACACTGTCGCCATTGCCATAACTAAAACGCCAGGAAATGGATCTCATGTTACTGTTGAGTATGAAATTCACGTTATTGTGCACCAAATTACACCTCTATGGAACAATATAGGATAATTTATTACGGAATTATATCATTAATCAGACGTCGTACAATGTCCGCCATTAATAATCAGAAGAAAAAGACGAACTGTTACGTTTAGTTTTGTTTCATTCCTTTTGGGATTTATACATCACAATTTTGATGAATCTTTCAGCTTTGTCGGTCAAGTAATTCAAGGAAAACAATGTTTTATAGAAACACAAAGATTCTTTGAATTGTATGGAACTAGATGGTGATGGTGAACTGGGTAAAGTTTATAATTTATATATAATAGTATGCCTAGAAAAGTCTAGTTTAGATGTTGCCTCAATATAAGTGTAATTAAAAACAAAATCTAAAACAATTAATGTTTTACTGAGTCAGAGAAGACTACTTAGGTTGACTACAAAAATTTAGTTCCTGCACAAACTAGATGGCGATGGTGGACTGGGTAAAGTTTATAATTTATATATAATAATATGTCTAGAAAAGTCTAGTTTAGATGTTGACTCAATGTGTAATTAGGAACAAAAACCAAAAGAATGAATGTTTTATTAAGGCATAGAAGACTATTTAAGTTGGCTACAAAAATTTAGTTCCTACACAAACTAGATGGCGATGGTGGACTCGATAAAGTTTATAATTTATATATAATAATATGTCTAGAAAAGTCTAGTTTAGATGTTGCCTCAATGTAAGTGTAATTAAAAATAAAAACTAAAAGAATTAATGTTTTACTGAGTCAGAGAAGACTACTTAAGTTGGCTACAAAAATTTAGTTCCTGCACAAACTAGATGGCGATGGTGAGTGGACTGGGTAAAGTTTATAATTTATATATAATAATATGTCTAGAAAAGTCCAGTTTAGATGTTGACTCAATGTAAGTGTAATTAGAAACAAAAACTAAAAGAATGAATGTTTTATTAAGGCATAGAAGACTATTTAAGTTGGTTACAAAAATTTAGTTCCTGCAAAAACTAGATGGCGATGGTGGGTGGACTGGGTAAAGTTTATAATTTATATATAATAATATGTCTAGAAAAGTCCAGTTTAGATGTTGACTCAATGTAAGTGTAATTAGAAACAAAAACTAAAAGAATGAATGTTTTATTAAGGCATAGAAGACTATTTAAGTTGTCTACAAAAATTTAGTTCCTACACAAACTAGATGGCGATGGTGGACTGGGTAAAGTTTATAATTTATATATAATAATATGTCTAGAAAAGACTAGTTTAGATGTTGCCTCAATGTAAGTGTAATTAAAAACAAAATCTAAAACAATTAATGTTTTACTGAGTCAGAGAAGACTACTTAAGTTGGCTACAAAAATTTAGTTCCTGCACAAACTAGATGGCGATGATGGATTGGGTAAAGTTTATAATTTATATATAATAATATGTCTAGAAAAGTCTAGTTTAGATGTTGACTCAATGTAAGTGTAATTAGAAACAAAAACTAAAATAATGAATGTTTTATTAAGGCATAGAAGACTATTTAAGTTGGCTCAAAAATTTAGTTCCTACACAAACTAGATGGCGATGGTGGACCGGGTAAAGTTTATAATTTATATATAATAGTATGTCTAGAAAAGTCTAGTTTAGATGTTGCCTCAGTGTAAGTGTAATTAAAAACAAAATCTAAAACAATTAATGTTTTACTGAGTCAGAGAAGACTACTTAAGTTGGCTACAAAAATTTAGTTCCTGCACAAACTAGATGGCGATGGTGGACTGGGTAAAGTTTATAATTTATGTATAATAATATGTCTAGAAAAGTCTAGTTTAGATGTTGACTCAATGTAAGTATAATTAGAAACAAAAACTAAAAGAATGAATGTTTTATTAAGGCATAGAAGACTATTTAAGTTGGCTACAAAAATTTAGTTCCTACACAAACTAGATGGCGATGGTGGACTGGGTAAAGTTTATAATTTATATATAATAATATGTCTAGAAAAGACTAGTTTAGATGTTGCCTCAATGTAAGTGTAATTAAAAACAAAATCTAAAACAATTAATGTTTTACTGAGTCAGAGAAGACTACTTAAGTTGGCTACAAAAATTTAGTTCCTGCACAAACTAGATGGCGATGGTGGGTGTACTGGGTAAAGTTTATAATTTATATATAATAATATGTCTAGAAAAGACTAGCTTAGATATTGACTCAATTTAAGTGTAATTAAAAACAAAAACTAAAACAATTAATGTTTTACTGAGTCAGAGAAGACTACTTAAGTTGGCTACAAAAATTTAGTTCCTGCACAAACTAGATGGGGATGATGGATTGGGTAAAGTTTATAATTTATATATAATAATATGTCTAGAAAAGTCTAGTTTAGATGTTGACTCAATGTAAGTGTAATTAGAAACAAAAACTAGAAGAATTAATGTTTTATTAAGGCATAGAAGACTATTTAAGTTGGCTACAAAAATTTAGTTCCTACACAAACTAGATGGCGATGGTGGACTGGGTAAAGTTTATAATTTATATATAATATTATGTCTAGAAAAGTCTAGTTTAGATGTTGACTCAATGTAAGTATAATTAGGAACAAAAACTAAAAGAATGAATGTTTTATTAAGGCATAGAAGACTATTTAAGTTGGCTACAAAAATTTAGTTCCTACACAAACTAGATGGCGATGGTGGACTGGGTAAAGTTTATAATTTATATATAATAATATGTCTAGAAAAGACTAGCTTAGATGTTGACTCAATTTAAGTGTAATTAAAAACAAAAACTAAAAGAATTAATATTTTACTGAGACAGAGAAGACTATTTAAAAGTTGGCTACAAAAATTTAGCTCCTACACAAACTAAATGGCGATGGTGGATTGGGTAAAGTTTATAATTTATATACAATAATATGTCTAGAAAAGTCCTGTTTAGATGTTGACTCAATGTAGGTGTAGTTAAAAACAAAAACTAAAAGAATGAATGTTTTACTGAGTCAGAGAAGACTACTTAAGTTGGCTACAAAAATTTAGTTCCTGCACAAACTAGATGGCAATGGTGGGTGGGCTGGGTGAAGTTTATAATTTATATATAATAATATGTCTAGAAAAGTCTAGTTTAGATGTTGACTCAATGTAAGTATAATTAGGAACAAAAACTAAAAGAATGAATGTTTTATTAAGGCATAGAAGACTATTTAAGTTGGCTACAAAAATTTAGTTCCTACACAAACTAGATGGCGATGGTGGACTGGGTAAAGTTTATAATTTATATATAATAATATGTCTAGAAAAGACTAGCTTAGATGTTGACTCAATTTAAGTGTAATTAAAAACAAAAACTAAAAGAATTAATATTTTACTGAGACAGAGAAGACTATTTAAAAGTTGGCTACAAAAATTTAGCTCCTACACAAACTAAATGGCGATGGTGGATTGGGTAAAGTTTATAATTTATATATGATAATATGTCTAGAAAAGTCTAGTTTAGATGTTGACTCAATTTAAGTGTAATTGAAAACAAATACTAAAAGAAATAATGTTTTACTGAGTCAGAAAAGACTGTTTGAGTTGGCTACAAATATTTATTTTCTACACAAACAAAATATAATGTCAAAAAAAGTTGTAGTTTAGATGTTAACTCAATTAGAAACAAACTCTAAAAGAAATACTGTTCTACAGAAACAGAAAGGAATATTTAAGTCCAATTAATTGTAATCAAATCTTAATTCAAAACAACAGAAATTTACTATATCTAATTAAATCAAGTAAAAACAGCCAAAAACTTGAAAAATTATTAACATTTTCATTGTATGGATTTATTATGACAGAAACTTGTCCAAATCTTTAAACTGTTGAATATGTACTTAGACACAACTAAATTAAACTTTCAATTTGTATGGTGAAAGAAAATATATGTTTGTATTTTAGTCCAACTCGTTTCTTTACGTAATTAAATAAAATTCCATAAAACCCCGATGCCTAATTAAAAAATCCAACCAAACATCGCAATTTCCCCGGACAATATCGCCGGATATCCGTTTGAGAAAGGGCCTCTCCTAATTTCGCAAATCAAAAGAAAAGCTGAAGAGCATTATAGGCGGTTTAATTAACTTTGTGCTGAAAACTGGAAGAACGCGGGCAAAGAGTTCGAGGATCTGGTGCGAAAGTGTTCTTTAATTAAAAAACTCTTTGATTATTGTTTAAAATTGTTCAAGTTTTTATTTAACATTTCTGTTTAGCTTGAGTAGTTTACAAATAAACTAAGATTTCTCTAAATTTTACACACATCGCTGAAGCATCGCATCCAAAGTTGGACTCAAGTGGAGGGTAAAATGAGTCATTTTGAATACAGGAACATACTGGAAAACACCATGTTTCTATTTGCCGAGGAATAAATGCCATTTCGTTGGATATTTCAACAAGACAATGATCCTAAACACACGTCTAAAATTATTAAAGAGTGGTTTCTATTGAAAAACTTAACTGTGCTTGAATGGCCGACTCAGTCCCCCGATCTAAATCCTATGGAGCACCTTTGGACCGTCGCATTTGAACAAAAAACATCTAAAGCAAACAAGAACTTCTTCAAACCATACAGGAGACTGCCAGAAGCCAAAGGTTACCTCATAAAATATACAAATATTTGAGTTATTGTTAATTTTTATGAATATTAATAAAATAATTCATACTTTTTTCAGGACCAAATTGATAAAAACCTCTGAATGGATAGACCTTGCAGTAAATTAGATTTGTTCAGATTTACAACATATTAGGAGAAACCTTAATTAACATTTGAAACAAGTAAATAAATAATCCATACCACCATTGTATGTACATTTAATATAGACGTTTCTCCGTGCACGAATCAATAATACGTATTCCATCAAAAAGTATATCGTTGCATATACAATGAAAACCAATTGAGTGGACTTTAAATCCAACTCAGTAATTCAATTCCATTGTGCCAAAGCTCGATTTGAATTAAAATTCATCCGAAACAATTAAATTGCGTTTATCGCATATATTATTCAACGTTCAACTCGCGATAACAATAACGGTCCTGCGGGCAAAAAACATCCTGCAAACCCTTTGGCGTTGACGTTAGTGCCGCGCCACCGGTTTTATTTATTCCTTGGAACGTTGAAAAGTTGAAATATTATTGCGAGTGTGTGTATCCACATGACTTATCACTGGCACTCATCACCGCCGAAAGTTTCGTCGCCGAACCCGGCTCCGCCGCCAACCCTTTCCAGTTTCTCCTCTAACTTTTGTTACGTGTGACGAAAGGGCACTTTAGGAAATTAGCGCGGGCCGAAGACGTTGTTTAATTACTGGTGGCTTCGCGTTCGGTGTCTATTATTAACCGCCCCCGCATATTCGGCTGAGTGGTTGCCATACATAATTTGCGAACTGCATACGAGTGCCGCAACGGTGAATGGTGAAAGGGGGTGTACGTTACATTTGAGGCCGGCATGTGTGCACTTTTGGCGTCGACAATGTGCGAGTGCACGTCGGAAAGGCACCTGCCGCTGCCGCTGCCGCTGCCGCGTCCTCCGCCCCAATCGATACACCTCTTTGTATCGGTGTCCCATTGTCGGACAAATATTTGACATTGAATATTCGCAAGAATTCCCGGTATCGTGTCTGCAATATCGCCTCGCTACGTTTCCAACTGATTTTCTTGCGTTGGGAGGATTCTTATTGACGTTGGAAGTGACTTGTCTACTTTCAGCCATGTTCGTTCTCGTTATCGGAATATGTGCAGGTTTTGTAAGATATCAATAATTTAGTTAGCACGAAAAGGAAGAACAGATCAAAATATTTCTGACGAATATAAAATTTATTGTTAGTCCTTCGTTTTTGAAGTATACGAATAGGGTACAATTTTTCAACGAAAATTTGCTGTTATTATTTTTTAATATACAAATATAATATTGTTTAATACAAATAATTGTATTACAAATATCTAATGTAGGGGACTATATTATAATTTAAAAAAAAAAAAACAAAAAAATTGGTATTCAAGCTGTCTAATCTAAGAAAAAAATTTATTTGTATAAAAAATATTTTAGGGAAATTCAATGTCTAATTTAATTGTTTATTATTAATAATTATAATTTCAAAACAATTGCTATAAGGACTAAGTGGGAAATCTTGTTTAATAAAAAACTACTCATTTTTAGGAAATTTAATTTCAAAATAAATCATTCGTTGTTAAATAAGTAATTATTAATTATATACAATTATATTATTGTTAATTTTTTCATAAAAAAATATGAAAAAGCGATTTTTTAGAATAATATTCATTTAAAATATATTTTTTTTAAATATTTATTAATTAATTATGTATCTTAATAATTAATAATGTATTATTATACATAAAAAACATATATTAACTTAGTTTTTAAATATATATCATTATAAAATTGTTAATTATTAAAAATATGTTATATATTAATTATAAATATTATTATTTTATTGTATTATTTCTATGATTATTATTAATAAATTTACTAAAATTATAATTATATAATACAATAAAAAAAAAGAAAATTTTTCCTTTTTTTGGAGTCTTTATTTCACTTTCATATTAAATAAATAAAATTTTAATATAAAAAATATGAAATAGCAATTTTTTAGTGTAATATTCATTTAAAATATTCTTCATAAAGATTACAATAAATTAATTATTTGGGAATTATTATTAATTATTATATTTTAAATTGATATTTTGAACATATCATTTTTTGATATAAAAAGAAATAAAAAGCAACTTAATAATATTTGTTTAAAATATTTTTCACTAGAGGTGCAATAAATTAATATAACTTAGTTTTTAATTACATAGTTTTATATTGTTCTTATAATTTTTAAAAATATTACTAATAATATTATTTTATTATATTCATATTTAAAAACAGAATATTTTTTAGATATTTTTTTAATTGTTACCTCCAATAAATAAATCAAAAGTTATTGTTATTTTCAAGGATGTTATTAGAAAATATGTTTATCATAAAAATTAATATTCAAACTGTTTAATTTAAGGAAAAATATGTTATTTCAGTTATATAAATATAATATATATGATATGATATATACATAATATATGATATTTATAATGTAAAAAAATTGTTATAAACTATCCATTTAAGGGGAAACCTTGATTAATAAGAAATACCCCTTTTGAGGAAATTTAGTTTCAAAATAAATTATTAATTGTTAAATAAATAATTCGAATACCAATCGAATAATAATATTTACTATAATTTATTTAATTATTTTTAACAATATGTAATAAATTAATAATAATAATAATATGTAATAGATTAATAAAAAATATCCCTTTTTAGGAAATTTAATTTCAAAATAAATTATTAATTGTTAAATAACTAATTATACCATAATTATTTTATTATGATGTATTACTACTTAATTATTAATTATAATAAGTAATCTTCATATTAATTTATTAAATTAAATTAAATAAATAAATAAATTTAAAAAATATGAAAAAGATAGATTAATAAAAGAATATCCCTTTTTAGGAAATTTAATTTGATGAATGATCTTCATATTAAATTATTAAAATAAATTAAGTAAATAAATAAATATAAAAAATATGAAAGAACAAATTTTTAGAATAATATTCACTTAAAATAGATTTTTAGAGGTGCAATCAATTAATTAATACGCTAAATATTAATTAATTAATTAATAATAAATTATTGTTATAAATTGTTATAATTATTGAAAATATGTAGTATTATTTAATTATTATTATTATTATTATTATTATTATTTGAATAGTTATTTAATAATATTAATTATAATATTTATTTAAAATAATTTTCTTAAAGGTAACAATAAATTAAGTAATTTTTTATATATTAATTAATAAAGTTATATTAATAATTAATAATAGTAAATTATTACATGTTGTTACATAATATAAAAATATATGAATCTAGTTTTTATATATTATAAAATTGTTATAATTATTAAAAGTATTATTAGTTACATGGTTTTATATGTATAGTTATTTAATAATAATGTTTTCCATTTTTGGTTTCTTCATTTGACTTTTATATTAAAATATATGTTAGAAAAATAATTCTTTAATTATCTATTACTTATTATTTAAGAATTATATATTATATTCAATAATTAATAATAACGTAATATTATAAAAAATTTACGTAATAAAAAATATATTAACTTACAATTATCTATAAATTAAAATAATGTAGCGTAATAATATATATTTGTTTTTAATTATTACAATTACATAATATTATAATTAATATTTTTTAAATTATTATATTAAAAAAATATTTTTTTGATATAAAAACAAATAAATAGTAATTTATTATTAATATTTATTTAAAATATTTTTCATCAAGGATTCGACAAATTAATTAACAATTAGTTGATAACATATTCATAATAAAATAAATAAATAATAAATAATTTTGAATCACTTAGTTTTATATTATTTTTAAAATTGTTATTAATGGTATTATTTTATTTTATACATAATTAATAAAAGAATATTTTTTATTCCTCAGTTTTTTCATTGTCATATTAAATAAATAAGTTCTTAATATAAAAAATATTAAACAATAATATGTTCGTACTATATTTCAAAATAATTTTCAGTCATGGAAAAATTGTCTTAAAATTAAATTAGTACGTTAAGAAAAATTAAATATAAATGCATGAATTGCAATAATAAATATAGGACTAGTATTTTTTGATAAGTATTCATATCAATGTAATAAAATAACAGTGTATATCAATGTCTGGAAAGCCTAATTCGTTAACAAACAAAAAGGATTAGTTTTATTAACAGACGGCGTTAGTAACTCGTTCCCATATGTGTTTGCACAACAGTCTGTAGTGTCTCTCGAAGCCACCGACGAGTGTTTGACAATAATTTCCCCGTTAATCCACTTACCCACAGACTGGTATATTGATTTCGTTGGGAGATGGCCGCCGAATGCGACGGTATTTTGACAAGGGGGCTGGCAATCCGACACCGCAACTGGAAGGAGAGAGGCCGCCCCCCCCTTCACGGGAATATCGGGTGTCGTGCTGCCTTGCACACACCGCACAACAAAAATAATACAGAAGCCCTTTCGGTGCAATTACCAGTCGATAAGTGTTTGTCAATCGATCCGATAAGCTTGACGGCAAGATTTTGTATTTGTAGGTGTTCGCCTTGCTCAAATAAAATTTAAAATCCGCAAGTGGGGGGGTGAAAAACGTTCGGGGCGGGAATTTGTATTTAATAAATTGTAATTGATCTGGAAGTTTCCGAGCTCGGGAAGTTTATGCATGCGGACGAGCTTTCCGAAGCTTCCAAACAAGATATCCCCGAAAAGTTTTAAAAAATATTAAATGTCCAACTCATTACAACTTCCCGAAGGTCTTCCATACATTCTTTTAATTAAGTTGTAAAATTAAATACTTGCGAAACTTCCTAAACGTTTCGAATCGAAAGGGGCTTACTAACTTTCCTCCAAGATAGTTACATCAAACGACAGAAACTTCGCTTGAACCTTAATTAAATATCAATTAAGAGGCATTTCCTAGGGAAAAACGCAAACACACAGATAAAACATCCGTCGTCCCATCGCGGAGGATCGCCCTCACCGTCCTGACCTTGCCCGGAGGCCTCCCGAGCCCCGGCCCGAACTTTTTAATAACTCCACGAAAACCAGTTTCGTTTGGCTCGGCCCCGGCATAATGCATCTGTCACTCACGCGGCCGTTTCGGCGATCGAAAAAACGAAAAAGCGACTTATGCTAATTCCGATATCAACATAGATATTAAAAAAATAATAATAAAAACGGCCATACAGACGGCCCGAGCCTAATTACACTGCATGGCCATTTTTTTTTTCTTTTTTCGTCCTGCCTGTGCCCCCATTTGAGATTTACATGGGGATTTGACGCGATGCAAGGTCGAAGTGTCTGACGAAACGGATTCGTTGATTGTGTTGCGTTTTTTATTGCTGCTGCGAAGATGGTGGTGGCAAAAAATACGCTGAAACTGTTTCGGAGATCTAACGATCGTTTAGATTGAGATTCGGGCGAAATTAATGGACGCTGGACCATTCAATATGTTGATGAGAAATATATGAGTAACATAATGGACAGTTTTGACTCATCATTTGTTTTGTTTAGTAATTGTCTGTTAATGTAACGGGGAAAGGAAGGAAAGGAGATTTTAATATATTTAATTATTTAGTTTCACATTTATTATAGTACCCATAAGGGCCCTAACAATTTTCGGAAAACGCTAAAGACGCAAATACATCACATCTAAACAATGAAATGGATCATAAATTAAAAAGTAATAAGATATTTGATGAATTATACAACTAAAACCAATTAAAAAAAAATTGAAACTAGATATAATACAATAATAATATCTCAGTAATAACTAAAATATTTCTAATCGAATAATTTTATTTTAATTCTAACCTTTTTGAAATTATTTTACTTAATATCATAATAATTTAAAAAATTACAAAAAGGAAATTTCTCATTAATATTTTTTATATTAAAAGTTTATCATAATAATTAAAAATTTTGTTAATATTTTTTATTATGTAATATATTATTAATAATTATTGAGTTAAATAATAATAATAATATTTAAAGAAATAATTACTTTACCATAATTGTTATTTAATATTTATTTATTTAATATAATAATTGAAATATCAGAAAAAATTATTATCATACATACAATAAAATAATAATATTATAAAAAATATATATATATGAAATTTAAAATTAGGTTAATATATTTTATTAGTTTGTTCCAATTTTTTATACGAAAGGTGGCTATTTAAAATTTTTTGTTAATTATTAATTTAATTTAAATTTATATTTAAAGATATTAGTGTAAATATAAAATCTTCTTAATAATTTTATTATGTCACAATAAAATAGTTGTTTTGAAATTATTTAAATTAATAATTTAATTTTTATTTATATAATAATTTTATACAATAAAAATATTTTGTATATAATATTTAATATATTTTTTTGATATTATTATTACATCCCTCTTAACAAATAATATTAATTATTTTTATTTGTTATATTATTGATAATAATAATAATTTCATTATTTTACAATAAAATAGTTGTTTCAACATTTTAAATTAATTTTTATTGATATGAAAATTTTATACAATATAAAATATTTTGCATATAATATTTGATAATTATTTTATAACATTATTATTCAAAATCTCTTAAATAGAAAATAATATTAATAATTTTTATTTATTATATTATTATTAATAATAATTTTATTATGTTACAATAAAATAGTTGTTTTAAAATTATTTAAATTAATAATTAATTTTAAATTAATTTTTATTGATATAATAATTTTGTGCGACTTTTTCATGTATTTTATATAAAATAAAAAATATCTTTCATATATACAAAATAAAAATGTATGTATAATATATTTCTAATATTTAAAAACAAATTAATATATTAATTAACAAAACGTTTTTGTAGTACATTAATAATAATTTCATTAGAGAAATAATTTAAATTAAATAGTAAATAATATTAATTATTTTTATTTATTATATTAATATTAATAATAATTTTATTATGTTACAATAAAATAGTTTTGAAATTATTTAAATTAATTATTAATTTTAAATTAATTTTTATTGATATTATTATTACATCCCTTTTAAAAAAATAATATTAATTATTTTTATTTGTTATATTATCGATAATAATAATTTCATTATTTTAAAATAAAATAGTTGTTTCAAAACTATTTAAATTGACAATTAATTTTAAATTAATTTTTATTGATATAATAATAATTTTATACAATAAAAAAATATTTTATATATAATATTTAATATTTTTTATGACAATTTTTATTTATATGAAAATTTTATACAACATAACATATTTTACATATAATATTTAATAATTATTTTATAACATTATTAAAAATCTCTTAAATAGAAAATAATATTTATTATTTATTATATTATTATTATTAATAATTATTTTGATACAATGAAATAGTTGTTTTGAAATTATTTAAATTAATAATTAATTTTAAATTAATTTTTATTGATATAATAATTTTATACTATAAAAAATTATTTGTATATAATATTTAATATTTTTTATAATAATGTAATATAAAAATATCCCTCTTAAAATAAAAAATAATACTAATTATTTTTATCTGTTATATTATTGATAATAATAATAATTTCATTATTTTACAATAAAATAGTTTTTTTGAAATTATTTAAATTCATAATTAATTTTAAATTAATAAATTAAATATTATAATAATTTTATACAATAAAAATATTTTGTATATAATATTTAATATTTTTTATGACATTATTATTGAAAACTTCTTAAAATAAAAAATATTAATTGACAATTTTTTATAATAAATTTTTAAAAATAATTTTCTGTATATTACAAAGAAGCAACTTCTTTTTCTTAATTAATTTTATTAATATGAGTGTATTCTTATACAATAAATAAGTAAAAATTATTCCAAAATTATAAATAATAACATATTAACATACATATTAAATAATTTTGCCGTTTATTTAATATTTAATAAACGAGTGTCAAAAATGATTTAATATATTTTTTATTGTTCAAATTATTAGTTAAATAATAATAATACTTAAGAATTAATTACTTTAAAACAACCCTTGTTACCAAAATTGTTATTAAACATTTATTTAAACATTTTAAATTTCATATATATATATATGAAATTATATATATGAAATTTAAAATTAAGATGATATATTTTATTAGTTTATTCCAACTTTTTATACAAAAGGTGGCTATTTAAAATTTTTTGTTAGTTATTAATTTAATTTAAATTTATATTTAAAGATATTAGTGTAAATATAAAATCTTCTTCACGCACATTCAGTAAGCTTATTTAATAATTTTAATAATAATAATTTTTCTTAATTAATTTTATTAATATGAGTGTATTCTTATACAATAAATAAGTAAAAATTATTCCAAAATTATAAGTAATAACATATTAATATACATATTAAATAATTTTGCCGTTTATTTAATATTTAATAAACGAGTGTCAAAAATGATTTAATATGTTTTTATTGTTCAAATTAAGACATAATAACTAAATAATTTAATCACAAGTTATTAATACTAATTTTATTTATTTTATTGTCAGAATTTTCCCAAATTTATAAATTAATTTATTATTATCAACATATCAAACGAATTTTAGTCAACAGCATTGTAAAATACAATCCAATATAAATATGCATTTTCTATTTTATATAAAACTCGTCTATTTTTAGACAATATGCAACATAATAAATTTTGACAAAAACAAAACCATGCATAGATATTTCAAAATTTAGTATCTTAAGTTTTTCGAACGGCCACTAATTTTAGAAGTTTGAGAAATGTCAACAACGATGCAAATCAACAAAAATATTCAATAAACTAGCTTTGGTTGTCTAGAAAATCTACATATCCCTGCACATTTCTTGCCAGCGATGATACATGTTTGTCGGACGCGAATTTATGGACGTCGTTCCATATTTATTTTTCAACTTGTTGAAATCGCCGGCGAACTAATCGAAAAGTGCAACCCCATAACGCACAGGAACGTATATAAATATGTTCGGGGCGGCGGCGGGCGCCGAGTTCCGGGGGCGAATGTTTGTCCGCGATTAAATCGTGCGGAACCCGATTCGGATATTTTATTGAATCCAGCACACAACCCGTTATTGTGCGACGGCACTGTTTAGCGTTACGTTTACAAAACCGCCCCTAAATCATACCGTGGATATTCAGCCGTACGAATCCAATTTGGATCACTTAAATTCGGGTTAATGAAGAGAATCGGCCCAACGAATATTAATTAACGTGCGTTCGCACGGGGCGTTTTAAATTGTTGCCGGCGGATTAATTATTTTATTTAACTGAATCGGTGGAACGTTGAGGATAATTAAATTATTGGGAATGTGTTAAATTTTGTTGAATGTGCACGTTACTTTTACATGTGTTGGCAAATTTGGTTTCGGGGGTTTAGGCCTAATTTAATTTGCAAATTATTTTCACATAAAAATTAAATTATGTAAAATGTTTATTTAATTTAGCCTTTGGGCCAGAATATTTCTGGTCATGAATTTATATTTTGATGATGAACATGAAATTTATTGTTATATAGGCAATTTAAACACATACATCAGATATTTTTGTCTATACGGATTAATTTAAAATATTTAATTTTCATATTTTAAATAAATTTTTATTTGAGATTAGTTTAACTTTATGTAATAAAAATAATTTATCTCAAAATTCTAAATAATAATATTTTAAATACAAATACGAAATTAATTATTCATATAATATTTCAACAGCACTTTTTCATATATTAATCAATGAATATAACTTAATAATTAATAATAATATATTATTACATAAAAAAATGTATTATTAATAATATTATTATTTTATATGTGTACAATAAAAAAATAATATTTCTTATTTTGGTTTCTTCATTTAATTTTCATATTTTAAATAAATTTTTATTTGAGATTAGTTTAACTTTATGTAATAAAAATAATTTATCTCAAAATTCTAAATAATAATATTTTAAATACAAATACGAAATTAATTATTCATATAATATTTCAACAGCACTTTTTCATGTATTAATCAATTAATATATCTTGATAATTAATAATAATATATTATTACATAATAAAAATGTATTATTAATAATATTATTATTTTATATATGTACAATAAAAAAATAATATTTCTATTTTTGGTTTCTTCATTTAATTTTCATATTAAATAAATAAATTTTTAGTATAATATGCATTTAAAATATTTTTCATAAATGTTACATTAAATCAGTTAATTCTTTAAATATTATTAAATTTAACTAACTAATTAATTAATAATAATGTAACATTATACAAATTTTTATGTAATAAAAATTGTTTAAGGCTGCAATTTTTTAAATATTAATTAAATAATGAAAATATCTTAATAATTAATAATATTAAATGTAAATATAAATCAAAATAAGTGTATATATATATGTATCACATACATACACAAGATTTAATTACTTAGTTTTATATTATTATAATTGTTATTAATAATATTGATAATAATATTATTTTTTTTATATTCATTATTAATAAGAGAATATTTTTTATATTTAAATATTAATTAATTAATAAATGTACCTTATTTTTTTACATAATAAAAATATATTACTTCTATAATAATTATATTAATAATATTAAATATTTTATAAGCGTTGTATTAAATGATATTATTATTATTAATAAAAATTCAAATGGAATAAACTTAAAAAACAGCTATTATTGTAACTTTGTAACTGTATGAAATTATTGTTAATAATATATATATTTTTTACATTAATTAATTTTTATATATATATATATATATATATATATATATATATATATATACATATATATATATATATATATATAGAATTAATTAAATTTATGATTGATCCTAATTTAAAAACTACTGTTTTTATAAACACTTTGTTAATTAAATTTTTTTACATTATCATGTTTTTTTAAAATTTTCCAAAGTAGCCCATTAAATATTATATAAACAAGATAAAAAACCTCTATTAAATATTAGACAAAGGGGACAATTATTTTTAAGTGTTTTTTAAAATATTATTACATAGAATTTAAAAATAACGTACTTTTAGTATAAATATTTATCGAATTTTAATAAAATACATAAAATTAATTAACAAAAATTATATTTAAAATCTATGTTCTAAAATATAAAATTTGTGAAAAAATCACTAATTAATATATTAAAAGGCATTTTTAAAATATTTTTATTTATTTTAATGTTAATAAAACTCCATCTAGATGGATAAATAATTATAATATTGTTAATTATTTTTTTATATATTAACATATTTTGAAATATTAGGAAAATTTTGTAATAGAGTTATATATAGTTTATATTATAAAATAATATTTACAATATATAAAACATTAATTAAAAAAATAAAATTATTATTTTCATGGTGTTTCTATAATAGGTGGTCAAAATTTAAGAGAAATTAGAACAAGTTCAATAGTAAAGAAAACATAGCCCCTCAAAATTAAATTTCAAAAATTGTTTCTTCTCTTATTTCTGTAACCTTTGATCCAATTGTGTATAAATTTGAGAAGTATTTTAAAATATGTACCTACAATTCAGTGAATTTTTTCCGGGGGTGCTCTGCTTTTTGTTGCCCTATTTTTATACGACATTGAATATTTTTATATTCTTTATACCATTTAGAAGTAAAAAGATTAACTCAGATATTCAGTTTTCAGATATTTCAGTTTTAATGTTAATGAAGAAAATTAAAGTGACCATTACAACAGAAATATTTTGTAAAGAATTTGAAAAGCTTTAAAAATTTAAGTTTTAAAAATATTCGTAGTAAATAAGCTAAGAATTAGGGGGGATTCCCCCGAATCTACGCCACTGTTACAACATGACAAAAGTATACTACATTAAATTATAGATATGTATTTTAGCATAATACATACCAAATTTAAACATGATTGAACCAAAGGTTACATTAATATAAGAAACTTTTTTTGAAATTTAAATTTAGGGGGCTCTATTGTCTTCAGAAAAACTTTTGATAGAATATTTTAAAAAAAATTAAAATTTGATTTAATAAATTATCATCATCAATTTAGTTTAATTATTTTTTTGTAATATTAGTAATAACAATTTAGTTTAATTAGATCCTTTAGATCCTTTAGATTCTTTAGATTCTTTAGATTCTTTACATTTTTTACATTCCTTACATTAAGATTAAGATTTTTAAAATTCTTAAGATTCTTAAGATTCTTTAGATACTTTACATTCTTTACATTCTTTACATTCTTTACATTCCTTACATTCTTTACATTCTTTACATTCCTTACATTCTTTACATACCAAATTTAAACATGATTGGACCAAAGGTTACATTAATATAAGAAACTTTTTTTGAAATTTAAATTTAGGGGGACTCTATTGTCTTCAGAAAAAAATTGAAAAAAAAAATATTTAAATTTTCTTCATTTAATTATTTTATAATAACATTTTTAATCAATATTAAATAATAATAATAATATAAATTAAACACACATTATTTAACTTTCGATAAAATTTAAAAAAATAAAATAAAATTTGATTTAATAAATTATCATCATCAATTTAGTTTAATTATTTTTTTGTAATATTAGTAATAACAATTTAGTTTAATTAATTTTTTTAATATTAATAATATGAAGTGATAAATAATAGGTGATAAGTGATATCTAGAAAATAATAATTAAAGGGTGATATATTATAGATGATATTTTATAGACATTAGGTGACAGATATTAAGAGGATAGTAAATGATAGGTGATAGATGACAGATAGTAGGTGATAAGTGATAGTATACAGGCGATAAATGATAGGTGATGATGGGTGATACATGATAGACTGATGAACAAATTTTAAATAACCACAGTAATATTTTTATGACAAACTATTATGATCCCAAACAAGAGTGAGACACACAAGTAATAGAACCTCACAGAAAATCAGAGATTAAAACAGGCAAATAGGACCTTGATCCCAACTATGAATTATGTCTCTCGATTCTAGAATAAACCAATACAACAACTTCCTACTAATCAGATTTGATTGGTTAATAACAGAGACGATATATATATATATACATATATATATATTATAAATTGAGACACGCACACAATGGGGATTTGTACGCCATTAGGATTTGCATATGAAATTAATAAGTTGTTATGAAAATCAGGCCGTATGGAATCTGTTTGGCAATGTGGGCACGTGTTGCTATATTTAAAACGACAGTGGTTGGTTGCGAGTTTGGTCACGCGTTCAAATTAATTAAATTTCGTCTGTCTGTTTTTGGAGAAACCTTGCAGAAACCCTTTTTTACTGCCGGAACGTGAAACGGCCGGCCGACGTCCCCCGTCCCGGAGTCCCGGACCGACGAACACGCAGTTTCGCGTGAATATGATTAAGTTTTTTTTTTTTCGGCTGCACTGTTTCAATTAGCTTAATTGAGTGAGCATCTTGGAACGGCGATCTTTTCGGGAGGCGAACGAATAAAGTTTCTTGCGTCGTAAATCCTGATAAATTATTGTTGTTCGGTCGTAAGTCATTAATCAAAATATGCCAATGTAGTCAGATTTCAATAAGGAATTGATATGGGAGCAGGAATAACCTCTGCAAACGTTAAAATTCTAAGCGAAATAAATTATCTTGGTGCGGTAATTTATCACACCAGTTCGTTGCTAACATTAACTATGTTATATCGGTTTCTTTTTTTTTTTGGGGGGCAGGCGAATGCGAAAATCAATTCCTGCGAGATAAGTGGAATTAAAATAGCATGTGTTTAACAATTGCTCAGTAATAGAACGGATGTAAAGACAATTTAAGTAAGTAAACGTTTTAGGTTCGCAGATTAAACGATTCAATCAATCATTTTAATGTTTCTAATTTAGAACGTTGCGGGTAAAACATCGAGCCATTAGACCTAATGTTAATAACAAATATAAGTGAAAGTACCAATGACAAAATTGGTACTATCGATTAAATATATAAAACTGATGACATTTTTACTTAATAATTCCTAAAAGCGTGACACACAACGTTTAAATTACCACATATATTTATTTATTCATTACATCGAGAAATCAATGAAACGGTTTACTTTATATAACTCATATTTATAAACATTTCACAATGTGCGAATTGAAATACAATTATGTTATTCATTAGATGAAAACCGGGCCCTAATTATGATTTCCTCAATAAATTATGCACGTGGTTTAGATAATACACGATATTACAATACTTGTTCTACAGAAGTTGACCACACGTTTAATTATGCACAAAATTAAATTACTGCATGTGAATTGATTATTACTGGTTTATCAACAAATTTTTGAATAAAATTCAATTTATCTGTGGTTAGTTTACTATGTTGCTTCTTTAATTAATTATTTTTAGAATTTAAAACAAGATAATATTCAAAAGTAATAAAATATATAAGTAATAAAATATATATTGGTTAGAGTATTACAAATTTTCTTTGTCTCTTATTTTTTATCTATCTTTTATCAACTATAGTCTGTCGTATATCATTTACTTTAGGTTCTATAGATTCCTTAGATTCTTAAGATTCTTAAGTTTCTTTAGATTCTTTAGATCCTTTAGATTCTTTAGATTCTTTAGATTCTTTAGATACTTTAGATTCTTTAGATTCTTTAGATTCTTTAGATTCTTTAGACTCTTTAGATTCTTTAGATTCTTTAGATTCTTTAGATTCTTTAGATTCTTTAGATTCTTTAGATTCTTTAGATTCTTTAGATTCTTTAGATTCTTTAGATTCTTTAGATTCTTTAGATTCTTTAGATTCTTTAGATTCTTTAGATTCTTTAGATTCTTTAGATTCTTTAGATTCTTTAGATTATTTAGATTCTTTAGATTCTTTAGATTCTTTAGATTCTTTAGATTCTTTAGATTCTTTAGATTCTTTAGATTCTTTAGATTCTTTAGATTCTTTAGATTCTTTAGATTCTTTAGATTCTTTAGATTCTTTAGATTCTTTAGATTCTTTAGATTCTTTAGATTCTTTAGATTCTTTAGATTCTTTAGATTCTTTAGATTCTTTAGATTCTTTAGATTCTTTAGATTCTTTAGATTCTTTAGATTCTTTAGATTCTTTAGATTCTTTAGATTCTTTAGATTCTTTAGATTCTTTAGATTCTTTAGATTCTTTAGATTCTTTAGATTCTTTAGATTCTTTAGATTCTTTAGATTCTTTAGATTCTTTAGATTCTTTAGATTCTTAAGATTCTTTGGATTTTTTAGTTTCATTAGATTCTTTAAATTCTTTAGATTCTTTACTCACTTTTATAGTACATCTGTCATCTATCGTTTATTATTTATCAATCATTACAGCTTTTTATATTATTATATTTATTTTTTTAAATTTATTATATAACATTTTTATGGCAAATATATTTATATATTTCATTTATTTTTTTATAAAAAATATTATTTTTTTAACATTAAATTTACTGGAATCAAGTGTCATTCATCATTACTCAATATTTACCATTAATTTAACAAAATAATTCCAAATATTATTTATTATTTATTACGTTTTTTTTAATTTATTTTTTTATTGTTAATATACACCTATTTAACAGTTTCTTTGATACTTTAACTGCATCATCTATTATCAATCATCTGTCAACTATCATATATCTTCTATCATCTACCATATATCGTCTGCCATGTGTCTTCTATCATCTTTCATCTATTATCTATCATCTATCATCTATCATCTATCACCTATCATCTGTCAACTATTATCTCTCATCACCATTAATAATCCTTGACTTATTATTTATGGTTTACAACAGTTTATATTATTTATTAATAGCATATCTCAAAAGTTTTTTATTTTAAAAATATTATGTATATCTCTAATTAGCCATTTTTTGAAATTTACGATTTAACATCTATTATGAAAAATATTTATATTCTATTTAAATTTTTTATTAAAGTAATTATTATATTTGTTTAATTCTAAATTTACTAGAATCAACAGGTTGTTTGGTATAAAAATATGTTTTAATCATATATATTTTATAAAATTTATTATTCCATATTTTTATGATAAATATATTTATATACTTCATTTATTTTTTTATAAAAAAAGTAATTATTCTACTTCTTTAATATTAAATTTACTGGAATCAACAAGTTCCTTAATGTTTTATTACGTTTTAATAAATATAAAATTTATCACCTATGACCTATCATGGCTCATCATTCCCTATTAATATAATATAATAATTTCAAGTATTATTTAACATTTATTACGCTTTTTATTTAATTTTTTTTAATGTCAAATAATTTATTTTTTTTGTTAATATTTAACAGTTTTTCTGTTACATAAATGATATTTTATGTATCAACTTTCTGTCATCTGTCTTCTATCATCTGTCATCTATCATTTATCATCTATCATATATCGTCTGCCAAGTGTCTTCTATCATCTTTCTTCTATCATCTGTCATGTATCATATATTATCTATCATCTATCGTCTATTATCTATCATCTAACATCTATCATCCATCATCTATCATTTATCATCTGTCATCTATCGTCTATCATCTATCATCTAACATCTATATTCTATCATCTGTCATCTAATATCTATCAATGATCTGTCATTTATCATCCATCCTTTATCACCATTAATAATCCTTATTATTTATTATAAATTTTATATAAACCTGAAGTTTTTAATTGTATAACGTATCTCAACTGTTTTCTTATTTTAAAAATATTATGTATATCTCTGATTCATATAAAATTGGCAAATATTTTATTCTTTAATAATTTTATTATATTCTTTTTAAATTTTTTATTAAAAAACTAATTATTATTCTTGTTCAATACTAAATTTACAAACGGTGTTACTTGATATAAAAAATATTATATTTTAACCATATACATTTTATAAAATTTATCATCTGGCGTCTGTTATGGCGTATTAATAGACCTAATTTACAGTTTTTCTGTTCCTTCATCTATCATCTGTCATCTATCACCTGTCATTTATCATTTTTCATAGATCATCCATCATAATCTTTGACGTATTGCATTATTTATCATTTATTGCAATAGTTTATATTATTTTAATTTATAAAAATTTTTAATAAATCTAAAATTATCAATTATATCATGTCTGAATAGTTTTTATTTTATAAAAAAAATTTTATTTATCTTTAATTAATAAAAATTTGGTTATTTTTAGAAAGTTTATCTTTATCATCTTCACATTATAAACATTTACATTATTAATAATATTAAATTTGCAGAGTCAACAGGTTTCTTGCTTAAAAATAATATTTTAAGTCATTTGTTACCAAATATTTACCATTTATTTTATTTTTAATTCCACATAATTTATTTTTTTATTATTACTGACACTTTGTTCAGCATCTAATCTATAATAATTTAAAATATATCATGTATGGTCTTGTTCCTTTATCTATCTGTCACTATCTGCTCTGTTTTGTTGTTTCTTGTCACTTTTATTGCTTCCTTTTATTTTCGCCCGATCTCCCGATACATAATAAATACATTATCCATAATATTCGCCTATCTTTATAAATAATTCAAACAACGTTCGGCGCATACATTTTGTTGAGCAAAAGAAAAAAAAATTTACGATTCGTCTTGATTTATATTCAAAATTTTTATGTTCCTTAATATAGACACCGACTTATTTATATTTTTTATAGCGTTTTTACGATCACTTTTATAGTTGGTCCCATCGTTTGATAACTGCATTTCAAGACGCGCTTATTTTTTCGTTTATTTTTTGCGCCGTTTATTGCTAATGGCTGCTTTACAACATCATAAACAATGCGCACATGTGAGCGGCAACGAGAGCTTTTTTGGCCACAACCAACTTCGACAAAGTGTTGTGCGCAAAACTAGTTGCCAAGCTGTATAAATTAAACATAACCCGAACAACGGTTCCATTTATAAATCGCAACTGCATCGAAACACAACAATAATAATAATGGATCAATTGAAAGGCGGTCCGTTACGACCGAAAACTGAATGGGAGACGCAAAACTGCACGAACATCTGCCCCGTCCATTGAATTCCGGTCCCGGTGTGCGCCGCAAGGACACGTTCGGCGGCCGATTTGATCGCGTCTGCACTTAATGGTGTAAAGTGCGTTTTTATATGCGGCAGGTCAGTGGGTCCGGTTGTAGCCCGGGCCATTGGGGTTTGTTTATTTGGCGATTTGAAAGTGGGACAAGGTTAGAGGATCCCCGGCCCCTCAGGAACAAGATTCGGGCACCGGCCGGATGTGTGCTTGTATGTTGTGACACGAGGTGGAACGGCGGTGGCGTTAAGTCCGTTCCGTTTCCAATTCTTCCGTTGGATTTTCCTTCTCGGCCGTCGTGGATTTATCGAGAGCGATCGCAGTTTAAAATGAAACTTATGCCGGCCGTTAATCAAAGTGTATTGCATCCTGGCAAATGTGGTCATTTTATGTCTGACAATAAACTAGTCGAAAAAGCGAGATGCTCTCTCGCAATGATTTAGTGGCTGTGGCGCAAAACTTAGCCCGTCTGGCCCGTTTAATATTTATCACAGACGAATGGACATGCTTAATCGCGGTTTATTCTGCCAGTTTTTCTTGATAAAGGAGATACAATGTTTGCCGTTACGACTGTCCGACTTGCAGACGATTTACTAATGGAAAGAAATCACTGCTTCCCTTCTTCAACTATTTAGAATCATTATTATCACTTTGGGAATGTTCTAAAATTTCTCCAGGCTAATTTGTTTGTAGGATGCAGGAGGGGAGACGTCATTTGTATTTCTATTACAAATATTATTTATCATTATTATAAAATTAAAATTTTGTCAATATTTTATTACATTATTTATCAGTTTCATTTGTCTTTCTTTGTCTATCATCATATCATTTATTGTTTATTATTTATCATCCAGTTTTTCCTTACTGTATTTTATCATTTATCAATTATCATTTATCACCATTAATTTATGAATGTACTATTTATTTATTTTTTATCGTTCACCTATAATCCACAATCATCTATCATCATGTATCGTTCTTCATCTATCATATCTGTATCATCTGTAGTTCTTCATCTATCATATATCATTTACTGTTTATCATTTACCGTCTAGCTTTCCCCTACTGTCCTTTATCCTTTATCAATTATCATCTATCATCATGTATCCTTCTTCATCTATCATTTATTGTTTTTTCCATTGTCTTTTACCATTTATCAATTGTCATCTATCATCATTAATTTATTATGATATATACCATTTATCTTTAGTCGTTAATGTATAATCTATAATTATCTATCGTCATCTGTAGTTCTTCATCTATTATATATCATTTACTGTTTATCATTCATCGTCTAACCTTCCCCTACTGTCTTTAATCCTTTATCAATTATCATCTATCACCATTAATTTATTATGATGTGTTCTATTTATTTTTTATATTTCACCTATAATCCACAATCATCTATCATCATGTATCGTTCTTCTTCTATCTTATATCATTTACTATTTTTTCCACTGTGTTTTACCATTTATCAATTATCATTTATCATCATTAATTTATTATGATATATACCATTTATCTTCTGTCGTTAATTTATAATCTAAAATTATCTATCGTCATCTGTAGTTCTTCATCTATCATATATCATTTACTGTATATCATTTATCGTCTAACTTTCTCCTACTGTCTTTTATCATTTATCAATTACCGTCTATCACCATTAATTTATTATGATGTGTACAATTTATCTTTTATCGTTCATCTACAATCCACAATCATCTATCATCATGTATCGTTCTTCATCTATCTTATCTATCTCATTTATTGACATCTTCTTCATCTCATTTATTGTTTTTTCCATTGCCTTTTGCCATTTATCAATTATCATCTATCATCATTAATTTATTATGATATATACCATTTATCTTTTGTCGTTAATTTATAATCTATAATTATCTATCGTCATCTGTAGTTCTTCATCTATCATATATCATTTACTGTTTATCATTTATCGTCTAGCTTTCCCCTACTGTCTTTTATCATTTATCAATTATCGTCTATCACCATTAATTTATTATGATGTGTACTATTCATTTTTTATATTTCACCTATAATCTACACTCATCTATCATCATGTATCATTCTTCTTCTATCTTATATCATTTATTGTTTTTTTCACTGTCTTTTGCCATTTATCAATTATCATCTATCATCATTAATTTATTATGATATATACCATTTATATTTTGTCGTTAATTTATAATCTATAATTATCTATCGTCATCTGTAGGTCTTCATCTATCATATATCATTTACTGTTTATCATTTATCGTCTAGCTTTCCCCTACTATTTTTTATCATTTATCAATTATCATCTATCACCATTAATTTATTATGATGTGTACTATTTATCTTTTATCGTTCATCTACAATCCACAATCATCTATCATCATGTATCGTTCTTCATCTATCTTATCTATCTCATTTATTGTTTTTTCCACTGTCTTTTGCCATTTATCAATTATCATCTATCATCATTAATTTATTATGATATATACCATTTATCTTTTGTCGTTAATTTATCTATAATTATCTATCGTCATCTGTAGTTCTTCATCTATCATATATCATTTATTGTTTATCATTTATCATCTAGTTTTTCCTTACTGTCTTTTATCATTTATCAATTATTATCTATATCCAATAATTTATTATGATATATACATTTTATCTTTTATAGTTAATCTATAATCTATAAATATATATGGTCATCTGTCTTTTCATCTATCATTCATTATTTATCCTATACCATTTATCTTTTATCGTTCATCTAAGGTTCGTCATTTATCATAATCATTTGTTGTCATCATTACAATCATCATATCAAATAATGAAAGGCTGATGAGAAAAAATAGATGATAAGTGATAAATGATATGATGATAAACAAAAGATAATAAGTGAAATTGATAAGTGATTGAAAAGATATTAAGTAAATATGATATATAAGGATGATCTATGGATGATGATAATAAATAAAAGGTAATTGAGAAAATCTACATGATAAGTGATAAATGATGGAGTGATAGGAGAATCATAGATGATAATTATATAATTATAAATGATAGATGAAAGATGATATGTAATAATACACGAAGAACTAATAATTGATATAAGATGAATTTCTATCTTTTATCATTTATCAATTATTAGAATTAACATTTATTATAATATAATAAATAATATAACATTTTTAATCTATAATCATCTATCATCATCTATCGTTCTTCATCTATCATATATCATTTATTGTTTACCATTTCCCTATGATCGATCATTTATCATTTATCAATTATCATCTATTATCATTAATTTATTATGATATATACCATATATCATTTATTGTTTATTATTTATGATACAGCTTTTCCCTACTGTTTTTTATCATATATCAATTATCATCTACCACCATTAATTTATTTTGATATATATCACTTATATTTGATAGTTCATCTATAATCTATAATCATCTAGTGTTGCTCATCTAACATATATCTTTTATTATTATCATTACTTAATATTTTGTCAATCATTATCATAATATGACTTATCCTCATATAATTTATCACTTATTACCTCCCTTTCCTCAGTGGCCTATATATCATTTATTATTGTCATTATTTAATATTTTTTTAATCATTTCCTCAGCTGTCTTTATTTACCAATTATCATCTAACCTTTGTCTATCATATTATCTTTTATCACTTATTACCAATCTTTTCCCACCTGTCTTTTATTATTTATCAATTATCTTCTATCACCATTCGTTGATAATCCTCATATATCATTTGTTATTGTCAATATTTAATATATTTTCAATAATTTATTATCACTTATCACTTCGTCTATTATTTATCATTTTTCATTTATCATTTAATGTTTTTATGTATCGTTCATATAATATCATTCATCGTTCTTCATCTAGGATATATCATTTAATTATATTATCATTATTATTATTAAGATTTAATATCTTGTCAGTCATTTATCATCCTTTTTCTATCATCATATCATTTATCAATTATCACCTATCAACAATCATTTATCGTAATACCAATTATTGTTTATCGTTCATCTATAATTATTTATATATTATCTTTTATCAATTATCATTTATCGTCTTTCGTTCATTAGTTATCATTTATCATATATCATTCTTCATGTATCATTACTTCGTCATCTTTCATCTTCACCATTCATTTATAATAATACAACTCATTATTTTATTCATCGTTCATTTATAATCCTTCACAACTTTTGTCGTTTATTAATTATCATTTATCGTTCTTCGTCTCTATTATTTATCTTTTATCATCCATCTTTTGTCACTCAATATTTTATGAATTATCATTTATCGTCCTTGTCCATTATTTATTATTTATCATCTATTTTTTTGTCATTTAATATTTTTATGTATCGTCCGTATCCTTCATATATCATTTCATTACTGATACCTTAATAACTATCATCTTCCTTTTTTCATCTATCATATATTCATATCACTTATCAGTTTCACTTATCATCCTTTGACTATCATCATCATTTATGATTTACCACTTCATAACTATCTATTTATCTTTTGATATTCAATAATAATAATATTCATCTGTTATTTATCACTTCTTCATTTAAAATTTCATAATTTTCATCCATCGACTGTCACATATCATTCTTTTCTTCATCTATTTAGAATTTTGGGATTGGTCAAAAATTCCTCCCCACTAATCCGTTTGTAGGTTATAGAAGAGATTTCATTTGTATCTCAATTTCAAATTTTCTTGACATCTTTCGACACGGACACAATGCCCTGTTAATAAAATATTTCAGCTCGGATGGATCCGCATTGTGGACGGACGTTCCAATTTTCGCCGAGTTATCAGATTCCTCTTTCATAAAGCGAACATAATTCGCTCTTCATGCACCGGATGTCCGTCATCAAAAAAAAAAAAAAGGAAAATTAACAAAGCTGCAACAAAAGCCATCGCACAGTAAAAGAAACGCCGCGGCAGAAGTGGAGGTAGGATCTCGGATGAGTTTCCTCGTCCGGACCGAAAACCGCAATGACATAATGAGATACATTTAGTTCCATCAGGAAGGCCCGGTCGGCAATTTGCGATTCGCGAAACGGGAGAGCCGAATGCGCGGCACAATAGAAATGTGTCGGTTAATAAAGCATATCAAATAACAGCGTTCTGTTGTATTCCTGGAACATTATAACAATAACGTCGGCCATTAATAATTTTAAATAATTGCAATAATTATACGGTTTGCAAAACCGCGCTGTCTGGCTAAATAATTTCACGTGCACATTGGCGTTCGGACGCCATTAAATTGGGCGGAAAAATTATTTATTTATTCGTGGCATTGCGACTTTACATGTTTTGGCCCATTAGGACCCTTGAAAGTTCCATATTAATATTTATTTGGCTCCAGAAGGCTTCATTTAATAAGTGTCACTTTTCGTCTGTCTTTTATCATTTATCAACCATTATTTAACTTTCATTTTCTCGTATGAATTGTCATTTATTATCCCTTAATTATGATACCGTTTGTTATTTATCGTTCATCTCCTTTTATTTCATTTCTCATTAAATGATTTATCATTTATCTTTCATTATTTATCACCTATCTTTTGCCATTTCATATTTTCCATTCTTAATCTATTAATATTTATCATTTATCACATATCACTCTTTATTGTCCTCTATTAACAATTATCACTTTTTCATCTATCATCATTTTTCATTCATTTTTTATCATTATTTTACTTTCACTTATCATCATCAATCTATTATCACACCATTTATCGTTTATAATTTAGCTTTTCTCAATTTTTTTATATCATTTATCAGTTATCTTCCATTGTCATTTATTTGTCATACCATTTATTATTTATCGCTCATCCCAAATTATCACTTATCATCTTCTTACTATCTATTATTAACCATTTATCACTTATCAATCTATTATACCTTTTATTATTCATCATTCATCAATTAACATTCATCACCTAATATCTATCATCTGTCGTTTATCATTATTTCATTTATCATTTCATTCAGTTATTACCATTGTTTTTTTTTTAATATTTTTTATGTATCGTCCATCTTCTATATTTTTGTTTTTCATTTATCACATCTATCATTCATCATTCATCACTCATTATTTATCATTATTTCACTTTCACTTATCACCATTAATCTATCATCATATCATTTATAGTTTATCATTTATCATTTAGCTGCTCTCAACTGTTTTTTTTTATCATTTATCAATTATCTTCCATTGTTATACCATTTATTATTTATCGTTCATCCCAAATTATCACTATGGTAATATTACCATATATTATTAATTATTTATCACTTATCAGTTCATTATATCTTTTATTATTTATCATATCAATCATTTATTTTCATTATTTTTTTTAATATTTTTTATGTATCGTCCATATTTTTATTTGTCATTTATCACATCTGTCATTTATCATTCATTATTTATCATTATTTCACTTTCACTTATCATCATATCATTTACTGTTTATCATTTATCATTTACCTTCCCCCAACTGTTTTTTCATCATTTATCAATCATCTTCCATTGCCATTTATTTGTCATACCATTTATTACTTATCGTTAATCCCAAATTATCACTAATCCATCTTCTTACCGTCTAATCTTATCAGTTATCACTTTTCAGTTCATTCATCAATTAACATTCATCATATAATATCTGTTATACTATTTATTATTTATTAAATCAATCAATTATTGTCTATCATCTGTCGTTTATCATTATATCATTTATCATTTCATTCATTTATTACTATTATTATTTTTTATATATTTTTTATGTATCGTCCATCTTTTATATTTTTGTTTTTCATTTATCATTCATTATTTATCATTATTTACTTTCACTTATCATCATTAATCTATCATTATACCATTTATAGTTTATCATTTATCAATTATCTTCCATTGTTATACCAATTTATTATTTATCGTTCATCCCAAATTATTACTTATCATAGTATCGTTCATATTTTTGTTTTTCATTTGACACATATTACCCTTCAACTGTCAACTATCATTTATCATTTCTTCATATATAATTTAAAAAATCATCTATCGTTTTTCACCTATCATATATTATCTTTTGTCATTTAATTTTTTTTTATCATCATTATATCATCCTTCATCTATCATGTGTCATTTATCATTTCATCATTTATAATTTAATAATTATCATCTATAATTCTTCATTTTATATCTATCATGTATCATTTATTATTATTATTATTTAATATCTTGTCACTGTATTATGTCACTTATCAGTTGACTTATCATACTTACATGTATCATCTTCATATCACATATTATCTATCGGTACATCATTTATAATTTGATCATTCTTCATATATCATTTATAATTATCATTTATCTATTATCATATCATTTATCACTTATCTATCTTATATTTTTGTTTAATATTTTTATGTTCTATAATTTTTTTGATTTGTCATATTTCCTCCATCTTTCATTTATCATTTCATCATTTCAAATTTAATAATTATCATTTATTGTTCTTCATCTATTATCCATCACAAATCATTTATTATAATCAAAATTATTTATTATTTAATATTTGTTTGTCAATCTTTTATTATATCATTTATCAATTACATTGTACTTATCATCCTTCGTCTATAATCATCATTTATCATCGACTTCCCAACTTTCTTTTATGATTTATCAATTAACATTTATTTTTATCGTTCTTTTTTTTTAAGTAATAATCACTATTCCTTTCTATCCATTTCTGTCTTGCCTATTATTTTAAGTTGAGTTCAAAATTTTCTTAATATTTTGTTGTTTTGTTCCTTCTAGAGTTCTGTTTCATTTTTATTTAATAACAGTACTGATAAATTATACAATATTTTTGATAATATTCGCCTATCTCTATAAACATACTTTTTTATATCCCTCAATTGCCTTAAAAGAAATTGGGACCACTTAAAGAAAATTTGTAACAAACCGGCGTGTGTGTTGACCTCTTTAAACTGTATTATACATACAGATATTTCTCGAGAACAGTTGAAAGAGTCCAAAAACAACTTCGAAAGGACACTGGAACTTGCAAAAGTTTAGAGTAAATTTGCTCGACCTACATAGTTAGCCAAGCTTGTCGTAAGCATAAAAATCTAATCAAGGAATTATTATAGTTGATATCGTTTCGGAAACAAAGCCACCAAAAATTGTATTTCCACAACGGAACAAATAAAAAACGTGTTAGGTCCTCTTAAAACTGGTTGATTATATATTTATTTTTTTTGTTTCAGGTAAGATCTTTGGAGTCACACACTAAGGTAGAATTAAAAAAATTCACCACCCACGAACTTGGCTGACACGAGTAATCTATCAATGACTCAAGGTGAAATTTCTAAACAGCATTGGCCTAACCTGATTGCAACAATGTTGCAACAGGAAAAAAACGGCAAATCTTCTTTGCTTTCTACGCGGTTTTGCTGGAGTAATTTGGAATTAAACGAGATTAAATCTTACGGAAGGTCAGTTAACTGTAAAATGCATAAATAAAACGAAATACATAATACAATATCTGCATTTGATTAGGTGCCGGTAAGAAACAAGACAAACAATAGGTTTTAAGCGCGATCATTAATTCTTTCGTTTCTCCATTGTTAGCCGAGATTTATTATATTAATTCCAATATGCTTTCTCGACAAATTAAACCTCTTTTGTGTGTTTTTTTTTCTCCTTCATACGGATTAGAAATTAAAATCAAGTCGGCGGTTACGTAACCAAGTAATTCGAACAATCCTACAACTACACGGTGTGGCTCAAGATCCTTGCAACCTTTCATTTATAACTCTTTTTCAACAATTCGACGTCTTCTATATTTTTTTACAGTTAAAAAGTGGGATGTTATCCATCATTTACCAAAAATTTTCTATCATCTGTCCTCTATCATCGGTTATGTACCATCTATCACATATTATTTATCATCTACCATATACCGTTTATCATCTAGCATCTTTATCTACCATCCAGCACATCTCATCTACTACTCATCCTCCGTCATCCATCATTTACCAAATATTATCTATCATCTATCGTCTGTCTGTCTTCTATCATCCATTATGTACCACCAATCATATACTATCTATCATCCAGAATCCCTCTTCTAGTATCTATCATATATTATTATCATAATTTACCAATTTACCAAATATTATATATCATCTACAGTCTGTCTTCTATTATCCATTATGTACCATCTAACATATATTATCTATCGTCTACCATATATCATCTAACATCTTTATCTTCCATTCATCATCCCTCATCCAGCATTTATCATCTGTCATCCATCATTTACCAAATATTGTCTATTACCTTTCGTCTGCCTTCTATTATCTACCTTACAACATCTGTCATCTAACATCTTTATCTACCATCGAGTATCCCTCATCTACTACCTATCCTCTGTCATCCATCATTTTCCAAATATTATCTATCATCTATCGTCTGTCTGTCTTCTATCATCCATTATGTACCACCAATCATATACTATCTATCATCTACCATATACTACCTATAATCCAACATCTTTATCTACCATCCAGAATCCCTCTTCTAGTATCTATCATATATTATCATCATAATTTACCAATATACCATATATTATATATCATCTACAGTCTGTCTTCTATCATCCATTATGTACCATCTAACATATATTATCTATCGTCTACCATATATCATCTAACATCTTTATCTTCCATTCATCATCCCTCATCCAGCATTTATCATCTGTCATCCATCATTTACCAAATATTGTCTATTACCTTTCGTCTGCCTTCTATTATCTACCTTACAACATCTGTCATCTAACATCTTTATCTACCATCGAGTATCCCTCATCTACTACCTATCCTCTGTCATCCATCATTTACCAAATGTTATCTATCATCTATCGTCTGTCTGTCTTCTATCATCCATTATGTACCACCAATCATATACTATCTATCATCAACCGTATATTACCTATAATCTAACATCTTTATCTACCATCCAGAATCCCTCTTCTAGTATCTATCATATATTATCATCATAATTTACCAATATACCAAATATTATATATCATCTACAGTCTGTCTTCTATCATCCATTATGTACCATCTAACATATATTATCTATCGTCTACCATATATCATCTAACATCTTTATCTTCCATTCATCATCCCTCATCCAACATTTATCATCTGTCATCCATCATTTAACCAATATTGTCTATTACCTTTCGTCTGCCTTCTATTATCTACCTTACAACATCTGTCATCTAACATCTTTATCTACCATCGAGTATCCCTCATCTACTACCTATCCTCTGTCATCCATCATTTACCAAATATTATCTATCATCTATCGTCTGTCTGTCTTCTATCATCCATTATGTACCACCAATCATATACTATCTATCATCAACCGTATATTACCTATAATCTAACATCTTTATCTACCATCCAGAATCCCTCTTCTAGTATCTATCATATATTATCATCATAATTTACCAATATACCAAATATTATATATCATCTACAGTCTGTCTTCTATCATCCATTATGTACCATCTAACATATATTATCTATCGTCTACCATATATCATCTAACATCTTTATCTTCCATTCATCATCCCTCATCCAGCATTTATCATCTGTCATCCATCATTTACCAAATATTGTCTATTACCTTTCGTCTGCCTTCTATTATCTACCTTACAACATCTGTCATCTAACATCTTTATCTACCATCGAGTATCCCTCATCTACTACCTATCCTCTGTCATCCATCATTTACCAAATGTTATCTATCATCTATCGTCTGTCTGTCTTCTATCATCCATTATGTACCACCTATCATATACTATCTATCATCTACCATATACTACCTATAATCCAACATCTTTATCTACCATCCAGAATCCCTCTTCTAGTATCTATCATATATTATCATCATAATTTACCAATACACCAAATATTATATATCATCTACAGTCTGTCTTCTATCATCCATTATGTACCATCTAACATATATTATCTATCGTCTACCATATATCATCTAACATCTTTATCTTCCATTCATCATCCCTCATCCAGCATTTATCATCTGTCATCCATCATTTACCAAATATTGTCTATTACCTTTCGTCTGCCTTCTATTATCTACCTTACAACATCTGTCATCTAACATCTTTATCTACCATCGAGTATCCCTCATCTACTACCTATCCTCTGTCATCCATCATTTACCAAATGTTATCTATCATCTATCGTCTGTCTGTCTTCTATCATCCATTATGTACCACCAATCATATACTATATATCATCAACCGTATATTACCTATAATCTAACATCTTTATCTACCATCCAGAATCCCTCTTCTAGTATCTATCATATATTATCATCATAATTTACCAATATACCAAATATTATATATCATCTACAGTCTGTCTTCTATCATCCATTATGTACCATCTAACATATATTATCTATCGTCTACCATATATCATCTAACATCTTTATCTTCCATTCATCATCCCTCATCCAACATTTATCATCTGTCATCCATCATTTAACCAATATTGTCTATTACCTTTCGTCTGCCTTCTATTATCTACCTTACAACATCTGTCATCTAACATCTTTATCTACCATCGAGTATCCCTCATCTACTACCTATCCTCTGTCATCCATCATTTACCAAATATTATCTATCATCTATCGTCTGTCTGTCTTCTATCATCCATTATGTACCACCAATCATATACTATCTATCATCAACCGTATATTACCTATAATCTAACATCTTTATCTACCATCCAGAATCCCTCTTCTAGTATCTATCATATATTATCATCATAATTTACCAATATACCAAATATTATATATCATCTACAGTCTGTCTTCTATCATCCATTATGTACCATCTAACATATATTATCTATCGTCTACCATATATCATCTAATATCTTTATCTTCCATTCATCATCCCTCATCCAGCATTTATCATCTGTCATCCATCATTTACCAAATATTGTCTATTACCTTTCGTCTGCCTTCTATTATCTACCTTACAACATCTGTCATCTAACATCTTTATCTACCATCGAGTATCCCTCATCTACTACCTATCCTCTGTCATCCATCATTTACCAAATGTTATCTATCATCTATCGTCTGTCTGTCTTCTATCATCCATTATGTACCACCTATCATATACTATCTATCATCTACCATATACTACCTATAATCCAACATCTTTATCTACCATCCAGAATCCCTCTTCTAGTATCTATCATATATTATCATCATAATTTACCAATACACCAAATATTATATATCATCTACAGTCTGTCTTCTATCATCCATTATGTACCATCTAACATATATTATCTATCGTCTACCATATATCATCTAACATCTTTATCTTCCATTCATCATCCCTCATCCAGCATTTATCATCTGTCATCCATCATTTACCAAATATTGTCTATTACCTTTCGTCTGCCTTCTATTATCTACCTTACAACATCTGTCATCTAACATCTTTATCTACCATCGAGTATCCCTCATCTACTACCTATCCTCTGTCATCCATCATTTACCAAATGTTATCTATCATCTATCGTCTGTCTGTCTTCTATCATCCATTATGTACCACCAATCATATACTATATATCATCAACCGTATATTACCTATAATCTAACATCTTTATCTACCATCCAGAATCCCTCTTCTAGTATCTATCATATATTATCATCATAATTTACCAATATACCAAATATTATATATCATCTACAGTCTGTCTTCTATCATCCATTATGTACCATCTAACATATATTATCTATCGTCTACCATATATCATCTAACATCTTTATCTTCCATTCATCATCCCTCATCCAACATTTATCATCTGTCATCCATCATTTAACCAATATTGTCTATTACCTTTCGTCTGCCTTCTATTATCTACCTTACAACATCTGTCATCTAACATCTTTATCTACCATCGAGTATCCCTCATCTACTACCTGTCCTCTGTCATCCATCATTTTCCAAATATTATCTATCATCTATCGTCTGTCTGTCTTCTATCATCCATTATGTACCACCAGTCATATACTATCTATCATCAACCGTATATTACCTATAATCTAACATCTTTATCTACCATCCAGAATCCCTCTTCTAGTATCTATCATATATTATCATCATAATTTACCAATATACCAAATATTATATATCATCTACAGTCTGTCTTCTATCATCCATTATGTACCATCTAACATATATTATCTATCGTCTACCATATATCATCTAACATCTTTATCTTCCATTAATCATCCCTCATCCAGCATTTATCATCTGTCATCCATCATTTACCAAATATTGTCTATTACCTTTCGTCTGCCTTCTATTATCTACCTTACAACATCTGTCATCTAACATCTTTATCTACCATCGAGTATCCCTCATCTACTACCTATTCTCTGTCATCCATCATTTTCCAAATATTATCTATCATCTATCGTCTGTCTGTCTTCTATCATCCATTATGTACCACCAATCATATACTATCTATCATCAACCGTATATTACCTATAATCTAACATCTTTATCTACCATCCAGAATCCCTCTTCTAGTATCTATCATATATTATCATCATAATTTACCAATATACCAAATATTATATATCATCTACAGTCTGTCTTCTATCATCCATTATGTACCATCTAACATATATTATCTATCGTCTACCATATATCATCTAACATCTTTATCTTCCATTAATCATCCCTCATCCAGCATTTATCATCTGTCATCCATCATTTACCAAATATTGTCTATTACCTTTCGTCTGCCTTCTATTATCTACCTTACAACATCTGTAATCTAACATCTTTATCTATACTATCAATAAAATTTACCAATTTACCAAATATTATATATCATCTACAGTCTGTCTTCTATCATCTATTATGTATCATCTAACATATATTATCTGTCGTCTACCATATATCATCTATCATCCACCACCTATCATCTACTATTTACCATTTTCTTTTTCTGTCATCCATTACCCCATCATTATCCTTGAAACTTTAATAAGTTGATAACCTAGTTTTATCTACTTAGTTATCTTCATCTATTACCTATCTTCATTTACCAATAGTCATTTTGATTTGTCATCCATCACCTAGCACCTAGTATCTACCATCTATCATCTATCATCTTCATCTGCCATCAATAATCTAGCATTTATTATCTACTATTTATTTTTCATTATCAATCATCTTCATCTACAACTTACCATCCGTCATCATTCATCGTCGATCATCTATTGTCTATCATCTGTCAAATATGACTGTTCGCCATCCATTTTTTGTTTATAATTTATCATGTATTACAATGATTATTTCTTTAATTTTTTAACTTTTACTATTTGTTGTTATTAAAATTGATTTAAAAATTTGCAAAGTTGTTTTCTTCCTAAATGTACCACACTGTATATTTTATGGAGGTAACAAACTTCGCCGGTGGGCGACAGGATTCGATAATTGCATAATTTGCGCCCCGGGAAACTATCATCGCGGAAAACTAACGGTGTTCATTACAATATGCAAACTGCCAATCCACCCCCGGCATTTCCTGAAGGGTATGTTAATATGGGGGCAAGACGAACGGCCGAAGTTCCGGTCGCGGGAAGGTAAACAGGTGATTCTGGCCCCGGGGTGAAATAGTGGCCGCGGCGACGTTAACGCGAATATAAAATTGTCCGGGGGATGATTTAAGTCGGACGCCCTGCCCCCTGGGGGGACGTTAACTTCCGCACGGTAAATCAAACTAAATATTTTTATGATTCATGAACTACTCAAAAAGCCATAAAACTTTAATGCATGCAAATAGGGCATTATCGATCAGGAAACGCTACCAGACGATTTTTATGATAATTTAACGGAATTATTTAAATCGTTTATTCTTCGGGATGGCGTTTTAGCCGGTTGTTTTCCTTTTTCGATCGTCCCGCATTTCGATGAGATTTCGGAAACGGTGCCAACTTTACACCCTTGCAAATGCAACGGAATATTTAGTCGGTTCCGAAGCGGGCGAAAGGAAACTGATAACCGTTACAATTTGAATATGAATGTATCGAACATCGTTGCAAATTTTTGCAATAATGGCAGCTTTTCAATTTATTCCGCCGCCTGAAAACGCTTTTAAAAACAAGATAATTCTCAACCTACAAGATTCACTTCAAATGTCGTTAATTTTTAAGGCCCATTAAGCTTGTAATACAACGTCTGCAAATATTTACCTTTTTTTTTTTAATTACTGAAACGTATACTCTTAACAATTCTATAATTTTAATTTTTTAAGCAATCACTAATTTTATTAAAATTTTTTTATAATAATTTAAATTATTATTCTTACTAACATAGTCGTAATTTAATTATATATTTAAAAAATTAATTGAAAACAATGGTCAAAAACTTTTTTTACCTATCTTTTTTTAATCTTTACCTTTTCTAGTAATAGTTTTATTTTATTTTTATTAATTTAAAATACGATTAAATTTTAAGTTTATTATAAAATTTAACAGTCTTTTTATTATTATATTATTTGTTTTATTATTTTTTATTTGTTTCAATGTTGTTTATAAAAAATATATTTCACATCCATTAATAGTTTTAAATTTTTATAATTTAATATAATATTTATTCTTTTATTTATTCGTGTTATATTATTTTTTTATTAATTTTGATTGGGTTATTTATAAAAAAGATTCTCAGTCTAAATTTCTTAATTATTCACTTCCAATGTGATTAACTTAAGTACATTTTCTAGAAGTAAGTACTAAGCAAATATTTCTTTTTTAATTAATTAATGTCAATTGAAAAATATAATTCAATATTTTTAAATTTTTATTATTTTTTAACTGTTTTGGAACATTTGAACATTATTTTTAGAAATTTGACATGTTTATGAAAATAATAAATTTTAATCTATAAGACTACTAGATGAGGGATGCTGGATGGCAGATAAAAATGTTAGGTGATAGATGTTATAAGGTAGATGATAGAAGACAAATGACAGATGATATTATTTGGCATTTGATGGATGACAGATGTTAGATGGATGAGAGATCATGAATGGAAGATAAACATGTGTAAGATACTATATGAGGGATTCTGGATTGTAGATAAAGATGTTAGATGATAGTAGGTAGTATATGGCATATGATAGGTGGTACATAATGGATGATAGCTGACAGACGATAGATGATAGATAATATTTGGTAAATGATGGATGACAGAGGATAGGTAGTAGATGAGGGATGCTGGATGATAGATAAAAATAATAAATGTTGTAAGGTAGATGATAGAAGACAAACGACAGATGATAGACAATATTTGGTAAATGATGGATGACAGATGATAGATGCTGGATGAGGGATGATGAATGGAAGATAAAGATGTTAGATGATAGATGATAGGTTAACCTTTAAACCAAATTTTCTAATTAAAAAGTATTATTTTATTAAAAATTTTAATAAATTTTCTAAAATTCTATTTAATATAAATACAGTTTTTGTAATTTCAATTATTCAAAAATTTTATGATAGATACTATACGATAGACTGTACATAATAGATGATAGAAGACATACAACAGATGATGATAGATATTGTATGAAAGATGCTGGATGGTAGATGTAAATGTTATATGATAGGTGATATATAGTAGATGATAATATATGATGATTGAAGACAGATGATAAATAGTTTCAAATTTTCCATATTACATTATTTTTATTGGACTTTTTAGACAATTTTTTAATTAATAAATATTGTTTACACAAAAAGATAATGCTGAAATTATAAGATTTTCTAAATTTTTTACTTCAAATATTCAAATTTTATTTAATTTTTAAAAAATACAATATTATACTAATTCAGTAAATTAAAAATGCTCAAAATTTAATATTTTTTTAAATTATTTTTAGGTTAACCTTAGAACCAAATTTTCTAATTAAAAACGAGTTCTTTATAATATTTTAAACTACTACAATTAAAAATATAAATGATTACAATAATTGTTGTTATTAAGTATTATTTTATTAAAAATTTTGATAAATTTTCTAAAATTCTAATTAATATAAATATAGCTTTTGTAATTTCAATTATTTAAAATTTTTATGATAGAAGACATGTAACAGATGATGATAGATATTGGATAAGAGATGTTGGATGGTAGATAAAAATGTTATATGATAGGTGATATATGGCAGATGATAATATATGATGATAGAAGACAGATGATAAATGGTTTTAAATTTTCCATATTATATTATTTTTATTGGACTTTTTAGACAATTTTTTAATTAATAATTTTAAGATTAAATTTAGTTCAATTATTTCTGCTTGAAAGGAACAAGTTCATTTAATTTAAAATGACATTTAAGTAAATTCTACTGTCAAGCAACGAATTTTATTACTAAACTATTTCCAAGGTAATTCTGCTTGGAAGCAACAAATTTAATCTTTTTTATAAATGCCAAAATTGTTATTTTAGTAACTGATTAGCAACAATTTTTATTTCTATTGTTAGAATAACGGACAATTTTTGTTCACAATTTTAATAATAACAACAACATTTTGCTTGAAGATAATATATTTTTTATTATTCGTCCTTGCTTTCTTTGGCATTATGACTCATTTTTTGCACACATCATAAACATTTTGACATGGAATATCCCGTTCACGTCGACAGTTTGAAAAGCTGCAGCAGCCAAGTGAAGTAAGTACAAATGAGACACTACAACCCGTAGCGGGTACAATGGGCCCATCGGCGAACAGCGGGCGTCCTTTGTGTCGTCGTGCGCGTCAGCTTTCCTCTTTTAATTCGACAAACATACACACACACACACACACGCCGCTGACTGGAACAAAGAGGATCGAAGCAAGCCGGGAGAGAAAAAAGCTCCTTGCGCCGGGATAACCGTGGATTTCGTGCGGAATTAAACGCGTAGAGCCCCGATCAGGTGTCTCGGGGACGGTAACACGCGGACCCTCGAGCGGCTGACACTCGAGGAGCACGGTTCGTGGACGTGGTGGAGTCGCGGTGCGTTTGTGTAAAACCCTCCTCGCAGTAAAACAAGCCTCAGTCGAAACGTACTCGGCCCATCAGACACACTCGGCAATCGTCACTTGAGCACGATTCCTTCCCCCACGGGGTTCCCTCCACGTTCCGAGTGCCCACACAACGGCCGGGCTAGGAAATACGGCGTTAAATCAATCGGGCCGGATGGGGCCGCTTTTATATGCTGCGATACTCCGGTGGCATTAAGATTTGATGCCGGAGAAGTACGAAGTAAATTGCTATTTATGTACTTTTTTATTTTAATTCAGAACATTAGTTAAATAATATTATATAAAAATTAAATTTCAACCATTATAGAGTAATAAAAAATGAATGAATAAAATACACTATTTTTATTATTAACTAGTACAAATTAGAAAAAAACTGATTGCCTTAAATATTCACCCATTTTTGTTTAGTTTAAAAATAATTTAACCATTCATAAATGCTGAATTGTACCACATAACATGCTTAAAATTAGTTTAATTAATGTTAATTAAGTAATAGTATATACTTAATTAACAACAGATAAATCAGTGCAAATAAAATTTAAATAGCTAGAAGTGTTTAAAAATAATAATATAATAAGAATCATTAAATAAAAAATATTCCTGTTTATTAAATTAATTATTTTTATTAAATATTATTTTATTAAAAATTTTGTTCGACTCTCTTACCATTATTATTATTATTATTATTAGATTATGTAAGATTCTATTGAATATAAAAATAGTTTTTTTTAATTTAATTACTTAAAAATGTTACTCAAAATATTAGATTTTTTTAAGAAAATAAAGATAAAACATTTTATTATTCAAACTAAATTTATCTAATTTTAATATTTTATTTTTTTATTGAGTTAATATGTTATTATTTACAACGAAGATAATTCTGAATTTTTTTTAAACTTATTTGAAATATTCAAATTTTATTTAATTACTAAAAAAAATATATTTTAAATAATTCTGTAAATTAATAAAAATGCTTAAAATTTAATAATTTTTGAAAATATTTTTAAGTTAACCTTAGAAACAAATTTTCTAATTAAAAAATTCTATATAATATTTTAAATTACTACAATTAATAATATAAATAATTATAATAATTAATGTTATTTAGTATCATTTTATTAAAAATTTTAATAGATTTTTTTACAATTATTAGATTATGTAAAATTCTAGTTAACATAAGTATAATTTTTGTAATTTAATTATTTAAAAATTTAATTTAATTTTTAAAAATAATAAAAATTTAAAATTAATTAAAAATTTTGATAGATTTCTTATAATTATTTTTATTATTATTATTAGATTAGGTAAACCTTACTTAATATAAATATAATTTTTGTAATTTAATTATTTAAAAATTTTATTAAAAGTATTAATTTTTTAGAAGAATTAATAAAGATAAATATATTTGATTATAAAAAATTAAATTCTATAAAAGTTTTTCAAGTCAAATATTCAAATTTTATTTAATTTATTTTATTTTTACTGTGAATTAAAAATGCCCAAAAGTTAATAATTTTTTAAAATTATTTTTAAATTATTCCTAAAAGAAATTAATTTTTAAATTAGTCCTAATTAATTTTTTTTATAAAAATTTAAACTACTACACTTAATAATATAAATACTTAATATAAAATTTTAGTTAATATTAATATTGTTTTTGTAATTTCATTATTTAAATAAATATTTTTGTAAAATTTGACATATTTTTTAAACTACCCATATTTTTAATTTTTTTTATTTAATATTATTTATAAAAAGATAATTTTCAACAAGATTTTATGAATTATTTATTTCAAAAATCAATAATTTTTGAGGTCCTTAAGCTAGTAAGCAAATATTCAAATTTTTTGATTACTAAAAATATATTTTTATTACTCTTTTTTTAATTTATAGATAATTACATTAAATAATTTTATTAAATATTACTTTATAAAAGTAATGATCAATTTTTTTATAATTATTTTTAAAAATTCTAGTTAATAAAATAATTGTATTTTATTTCTATTAATTTATCAATAAATTTTATAAATAAGTTATATTATTATTATTTTTTTTAATTTAAATTTATTCATTTTATATAAATTTAAAATTATTCATTTTATATAATTGGTATTTTGTTTTATTTTATTTATTATTGTTTATAAGAAAAATAGGAATAAAGGAAATTTGTCCTTTAATATTATTTAAATAACTGAATTAACAGTTAATAACATATTTTTATAAATAAATGACGTCTGAAAACTATTCAAATATATTCAAATCCTATTTTGATGGAACAATTATTTTTTAAAAAATGCATATTACACATTTAAGAGACGTGTTTCATTCTTATTTAAATCAAAATTTTTTATAAAAATATTGAAATGATTTATTAAATTTATCTGTTTGTTCATACTTTTGCTTAGTAAAGTTATAGGTAGATATAAAAAACAAATTATGTTTTTTTTTACCGGTGCTAAATAAAAAATAATAAATTACACTTTATTGCACTCAATAAAAATAAACATTTTTCAATTTATTTGTTAATATTTACAATAGTGGAAGTTATTTATTAAAAAATGTTCGTAACATTTATATATATATAAATGAATTTTGACGTACATTTCGTGTAATATACGTTGTAAAATCCGGCAAATGTTAATTTTTATTATTTTGCACAAAAGAGGTGAACCAAATAGCAATTTCAGTTTTTAAAAGGAAATCGTGGTGCATTAGTATTAAAGGGTGCTGTAAATTCATCAAGCATGTAATGGCAACTCCATTATTAAGCTGCATTATTGTGCCGTTCGCCCTTTTCCACTCTAATATCGTACAATTGCGAATGAAGGAACGGGTGTGGGATCCAAATGGGACATTCCATGTTCACCGCAATTTTCTTTCCTTTTTTACACCCCCATAAAGCAGTATTAGATACTGGAAAAAGTTATTCACGATTTTGTTTCAAAATTCAACAAGACAACGTACCCAAACACACGTCTAAAATTATTAAAAAGTGCTTGAATGGCCGTCCCACTCTCTCGATCTAAATCCTATTGAGCACCTTTGGACCGTTGCATCCAAACAAAATCCATTAAAATGAAACAAAAGCTTCTTCAAACTATACAGGAGCAGTGGCAACAAATTTATGTTCACAAATTACAGAGGCTGATACATTCTATGCCTAAAAGACACCAAGCAGTGGTGGAGGCAAAGATTACGTCTCAAAATATTGAAATATTTGAGTTATTATTAATTTTTTATGAATATTAATAAAATATTCCAATGTTTTCCACACCAAATTGATTTTTTATTAAAAAAAAAATAAAAACCAATGAATGTGTGTGACTAATGGGCCAATCTTTGGAGTAGATGCTGCCAATGAATATATTAAAAAGATGAATAATGTCAAGGTTTTCCTAAAACCTCCGTCCATGAAGATATTAAGCAATATCTTGTTCAATATGTTTGGAAATATGACACTCGTCAAACTGTGATTATTCAACTATTAGTTATTAGAAAAGAGATTCTAGTTCTTCATGACTACACAAGACCATAGGTCACATTGGGAAGATTAAAGGAAGATTCGTATAATTAAGTGAGGAGGTCTACCTTATCCACCATTATTTATTATTGACATTAATCCTGAAGAGGAAAACAAAACTGGGATTAAACTTTTCTTGAGATGATGGGGATTATTTTATTGAATTAGGATTAAATTTTGAAAACGAAAATTACTTTTTCCGGTACCTAATAATTCCCTACAGTTGTGCCTTTGTTTTTGTTGTTGTGGAATTACCGTTTGTCGAATAAAATATTCGACAAACTAATACGAATAACGCATTTAATGAGTTTTTTATCTACGGCCACATTCCACATTCCAAACCCAATACCGTTGCGAAATTATTAATACCCGAACGAACCGAACGAAAATCCTTTGTTTGTTTAAACAAAATATAATCGTGCAGGTTAGACGATCCTCCCGTAGCATTAAGCAAACCGTAAAGTATTATTTACATACATTATCTCAAAATTTAATACTCGGGTAACCACGGCGTGTTGCATATTTAAACAGTAATCGACTGGCTCGGGAAAAATCCAGATAGTGGTTACCAAGGGGGAGTGAGAGCCAATCGGGCCGTTCGGGTAACACAATCGGAACTGATTGGTGATCAATTGTTCAATGGGAATATCGTAATGTTTTAGAAAATATCACGTCCTCCGTATCGGTGCTGAGCTTCCGCCGTATTAAGTTTTAACGTATGTGCATGTGTGTGTGTATGGGTGCAATGAAAATATTAAATGTGATTATCCACGCACGAAATGAACATTTAAACGCTACGTGAGAGAAAAGGCCATAATTATCGAATATTTACAATATCAATCCATTAATTAAAGAGAATTATATGTTACATTATTATTAGGTATTATGATAATTCCCTAATTGATGCAATGCAACAACAGCAACTGTGGCTATGAAATCGTAATTAATGGAAAGTTTATGTTGTGTATGGGGTATAATAAGTTTTGTTCGGAAACAATCTGTAAATGACAAGATAACTAATTATAGTTCGAATTTATATAAACTTTTACGAAAAATTCAATTATCATTACTCTAGAAATGTGGGTTAGACAGATCACATTTCTACTTTGTAATTATTATAAGGCAATTCTCATACTACATATTAAAAACAAATTTATTACAAATTGTACAGAATATTCATTATTTAAACATATTATATTATTTTATTATTTAAACATATTATATTATAATATATATATATATATAGAAATTTTTTATGAAATATACATATAAATGTAGTGGGGTGCATATATCACCATCTACAGAGGGTTTATACAGGGTACTGATCATATTTTTGACCACTTTATTACTTATTTTATTGTAATCGATACATATGAAAGTTTTAAATAAAATTTGTAAAAGTATTTCTGAATTTTTATGAAATATACATATAAATCAAGTGGGGTACATATATCATCATCTACTGAGAGTTTATACAGAGTCACTGGTTATAATTTTATCCACCTTATTATTTGTTTTATTATGATGGATATAAATAAAAGTTTTAAATAAAATTTGTAAGAATAATTACATATTTATAAATCCAGTGGCGTACATATGTCATCATCTACGGAGGTTATATTAAATATATTATTGATTTCATATTAACCACCTTATTCAAAATTATTTGAATAAAATTTGTTAGACTATTTCTGAATTTTTATGATACATATTTATAAATCCAGTGAGGTGCATATGTCTCCATCTATAGAGGATTAATATAGGGTTACTGGTTATATTTTTGACAACCTTATTATTTAGTTTATTATAATGGATACAAACAAAAGTTTTAAATAAAATTTGTAAGAGTACTTCTTAATTTTTATGAAAATACTTATAAATCCAGTGGCGTGCATATGTCACCATCTACGGAGGGTACATTAAATGTATTATTGATTTCATTTTGACCACCTTATTATTAATTGTATTAAAAGAGATACACAAAAATGATTTGAATAAAATTTGTTAAAATATTTCTGAATTTTTATGATACATATTTATAAATGCAGTGACGTGCATATGTCACCATCTATAGAGGATTAATATAGAGTTACTGGTTATATTTTTGACAACCTTATTATTTAGTTTATTGTAATGGATACAAATAAAAGTTTTAAATAAAATTTATAAGAGTACTTCTTAATTTTTATGAAAAATATTTATAAATGCAGTGACGTGCATTTGTCACCATCTACGGAGGGTATATTAAATATATTATTGATTACATTTTGACCACCTTATTATTAATTTTTTTAAAAGAGATACACAAAAATGATTTGAATAAAATTTGTTAGAATATTTCTGAATTGTTATGATACATATTTATAAATCCAGTGACGTGCATATGTGACCATTTATAGAGGATTAATATAGAGTTACTGGTTATATTTTTGACAACCTTATTATTTAGTTTATTGTAATGGATACAAATAAAAGTTTTAAATAAAATTTGTAAGAGTACTTCTTAATTTTTATGAAAAGTTGTTATAAATCCAGTGACGTGCATATGTCACCATCACGGAGGGTTTATTAAATATATTATTGATTCCATTTTGACCACCTTATTATTAATTTTATTAAAAGAGATACACAAAAATAATTTGAATAAAATTTGTTAGAATACTTCCGAATTTTTCTGATACATATTTATAAATCCAGTGACGTGCATATGTCACCATCTATAGAGGGTTAATATAGAGTTACTGGTTATATTTTTGACAACCTTATTATTTAGTTTATTGTAATGGATACAAATAAAAGTTTTAAATAAAATTTGTAAAAGTCCTTCTTAATTTTTATGAAAAATACATATAAATCCAGTGGCGTGCATATGTCACCATCTACGGAGGGTACATTAAATATATTATTGATTTCATTTTGACCACCTTATTATTAATTGTATTAAAAGAGATACACAAAAATGATTTGAATAAAATTTGTTAAAATATTTCTGAATTTTTATGATACATATTTATAAATGCAGTGACGTGCATATGTCACCATCTATAGAGGATTAATATAGAGTTACTGGTTATATTTTTGACAACCTTATTATTTAGTTTATTGTAATGGATGCAAATAAAAGTTTTAAATAAAATTTGTAAGAGTACTTCTTAATTTTTATGAAAAATACTTATAAATCCAGTGGCGTGCATATGTCATCATCTACGGCGGGTATATTAAATATATTATTGATTTCATTTTGACCACTTTATTATTAATTTGATTAAAAGAGATAAAAAAAATGTTTTAAATAAAGTATTTCTGAATTTTTATGAAACATACATGTAAATCTAATGGGTCTACAGAGGGTTTATACAAAGTTACTGGTTATATTTTTAACCATCTTATTATTTATCTTATTATAATGGATTTAAATAAAATTTGTAAAAATATTTTCAATTTTTTTTAAACAACGGCAACTTATAAATCGTGTGGCTTACATATATCACCATCTGGAGTATATATTTTAATGGGCATATTAGAATTATTTCTAAAATGGCAAGGTTAAAGTTTTTCTAAAATCAATTGGTGATTAAGTTAATTTTATAACAGATAATCGTTAAAATTAATGAATTAGTCAGAAAGCATAAATTCGCCGGCAACAAAAACTCAACTATAAGATAATATTCAAAAAATTTCTAATTATCTCTCCGAGGAAAATATAAAGATAACTGCATTTGCTTATTTCTAATGCGTGTTATTGCATTAGATAAGGTCATCATCATAGCATTATTATTACGTTAGACAAAACTGGCATTAACCGGTAATTAGTTATTAAATATTATTAAGAAAAAGTGTAATATTATTACAAGGTGGTGTCTTTGCTCTAAAAGGAGGTCATAAACATTTATCCGACACGTGCGTTTGCTATTTATCTTAGTTTTTTGCGGTTTACATTTTTACTAACTTTATTATCATTTAACATTTACTTGGTATTTGTTCGAGTTTGCCAAGCAAACTTTGGTTTAAAGTAACTGGTAAACTTTCCTTTTGATAATTTTCACATTTATTCGCGTGGTGAGTCATTAAAAAACCTTGTCAGTTATAAATGGCTTTAGAAGTAATAAAGATTATATTAGCAGTAAAATTTATATGTGGAATTTTTCATTTTTAATACAATAACTTAACGTTTTTCTTAGAGATATTACCGTTAGGTTAATTAAAAATTGTAAAAGTGTTTAATAAATATTTAAAATATAATAAGCTTTTGTTCCTGGGCCAAAAGAAATTGTAATTCCACTAAAGAAAAATGTCTAGTGTGTCAATTTTGGCAAGGTATGAGTGAATTAGTCTCATTTCAACAGTATATATACAATGTTTCAAATGGCCTACACGTGTATAACTTTTGTTGCATTTGTAAATAACAAACCATTAATTCATTACGTACCATTGCATTTTTTAATTGATTGGTTATAGGTTTTTAACTTTTTTCTTCAATTATTTGACACATAATTATTGTTTTTTTGTCTGTCATACTGTAAACTGTTTAGCACATGCAAGTTATTATTTGAATATTCAGTATAAACATCAAAACAACTTATTTTTTTAATTAACAACAATTGTGTTAATTATTTTTACATAAATTTTACATTATCAACAAATATTAATATTGTTATTTTAACTCAGTTTTAATTGGTAATTTTAATTTTCTGGTTAATCATATATTGTTGAATATTTTTTCTTTAATTTACTTTAACATTTTCGATTTGTCTTGAATATTTCAGTAAAATTAACCAACATTTAATACAGATACAATATTTTTTTTACTAAAAATATTAATTTGTTGGCAAATCCATCAATATTGTTTAATATTCTTACTTGAATTACTTTAACATTATCTAAATTTTTTTACGTAATATTTGACTTGAATATTCCAGTAAAAATAACGAATATTTCAGTCAGGTACAACAAAAAAATTTATTGTCCAATTAACAATATTGTTTAATACTCTTATTTTAATTGTTTAAATTTTCATAAATAATATTCTACTTGAATATTCCAGTAAAAATAACAAATATTTAATACATGTTCAACAATATGATATTTTTTTATCAAAAATATTAATTTACTGTCCAATCAATCAATCAATACTATTTAATACTCTTACTTTAATTTATTTTAACATTGTTTTAATTTTTATAAATAATATTTGACTTGAATATTCCAATAAAATTAACAAATATTTAATACTGGTATATCGGTAACATTCTTTGTATAAAAAATATGAATTTGTTGCCTAATCAATCAATATTGTTTAATATTTTAATAAAATTTACATTTTTTAAATTTTATAAATAATATTTTATTGAAATAATCGAATATTTAATAAAGGTACAACAATAATATATTTTTTATTAAAAATATTAATTTACTGACAAATCCATCAATATTGTTTAATATTCTTACTTTAATTTGATTTAACATTGTTTAAACTTTATAAATAATATTTGACTTAAATATTCCAGTAAAATTAACAAATATTTAATACAGATACATTAATAATATTTTTTTATTAAAAATATTAATTTTCAATCAATATTCATTGATATTCTTACTTTAATTTACTTTAACATTTTCTAAATATACATAATATTGGACATGAATATTTCAGTAAAAATAACGAATATTTAATTCAAGTACAACAATAACCATTTTCTTTAATTAAAAATATTAATTTACAAACCAATCAATCAATATTATTTAATAGTCTTACTTTAATTTGATTTAACATTGTTCAAATTTTTATAAACAATATTTGACTTGAATATTCCAGTAAAATTAACGAATATTTAATACAGGTACATCAGTAACGCCCTTTGTATTAAAAAATATGAATTTATATCAATATCGTTTAATATTCTTACTAAAATATACTTTGAGAATTTTTAATTTTTTTAATAATATTTTACTAGAATAATCCAGTAAAATTAACGAATATTCAATATAGGTACAACAATAATATATTTTTTTATTAAAAATATTAATTTACTGGCAAATCAACCAATATTGTTTAATATTCTTACTTTAATGTGACTTATCATTGTTTAAACTTCATAAATAATATTTGACTTAAATATTTCAGTAAAATTAACAAATATTTAATACAGATACAACAATAATATTATTCTATTAAAAATATTACTTTCCTGGCCAATCAATCAATATTCATTGATATTCTTACTTTAATTTACTTTAGCATTTTCTAAATTTTTTATACATATTATAAATATTGGACATGAATATTTCAATAAAAATAACGAATATTTAATTCAGGTACAACAATAACCATTTTCTTTAATTAAAAATATTAATTTACAGATCAATCAATCAATATTGTTTAATACTCTTACTTTAATTTACTTTAACATTGTTTAAATTTTTATAAATAATATTTGACTTGAATATTCCAGTAAAATTGACGAATAATTCATACAGGTACAACAATAATATATTTTTTATTAAAAATATTAATTTACTGGTCAATCTATTAATATTGATAAATATTCTTACTTTAATTTACTTAACATTGATTAAATTTTTATGAATTATATTTGTCTTTAATATTCTAGAAAATTTAACAAGTATCAAGTACATGTTAATAATAACAATATTTGTTTTAAAAATATTAATTTACTGATCAATCCATCAACATCTACTCTATTTAGTTTAACATTGTTTAAATTTTTTTAAATAATATTTGGCATAAATATTCCAATAAGTAATATTAAGGAATATTTACAACAATGACATTTTTTTTAATATTAATTTACTGATGAATCAATATTGTTTAAGACTCTTATTTGAATTTGTTTAAATTTTTATAAATAATATTTGACATGAATATTCCAGTAAAATTAACGAATACTCGATACAACAATTTTTTATTAAAAAATATTAATTTACAGTCCAATCAATCAATATTGTTTAATATTATTACTTTAACTTACTTTAACGTTGTTTTAAATTTTTTTGAATAATATTTAACTTGAATATTTAGTAAAGGTATAATAATAAAATATATTTTATTTAAAAAAAAATTGTTAATAGTTCTTTTAAAATTTCTCATCTCTAATATTGTTTAAGATCCCTTAATTAAGTGTGTGAAATTATTTTAAAAAATATTTGAGTTTAATTTTCCATTTTAATTAACGATTATTTAGAATCAAGATTACTTTACTGGTTCTTATTTTTTTGTCTATTAATATTGTTTAATAGTCTTGTATCAATTGTTTTTAAATTATTATAAATAATACTTGATTTGAATGGACTCCGGTATAATTAACGAATAGTTATTGTTAATTTTATTTATTGATTTGATAAAATTGTCTACTTCTAACATATCTTTTATACAGGAAATACAAAATAAGTAAGTACATGTTTTGTGGCAAAATTAATAGTTAAATTTATCTTGTTGCAGTAAAGTTAATTACTCACTATTATTTATAAAATAATAAAATTTAAATAAACGAATGTTCCGGCGATAAATCAGTTTTTAGTGGTCCTGCCTACCTCAAGGAACAAAGGTCGCCCGTTCACCGTGCGCTCGCGGCCGCCTCGCCGCGATCAGCTGACTGTCAGTCGTTCGGATGCGTTTCGGATGCACTCGGCGCCGTCGGTGACAGACTGTGGGGCGGCCGCCGCCGCTGTCCGCCGTGGAAACAGTTCGACGCCGGCCGGTGCGGTGCTAACATCACAGCCCACAACTCTCTCTCTCCACCATCTCACTCCTGTCAAACGCTCCGATCATTTGATTTATTTATTAATAATTTTTTATCCACACTGTGATCGTCGAGGACTGATTTTTGCGTCTGTTCGCGGTGGTTGATTGGGCGATTGGTACGTGCGCGAGTTCTCGGTTTCAGCTTGTCGGGTAAGTTTTGTTTATTTACGAAGCGGCATAAATAAACAAAGGGGGATGAAGTCGTAAAGTTTTAGACGCGTCTCTGGCTACGTACTTGTGCACATTTCGACGGGGTGTTATTGTTGTAATAATAATGTTCCTGGGGCGACTGAAATTTTGATACAGATATTATTTAATTAGCAAATTGTTACAAGACTAATCTACATGAATTTGGAACTTCTACAATGCGTAACATTTTGTAATCTTAATTATTAATGGCTGTTTTAATAAAATTTGTGGCGCCTTCGCCATTATTTAAACTTTCGATTAGTTTCATCATACACGTAAATTATGAATAATTATTTTAAACTTAACTCAAATGTAATTTATATTTAAATTCATATTTTTTCTATATTTAATAACATTTTTATTTTAATTTATTGTGATTAATTTTTTTTTATTTCTACAGAATTTTAATAAAAAATGTAAATAATAAATAGACTTAAGTATATATTTTTAGCAGAAAATTATATTTTGTTAAAAAATATTATCTAAAAAGTCTATGTTAAAAAAATAAATCTATAGAATTTGTTATTAAATATATACAAAATTAAATCAGCTTTTTTAAATAATGTAAGACTACTCAATATTTGAAATTTAAATAAATAAAATGGTTTTAAAATTATTTAAGTAGTTTTCTTTAAATCAACATTTTTAAAAGTATTGTCAGATATTTATGAATATTTTTCATTTACCATTTTTCATTTTCTGCAAAAATTAGTCATTATTTTTTATTTGTATATTTAAAATTTGTTAAATTATTAAATCATCATTTTTCCTTTTATATTGCAAATTATGATTTTATTCCATTATTAATATATTTATTAAAAATAAAATTATATTATTGTTCTTAAAAGATATTTGAAATATATTTTAGTAAGATTCTTTAAATCAACATTTTTAAATATTGTAAGATTACACAATATTACTCTATTATTTTTTATATTATAATTTAACATCCACAAAAATTAAAATAACATTTTCCATGTTTATTAAATATTAAATCAAATTGTTGTTGAAAAATATTTAAAATATATTTGAGTAGGATTCTTTGGATCAACATTTTTAAATATTCTAAAATTACACAATATTTCTCTATTAATTTTTATATTATAATTTAACATTCAGAAAATTAAAATAATATTTATTACTTATATATTTAAATATATTAAAATTATTATTTCTAAAGGAACATTTTTCTTTTTATAATATTAATTATCATATTCTATAAAATTATAATTTTACTTCATTGTTAATATATTTATATTTATTAAATTTTAAATCAAAATGTTGTTGAAAAATATTTAAAATATATTTGAGTAGGATTGTTTGGATCAGCATTTTTAAATATTGTAAGATTACATAATATTTCTCTATTAGTTTTTATATTACAATTTAACATAAAAAAAAATTAAAATAACTTTTTTTATTTATATATTTAAATTTATTAAAAAATTACTTATAAAATTATTATTTCTAAAGGATTATTTTTCTTTTTATATTAATAATTATCATTTTCTCTAAAATTATAATTTTTACTTCATTTATATTTATTACATATTAAATCAAATTATTGTTGTTGAAAAATATTTAAAATATATTTGAGTAGGATTATTTAGATCTGCATTTTTAAATATTTGAGGTTACACAATATTAATTCTCTATTACTTTTACAGTTTAACATCCAAAAAATTAAAATAACGTTTTTCTTATTATTTATAAAGGATCATTTTCCTTTTTATATTATTAATTACCACTTTCTGTAAAATTATAATTTTACTTCATTATTAATACATTTATATTTATTAAATATTAAATCAAATATTGTTATAGAAAATATTTAAAATATATTTGAGAAGGATTCTTTAGATTCTTTTTAAATATTGTAATATTACAGAATATTTTTCAATTTATTTATTTTATTCTCAACATTAAAATATCATTTTTATCCATATATTTAAATTTATTAAAAAATTATTAATAAAATTATTATTTCTAAACAATATATATTCTTAATTACCATTTTCTATATATTTAATAATTTTATTTTATTATTAATATATTTATGTTTATTAAAAATTAAATCAAATTATTGTTTTTAAAAAAAACATTTAAAATATATTTTGGGTGGGATTCTTTAAATCATCATTTTTAAATATTGTAAGATTACACAATATTTTTCTATATTATAATTTAACACCCACAAAATTAAAATATCATTTTTTATTCAAATATTTAAATTTATTAAAAAGTGACCAATCAAATTATTATTTCTGAAAGATATAAATTACAATTTTTTTTATAAACTTGATAAATCATTTCAATTTTTAATATTCAAAATGTAAAAAATTCATTTCATACGAAGTAAAATATTCTTCAATCATTGTTTAAAATTATTTATAAAATTTCAAATCAAAATATTATTTTTAAAAGATTTCTGTAAATGATTTTATAATACATTATTTTTCAATTGTTTTTATTGTAAATTAACATTTTTAGCAAATTTATAATATATTATTTTTTATTCATATAATTTAAAATTAATTATAAAATTTTTATTCGCAATATGGAATAGAAATAAGAATAAAGTTAAACTTATTGATAAAAAATTATAAAATATTTGAGTAGGCCTTTTTAGAAAACCATGTTTTAAACATTGTAACATTAAGCAATATTTTTCTATTTTTTATGTTACAAATGAATGTTTTCTATAAAATTAAAATGTTACTTAATTATTATTTTATTCATATATTCTAAATTGATTAAAAAATTACTAATTGGAATATATATATTTATGATAAAAACATTTTTTTTACTATTTAAAACGACTTCTTTGATATTTTTACAAAAATATAATTGGAATTAATAATATTAACTGCATATTTCTTAATATTGTTATGGAAATTTAAAAACACCATAAAATATATGTTGCTTACATTCAAATGAACCATTTGTTTGTAATATCAAAAATCTAAAGCACAATTGATTAATTAATTTTTGTAATATTATTTATTAAATATTCAAATTACAAAAAATAGACAAGTTAATTTAATTAATGGCCAATTTTTTATGTCTGATCTAATTAAATAACAAAGTTATTATCATGTAATCCGATTACGTATTTATTTATAAAAATTAAATACCAACAAATGATTTTAATTGGGCAACAGTAAATTTGACAAGCTTAATTATTAATAACATATAGTTATTCATTAATTAGTAAACTAGATTTTTGTTTAATTAATGCGTCAACTCTTCTTTTGTTTTGTTTTTTTTTTAACGTAAATATTCATTATTTTTGACTCATTACTTCGTATACATAATTTAAACCAATAAATTAAATTTTACTTAAAAAATATTGATAACTCGTAAAATATGCATTTACTAATTGAGTCATAAAATTAATAAGTCTCACATGAAATTTGCATAAAATCGACCTGGTTTTTTGCTAATAGAAAGTTCAAACTCCACCTTTAAGCAAAATTATCCGTACAAGGAAATTACCGGTTTAATTATTTTATGAGAATCCTAAAAGGTTTTCAGGACTTTTTTAATTAAAATTTGAATATAAAATGTGCATTAAAATAAAACATTTTAATTATTTCAGCGGCCAAATTTGAAAAATTCACCATTAATGGATATATTAAGTTTAAAAACAAAAAAATCCATAATTAAATTTAATTTCAACTAAAACAAATTTAATAAAAGGCTTTTTTGTGTTTCCCATATTAACCCAGGTATATTTATGACTCGTATAAAATTATTAAATGTGCACACCATTGTGTAGTTTCGCCTTTGAAAACATCAAACTTTCCTTTATATAAAAAAACGGCGATATTAAAAAAGGCCCTAGCATAAATGACATTAGCTACGCCGTTGAGAAAAAATATACAATATTAAAACTTTTTAATATTCTCGACGTCGTAAAAATAAAAATTCGGACGTGTTTTCATTCTGTCATCTATCTTATTAACGTCCAACTATAATAGAAGATGAATTAAGGAGAAATTGGAGAATATTAGCTTAAGGTATTGTGTGTACTTTTTGAAAGGTGACTGATGGTTTTCAATTACGAATCGAGTACAGGCATCTATAAAATTAGAATCTTTTGTTGGGGAGATTGATCCTCAAAAGTCGTGGCGAATCAAATTAATTTTATAATTTGCTTCCACGTTCTCTGTATTAATTAATACACACAAATAATTGATTTCGTACAATTCAAAAACTTTGATTTGAACAAATATTTCCATTTTTGAAATTAATAATTAAATTACAAAATTATTATAGACAATATTACAGTATTTTCTTATTATTTTCAATTGAAAAGAATGATATTAATTGAAAATTATAAAATAAAAATTTTAATATAAAAAATAAAATTAAAAAATATTTATATTTTTAAAATGTAAAAAATTATAATTTAATTGGAAAAATATATGAAATTACTAATAAAATAGATAGAGTATTTTATTTTCTTGATTTTTTTCAGTTTGTGTGTTTCAGTGTGATTATTTTAAAATTATGAAATAAAAATTTAAAACTTAAATTTATAAAATACTTACTTTTATTTTTAATATATTAAAAAATTATGTTTAAATCATAAAACAAAATTGACAAAAATATAAATTATTAATTAAATTATAACGATTATTATAGATAATATTTTTTTCTTGAATTTTTTAAATTAAATGTCAATAAATCAATATAATTAATTAATTCATGTTTTAAAAGTTTAAAATTATATTAAAAATATCATTATTTTAAAATAAAATAATCATTTGAATTAATTAATTAATATTATTTCTATTATATTATATTATATATTTTTTTAATTTTTAAATTTTAAACAAAGTGATTAATTCACAATTATAAAATATGACAAATCTGTAATATTAAAAAATATTTATTATTTTAAAATTTTTATTACTTCATATGTGTTTTTTACATATATTAAAATTAAAATATAGAGTTAAAAATAATTAAAATGATCAAAAATCCGTAAAATAATAAAAAGATTATTTAAAATTTATTAAAAAAATAATAAATTTTAAATTGTTAATTAAATTACAAAATTAATATAGTTTATTTATATTTTTTCTAGTTTATTGTTATTTAATAAATTATAAACAGTGATAATTTAAAATTATAAAATGTGAACAAATTAACAAATCTGTAATAATCAAAAATATTTAGAATTATAAAATCAGTTTAATAAATTTAAAATTATTAATTAAATTACAATAATAATATAATAATTAATATTATTTCTAATATATTTTTTTAATATTTGAATTGTTAATAATTAATTAAATAAATTATATAATAAATATTATTATAAATATTAAATTACAAAAAATATTAATTAACATATTTTTATTTTTTTTATATTTGTTATTTTTTTGTATTTGTTAATATATAAAATAATTACTTTTATTTTTAAAATATTAACAAATTATGTTCATAAAACAAAATTTACAAAAATATAAATTATTAATTAAATTATTATGAACAAAGTGATAATTTAAAATTATAAAATATGAACAAATATAACAAATCCGTAATAATCAAAAATATTTATTAATTAAGAATTATAAAATAAGTTTAACAAAATTTAAAATTATTAATTAAATTACAATAATAATATAATATTTAATATTATTTCTAATATAATTTTTTAATATTTGAATTGTTAATAATTAATTAAATAAATTATATAAAAAATATTATTATAAATATTAAATTACAAAAAATATTAGTTAACATATTTTTATTTTGTTTTTTGTAATTGTTATTTTTTTGTATTTGTTAATATAAAAAATAATTACTTTTATTTTTAATATATTAAAAAATTATGTTCATAAAACAAAATTTACAAAATATAAATTATTAATTAAATTATAACGATTATTATAGATAATTAATTCGTGTTTTAAAATAATTTGCTTCCACATTCTCTGTATTAATTAATAGGCACAAATAATTGATTGACTCTTTGTATATATATTTAAAAACAAGGTTTTATTTATAATTGTTTCAAGAAATCTTAAAAAATATTGTTTTTCTAAAAAAAATAAAAATTAACAATATTTGATTGATTTATAAACAATAAAAAATTGTACTTAATATGGAGTATTTCCACCTCTTCTACGAATGACAGTTTCACATCTTTTGTTCATACTCAAATTTGGGTTCGAATTACTTTTTTGGTCCAAATTATCCCAAATTTGGAGTAGAAAATGCTCCACATCCTTTAAGTTATTCGGACGGTTAGGATGGTCCCCTAAACGTCTCCCAAGAATGTCCCCAAATTTGGACCTATAAAAGGGGCATATGTCTCGACATGTTCTTACTTAAACAGAAAAATTTATGTACTAAATTACAAACTGTATTTAGAATATATGCACGTTTAAAGATTATTGAAAATTGGGTCAGGAAGTCGCATATAAAAAAATTAGTAGTAAGCACGTGTAATAATTAATGTCATTGGAAAATAACTAATAATGAAGTTTAGCATATAAAACCGATTATGTTTCGGTGTCTGAATAAACGTGCGCTTGCAAAAGTTTGTCGTTCCGTCTGGAAACCGTCTAATTTATTCACTTTTATCTCAGTTTCAACACCACGTTAATAAATTAAATATCACGGGAAATAATTAGTGCATTTTATTGAGATTTAATGCTAATTCCTTCAGTGTGTCAGTTTGTTGTTATCTAAATTTCATATTTTAATTATTTTAATTTGGTTTATGTGCAATTAAGATAGTCGGGACAATGTTTTTAATTGATTTTATGGCCGTTTATTACCATAGAACATAGAAACGATATTATATTTCCCTGAACTGTTAAAACGCCGGAAAACGGTTATCGTCGACTGATGATTCAATGCAGTTTTATTATTGGCTCTTAATCAATGTTACGTTTAATTCGAGTTTATGATGCAAGTACGGAATGACATTGAGGCAGGTGTAGGAGTTTTACAATTTTATGCCTGTGTTATTCAGAGTTGTCGTGCGTTTAACTTGTTTTATTTATTGCAATTATGATGTGGACACCCACATTAAAATTGTTAAAATAAATTTGAATACCGGTTTTTAAATGGTCACAAATCTCTTTTATTTTCTTTACGTTAACGGATATAAATCATATATATATATTATATTAATAGTAAATAATTAATTTTATATTAAGATTTCAATATACTTGGTTATTATTGTAAATTATGAATTAAATTATTATGAAAAATGAAATTTTATACATATACTCCTTTTATAAAATTTCACCAATTCTTTTAAAATATTATTTTAAAGTTAGTTTATAATTTAAGAAAGTGGTTGTTAATATGAGTAATAGTGTTCAATTTTTTAAAAACATATTTAATACTAGTAATACATATTTTATTATATTTGATAATATATTTATATATGTGTATATTTCATATAATATTAATTGTTCTTAATATATTATGTTAATTAATTATTTATTTAAATTATTTATTTTGATTTTTTTTCAATTATAACAATTTTTATAAAAATCAATTATAAAAATAACAAATGCAATTTCGAAAAATATCTAATAATATTATTTAAAAAAAAAATAAAACAATATAGATATAAACATACAAATTATTTTTTAAATAAGTTAGAAAAAGAGAAAAAATATTTAAATTATGAATAATATATAAAATTACTTCACGAAATTTCTAAATATATTAATAGAAAAACATATTTTTAATTAGCAATAATAATAATTTTAATAATTAATATTTGTTTTTTTTTTATTTTCCAGGAATAGTCAAATTGTTATAAAAATTTCATTATTATTATTAAATAAGTGTAATTTTAGAAATTAAATTTTACTATTTAATTATGTTTATTCATATTACAAAATAAAAACATATATTTTTTATTAGTAATAAATATTACTATTAATTAAATAATTAATAATTTTCAAAATGCAAACTTTCAAAATATAAAATATAATAATACTTTTATTTTAATTAAAATTTTTATTTAAAAATTTAATGAAATAAATTTAATTTGCATAAAACTTTCAAATTGTTTTTATTTTTAATAAAATAAATAAAATTTAAAATATTTAATTTATTATATTTTAAAAAATTTCTTTACTTTTCGAAATTAATTATAAAATTGTTGATAAAAAAGATTAATATATAATTAATATTTAAAATTTTATAATAATGTTAATTCATATATATAAAAAAATATATAAGTTTTTAATAATGTATAAAAAACAGTATTATTTAAAGATATATGAAAAAATACTCAAAATAACAAAAAATAAAATAAAATAAAATAAAAATCCAAAAATTTATTGAGTGAATTTTTAAAAATACAAATAAACAATAATAATAATTGAAATTGAAATTTAAATATTTTTTAAAAGAAAACTTAATTCTTTAAAACGAATACTGAATATAAAAATTTATTAACTTTACTTTATTAAAATAATTAAAGAATATTTGGGTAAATGATTAAAATAATAAAATTATTATAAAAAAAATCTTAATATAATAAAAATTTAAAAGAGAAATAAAATTTTTATTAATCAGATTATTCAAATTAATATTAGAATTGTTAAATATATATATATATATATATATATTAATATATATAAATTACTTATAGATTTATAATTTATTTCATGAAATCGATTATATCAATAAATTAAGTATTAAAATATACGATTTAATTCATTTTTCATTTCATATTTTCTTTAGATTCAAAAATTTTTCTAATTAAATTTAACTAAAATCTATTTTTTTTTTGTTCATTTTCCAAAAAATGAATGGAACAGAATTCTTAAAAAAATATGTTTAATAAATATTTGAAATACAAAAAAGTTTGTATTATTCAAATTATTCAAATAAATTGCAAATTAAATTTAATCGTTAATTTTTAGGATAATATTGAATTACATTCAGAATATTAATAATTGTTATACAAAACAAATACATTAATTAATAATTTTAAATTAAGCCGTATGTATTTATAATTTAATTTATGTAATCAATTGCATTATTAATTGTTTAATTTTTTCATTTTTCAATATAAAAATTGAAACGAATAGAGAGTAAATAAATAATAAAATAGTTATTAAAGTATTATATGGTTTAATCCATATTTTCTTTCAAATTTTCTTGAAATTAAAAAATATTTATAATTAATTATTCTAAAATTTATCTTTATAAAATATTAAGATTAAATTTTTAAAAAATCTTTCATTTTTTTGTTTTCCAATATAACATTTGAAACGAATAGACAATAAACAATAAAATAATAAAATGGTTAATGAAGTATATGATTTAATTAATTTTTTCTTTCAAATTCTGTTGAAATTAAAAAATTTTAATAATAATTAATTATTTTAAAATTTACCTTAAGGAAAATAATTATATCTAAATTTTTACCAAGTCTGTTCAATTTTTTTATTTTCCAATATAAAAATTTAAACAAATCGATAATAAACAAAATAATAGTTATTAAAGTATTATATAATTTAATCTATTCTTTCTTCTAAATTTTCTTAAAATTAAAAAATATGTATAATTAATTATTCTAAAATTTATCTTTATAAAATAATTGAGACTAAATTTTTAAAAATTCTGTTTATTTTTTTTATTTTCCAATATAAAAATTGAAACAAATCGAGAATAAACAAAATAATAATTATTAAAGTATTATATAGTTTAATCTATTCTTTCTTCCAAATTTTCTTGAAATTAAAAAATATGTATAATTAATTATTCTAAAATTTATCTTTATAAAATAATTAAGACTAAATTTTTAAAAAATCTGTTTTATTTTTTAATTTTCCAATATAAATATAAATATTAATAATAACTAATTATTCTAAAATTTACCTTAAGGAAAATAATTAAATCTAAATTTTTACCAAGTCTGTTCAATTTTTATATTTTCCAATATAAAAATTTAATCGAAAAGAAAAGATTTAGAAATTTATAATTGAATATTATAAAATTATTCAAAAATTAAATTAATTAATTCAATAATTGAAACAGAATAAAATTTATATTAATGAAATTATTCAAATAAATTGGAAATTAAATTTAATCGTTAAACATTCAGAATACTAATTGTTAAATTAAATCAATAAAATTAACCATTAAATAATTTAATTCCCTTTTTCTTTCAAATTTTCTTCAGATTCAAAAATACTTTTAATTATTAACTAGCTTAATTTTTGGTAAATCTGCTTAATTTTATCATTTTTCAATATAGAAATAAATTGAATAAAAAATACCCTCCAACATTTTTATTTATGTAAGTACAATTTATATTTTAAAAGTTTAGAGAATGATTTATTATAATTTTAACATCAAATTCTCCTTTAATTATAAAATTGTCTGAGAAATAAAATTGACAAAATAAAACATTTGTGCATAAATTGTGAATAATTAGTTAAAAAATTACAAAATTAATAAAAAACATTAAAACCTTTCATTTTTTGTTGCTGTGATCTGATTAGTTATCTAGACTCAAAAACTTATAAATCAATAATAATAAAATTATTATGCTGCCGACAAATAATAACTCTGGCAACTTTCAGCCAATTCCCTAATTAGAGTGAACCGGTAATAACAAGTTGCACAACCGAAATCACCTTAGACTTAATTCCGAGGTAGGCGACGTCCAATAAATCACCGGTTCGGGCACGTCAAAAATCGATCGGCATCGACCGGGGCAGAGAACACAACGCGGAACGATCGAATTTCATAACCGTACGCAGCGCGGGGGCCCAATTTTAATAATTATTTATCTAGTGTGGCAATTTTTCGCCGCGGCAACGCTCGATTATGTAACAATCCGACGGCGGGATCGGTTCGTTGACCGCGGCGAGGAAAAATTATTGGGTTAGTATGATTTTTACGGTGGCGCAGCGTTTTCTCCTTTTGCCCAACGTTAAAACTCACATAAATTTCGACGTAATTGAGTGGCCCGAATGATGCGATAAACGCCGAAATGGTCACGGCGTCCAGGACCAGTTCGTTGTGATTCTAAAATTGATATGAGGCGATCGACATTTTTTTTTGGTTGGTTCTTCTGCGTTTCGCCGGTGCTAATCTTGTCGCGCCAACTTTGGATGCGTGATAGAGGCTGAGGAACGTTGTAATTAATTTTTTTACGGGCCTAATTCGGCCGAATTAAAAGGCAACGGTGGTTGGGAGTCGGTCATTTTTCGGATTTCGAGTTTTAAAGGGATTGAATGGAATTTGTTTCGGTTTATTGGCACGTGAAGTAAAAGAAATACGACAAATACTTTTCCAGCTATAAATAATTACCTTTACGGAAAGCTCGAACTGAAAGAAATTGTAGCAAAGAAATTGCCGGTAATCAAGAAAGTAATCTGACAGTTATCGCCAGCGATTAACTGCGACAAAGGACTTGTTGACCTTATTTTTAACGAAAGCTTTGCAATATATAAAATACAATACAAATTCACATCAATATTTCTTTTTAGGGGGGAAAAACTTCGCGTGTAGGCACTTGATAATTAATAAAAAGTCTCTTTGTATAAATTAATACATTAATAATATATATGGAATCCATTAGTTTTTTTTTTTATTTTGTCAATCAATCAGAAATGAAAATATTCAACATAATGGGTGAAGTAATCTATAGAAAATGTGAAGTTAAAAGGATTTTTATGGCTTGAATACGTTCGTGTATTTTATTTTATTAAGCAATATAATATGGCCAAAAATGGATGGAATCATTTATATATTTAAACATTTTTGCTTTCTAAATTAAATTAAAATGGAAATATATATAAGTAAGGAAAATGTGATTTATTTAAATAATTAAACAAAATATTAAAATATTAACAACTATGATTTTTTTAACTATAAATACCAATATTATTCTGATATTAATAAAAATATTTAAATTTTATTATTATTTTTTTAAACTATGAAACAATTGTTAAGTAAATATAATGTGTATAATTACAGTATTTTTTTTATTATTTTCAATTGAAAATAATGATATAATTGAAAATTATAAAATAAAAATTTAAATTTAAATATTTAAAAAATAAAATTATGAAGCAAATATTTATATTTTTAAAATCTAAAAAATTATAATTTAATTGGAAAAAAATATATGAAATTACTAATTAAATTAGATAGAGAGTATTTTATTTTCTTTATTTTTAATATATTAAAAATTTTTGTTTAAATCATAAAACAAAAGTTACAAAAATATAAATTATTAATTAAATTATAAAGATTATTATGGACAATATTTTTTTCTTGAATTTTTTAAATTAAATGTCAGTTAAAAATTGTGTTAAAAATATTTTAAAATTGTAAAAAAAGTTTTTACACTTTTAAAGTTATTATTTCAATTAATTAATTAATATTAATTCCCTTTTTTTTAATTTTTAAATTGTAAACAAAGTGATTAATTCACAATTATAAAATATGACAAATCTGTAATATTAAAAAATATTTATTATTTTAAATTTTTTAATACTTAAAGTGTTTTTTTGTACATTTATTAATATAAAATTAAAATATAGAGTTAAAAATAATTAAAATTATCAAAAATCCGTGAAATAAGAAAAAGATTATTTAAAATTATTTAAAATAATAATAAATTTTAAATTGTTAATTAAATTACAAAAATTATTATAGTTTATTTATATTTTTCCTAGTTTTTATTTAATAAATTGTTGTTGTTTAATAAATTATGAACAAAGTGATAATTTAAAATTTTAAAATATCAACAAATATAACAAATATGTAATAACTAAAAATATTTATTAATTTAGAATTTTAAAATAAATTTAATAAATTTAAAATTATTAATTAATTAATTATACATTAATTAATTTTATTTCAAATATTTTTTTAATATTTGAATTGTCAACAAAGTGATTAATTAAAAAAAATTATAATATTTGTTAACATATTTTTATTTTTTTATGTTTTTATTTTTTACATCTTATAAGTTTTTTGTTATTATTAAATTATTATTACAAAAATTATTATAATTAATATTATTTCATTTTTTTATTTTTTAAATTGTTAATAACTGTTAATAAAATATGACAAATTTTTATTATCCAAAATTATTTAGATATCTTGAAATTATAAAAAAAATATATTTAATAAATTTAAAATTATTAATTAGATTACAAAAAATATTAGTTAAAATATTTTTACAATTTTTTATTTGTTATTTTTTACACTATTCGTAAAATAATTAATTTAAAATTATAATGTAGTGTTAAAAATAATTATTATAGTTAATTTGTTGATTATTCTAAAATTATAAAATAAAAGTGAAAGCAATCATAACTATGATAAATCCTCAAAATCAAAAATTATTTTAATGGTTTTAAATTTATTAATTAAATTACTAAAATTATTAAATACTGTTTTCTGTTATTTTTTAAATTATAAACAAAGTGATAATAAAAATTTTTGCTTATTTTAAAATTATAAAAACATACAGTTTAATACAAAATTAAAATTATGAATTAAATTACAAATTGTTAACAAAGTAAATAGTAAAGTTTAATTGGTAACAAATTTAAAATTATAAAAAAAATAGTTAATTATTTTAAAATTATAATGATAATGAGTTTAATAATAGACATAAAATTTTTAATTGAATTACAAAAATATATAATTAATATATATTATTAGTATTATTTGTATTTTTTTTATACTGAAAATTGTGACTTAAAGGTAAAAGATAGTTAAAGTTATTAAAATTATAAAAAAATATTATTTTCATATTAATAAAATCATTTTTTTTTTCATGTTTTTTTATTATTTTATAGCATAGTTTTTAAATATTTGTTTTATTAATATTTACATTTAAAATTGAAAATGTAATAATAAAATTAAAATAAATATTCTGCGTTAATTTTATAATATTTATGTAATTTTTAAATAAATAACTAAAAATATCCATTCATAATGAATACATGTGGATTTTGTACTAAATCTCCTCACAAAGTCATCAAATATTTGCCGAAATATATATTTTATTTTCCATCAGCCATAAATTACAGAGGAAATCCTGAATATTATCAGTTTACAAACATATTTTTTCGTCATTTGTTGATGCGATGAAATATGATTTAGCGAACGCCGAAAAAGGGCCGATTATAAAAAAAAAAAACGTAAAAAAAACCTATATCAAAAGAATTCGTTTAATGCAGGACGTGGCAGTGATGAAATGTTGCACCGTGCACACATTGCACATGTCGACTAATTGAATTTGAGTTTCGAAAAACCGTTTTCGGCTAATCCGGCTTAACTTTTAAAATTTTAAAAACGTTTTAATGGACGTGCATTCGGTTAATTTCGGACGCGAATCCGCAACGTTTCGTAATTAGCGGCCCGTCATCGTTTTAATCAATTAGAATTTTCACTGGTTTTTGCATCGATTAAAAAAAAAAACGGCGGATTAATAAACGCGAAATTAGAAAGTGTCCGACATTCGTCGTCGGTTTCGCGTTTGACACTGCTTTTTGCGGTTTTCGACCACGAACAATGCCGTTTGTACGTACGTCTAACGGTGTTGATTTTTTTCCTATACTGTACACTAAATATCATATGTGTACATCTGTTTAAGAGTAAACTATATGCCGTTAATAAAGCAAATAAGTAATTTGGCGTTTTATTTGTTATATCGAACTACTTTTCAATTTTAAAAAATACAGATAATATTAATTTAATATTATTTATATTCTTTTCAGTTTAATTAATAATTTTATGTATATTAAACTCTTCTTTTATATTAATCCAGTTATTTTTTATTTTAAGTTTTGTCATAATTTATATTAATTTTAACATTTAAATTATGTTTTTAAATTTGTTATTTATTAAAAAATTTGTTAAAAATTAAAAAAAAAAAAAACAAAAAACAGAAATAAACTGTTTAACTATGTTTAATAATTTTGGTTATTTGATTAATAATTTCAAATTTAATAAACATAGAATTTATAATTTTAAAACAATAAATAATTTTGATTATCACTTTGTTCATAATTTAATAAATAAAATAATGAAATTAAAATATTAATTTATAATAATTATTGTAATTTAATTAATAATTTTAATTTAATTTATAACTTTTTTATTATTTCAAAATAACCTTTTTATTATTTTAAGATTTTATAATAATTTCAATTGTTTTAACTCAAATTTATAATTTAAAATTAATCATGTTGTATAGAATTTAAAAAATAATAAATAATGACCAGTAAAAATATATTAATTAATATTTTTTATAATTTTAAAGTAATCAATTATTTTTTATTTTAAAGATTTGTCATAATTTATATTAATTTTAACATTTATTTTATAATTTTAAATTATTTGCCATTTTAAGTTTAGTATTTATTTTGTTAACAATTTAAAAATTGTTTAATAATATTTGTAATTTAATTAATAATTTTAAATTTATTAAATTTTGGATTTCTAATTTTAAAGTAATCAATATTTTTATTATCACTTTATTCATAATTTAATAAATAAATAAAATAAATTTAAAATATTAACTCTAATAATTATTGTAATTTAATTAATAATTTTAATTTAATTTATAACTTTTTTATTATTTCAAAATAACCTTTTTATTATTTTAAAGTTTTATAATAATTTCAATTGTTTTTAACTCAAATTTATAATTTTAAATTAATCATTTTGTAGACAGTTTTAAAATAATCATTTAATTTATCACAAATAATCACATTTTAAATCATCACAAATAATGAGCAGTAAAAATATATTAATTAATATTTTTTATAAGTTTACCCAACCAATTATTTTTTATTTTAAAGATTTGTCATGATTTATATTAATTTTAATATTTATTTTATAATTTTAAATTTGTTACTTTACTATTTACTTTGTTAACAATTTAAAAAAATTTACTAATAATTTTAAATTTATTAAATTTTGTATTTATAATTTTAAAATAAGCAATATTTTTGATTATCACTTTGTTTATAATTTAATAAATAAAAAAACTAGAAATTAAAATATTATCTATTAATAATTTTTCTAATTTAATTAATAATTTTACTTTATTTTATACTATATATAATATTTTTTTATGATTGCATTAATAAATTTAAATTTATTAAATATTTGTTGTACAATTTTTAAATAATAAATATTTTTGGATATTAAGAATTTGTCATATTTTATAACTCATTTTTGTTTTTTAATTTTAAAATAACAGTTAAAAAATATATAAAAAATAATATAAAAAGCATATTAATTATAATAACTTATGCAAATTAATTAATAATTTTAAATTGATCACTTTCTCATAATTTAATAAGTAACAAAAAACTATAATATATAATAAAATGTTAACTATAATAATTTTTGTCAGTTAATTACTTATTATTATTATGAACAATGTAAAAGGTAAGAAATAAAAGGCAATAAAAGTATATTTGTAATTTAATTAAGAATTCTAAAATTTTGGATTTGTTATAATTTTTACTCATATTTTATAATTTTAAATTAGTCATTTTATTCAGAATTAATATATAATAAATAGCAAAAAAATAGAAATAAAATATTAACAATAATAATTTAATTTAATTAATCATATTTTAACAATTAAAAAATATAAGAAATAGAAAACATGTTTATTATAATAACTTTATAATTATTATATTATTATAATAATTTATTTAAAGGATTTGTTATATTTTTTAATTTTAAATTGATCATTTTTTTCATAATTTAATAAGTAACAAAAAACTATAATAATTTTTGACAATTAATTAATTATTATTAACTAAACATTATAATTTTAAGTTAATCATTTTATGAACGATGTAAAAGATAAGTAAAAACCAATATAAATATATTAAATAATATTTATTGTACTATTTTAAATAATAAATTTTTATTTAGAATTTAATAAATGACAAAAAATCACATTTTTTTGAAATTTAATATAATTTTGAATGTTTAAACATTTTGTTGAAAATTTTGAATCATATTAACAATCATATTGTTTTCAATTTTAAAAATTCAGGAAAATAAAATATTGTCTATAAAAATTTTAATAATTTAATTAATAGTTATATATGTTTTACCTTATTTTATGATTTAAAAATAATTTTAATATATATTTAAATATATAGTATATTACAATTATATCTTATAATTTTAAAATAATTTAAAAAAATCAAAAAAATAAAACTTTGTCTATAAAAAATTTTGTAATTTAATTAATAATTTTTTTAACAATTTTTTGTTTATAATTTATTTTTTGAGATAATATAAACAAATAAAAATATTGATATAAATTTAAATTTTATTGCTCTCAATTAACCACATTGTTTTGAAAAACAATTGAAAAATAATATAGCATTGTCTACAACAAATGTTGCTATTTAATTTTATGTATTATTTTTCGACTATGAACAATGCCCATTTTGTACGTACGTCTAACGGTGCTGAGTTTTTTCATACGTTGTAAACTATATGCCATAAATAAATATACGTACATCTGTTTAACAATGGCCGGGAGTTAATATCAGATGGATCAACATTAGCAGCCAGTAAATTATATGCCGTTAATAATGCAAATAATTAATTTGGCGTTGCTTGTGTTATGCTAATTGGGTTAATACGCTGAATAGTTGTGTATTATATCGAACTCCCCAAACTATACGCCACTTACACTAACACGGTATCCCATGTGCAAAAGGTGAATAATTGAATCTGAGAAGTAAATTTACCATCCGTATTACGGAAATTTAAAATTGATCAAGTTGATTGATGTTTATTTATTAAAGAAGGTAACATGAATTACGTGACTTATAAACCAACGAGGAATTTTTGATCATAGGTTTCGATGTACTTTATTTTATGTATTGATTTTGAGAATAAATGTATATTTAACGGGTATCAGTTAGATTGACATGTGTTGGCAACCTTTCAAACTGACTACTTTGTTACTGCCGTCTAAAAAATGTTCGATAATAAATTTACATGTCATTCCAAGTTCATTGGAAAGACAATTTTGTAATTTATTTAGAAATAAATTAACATTCGATAGTTACAAGTGTACATGGTGTCAAAAATTAATAAAATTACAAGAAAATTAAACTTATTTTTAAGTATTTTATACTTCTATCATGTTTTATTTTAAAAGTAAATTATTAAACCCATAATAAAATTTGGAAAAGGATAAAAAAGACAATAAAAATATACTTTTCTTAAGGTTAATTAATTCTTATAAATAATTTACAAAATATACTTAAAATTATGTAAAAAATTATTAAATTGAGTAATAATAATAATAATTGAATTATATTAATAGTATTATTAAAAGATATAAATTAAATTATTATAAATTATTTATATACAATAAAATAAAGAAAACTAAATTTTTGATACAATAAATAAAATTTTAAAATGTGTTTGTTAAGAACAACAGCAATTAAAAATGGTAATTATTAATTTATAATAATAATCGCTTTAAAAGTTAAAAAATAAAATATGAAAATAGACAATTTTAAATCATATATCATTAATAATTTGATTTAAATTTTTGGAATACTTTACTGAAACACAAAATTACAAAAAAAAAAGAACAATAAAAATGGCTTTTAAATTTAAAATAATAAAAGAAAGAAAGAAAAGGATAAAAAAGGCATAAAAATTTACTTTTTTTAAGTTCAAAATTATATTAATTAATTCTTACAAATACTTTAATATTATTAAAAAATATAAATAAAATTATTATAAATTATTTAAATACAATAAAATAAGAAAAACTTAATTTTTGGTACAATAAATGAAATTTTAAATTGTAATTATTAATTATAAATTTTAACATATTTATATAAAACAATGTGAAAACAAAATTATTATTATTAATTTTAATAATAATTATCGGTTTACAAGTTAAAAAAAATAAAAAAAAATAAATTAAAGAATTTAGATATGAAAATACACAATTTTAAATCAAATATTATTGACAAATTTATATTGAAATATTTTATTTAAACACAAAATTATAAAAAACATAATAAAAAGTGGCTTTTTAAATTTAAAATCAATCAATCAATCAGGAAAATAAAATACTATGTTAACAAGTTAAATATCATTTTAATATTTTAACATAAATAAATAATATTTCTTAACTTATATTCATAGATTTATTAAATTAAATTTTTATTATTAATAAACATTTTTTAAATTAATACAAATGTATATTAAATTACATGTTATATAAAATAAAAATAATAGAAAACAAAATAATTTTAATTCAACAAATAATAATACAAGTTTTTAATAATTTTTAATACTAAACCACAAAAATTTTAAAAAATTTATATCTATGGATATAATAAAATTTTAATAATTAAAGTTAATAAATAATTAAATTATTAATGTGTAGAAAATACAATAAAATTATTTAATAAATTTCATTTCATGCAATTTATTTTTAGCTTTTATCTTTTCTCATAAACTCTTCATTATTTATTATAATTTCTCTTTGATGTTTTAATATTTAAATGACTAAACACCGTTTATATTCCTATATACAATGTAAAAAAATATTAAAATAAATATTATTTTCGATATTGATTCGAATTTCTAAAAAATAATTTAAAATTAAACAATATTTTTGTGTTAAAAACAACCAAAATTGATAATGGTAATTATTAGTTATAAATTAATAAAATTCTTATATAAAAAACTGTGAAAATAATTTAAAATTAAATAAGTTTCTGTGTTAAAAACAACATAAATTAAAAATGGCAATTATTAATAATAAATTAATAAAATATTTATAAAAAAAAATTTTAAAACAAAATTATATTACTAATTATAATAATAATAATCCATATGAAGGTTTAAAAATATAAAAATTAACAAATGAAGACGATTTATATCAATTATTGTCATAAGTTATAAGAATAATATATTAAATATGTTTATGTTTGTTTTAGTTTTAAAATTTTAAAAATTATTTATATTTTCGAGACTGTGAAAACAAAATTATATTACTTAAAAAATATATTAATCATAATAATAGTCAGATAGAAAACTGAAAAATATAAAAAATAAAATAGGCATAAATAAATTGGTTTCAAAAGTATACTTAATATCAGTTAATAAAAATTTATATAAAAACACTGAGAAAACAAAATTATATTACCAATTAAAATTACAATAAAAAAATAAAATAACTTGCTTTTAAATATATTTTATTTAAATTTATTAGTGTAATATTTATAAATGTAGAAATTATTAATTATATTGTGTATTAAACAATTTTTATTAAAATTGAATTATTTTTTAATATTATTATGCTTTTTTTAAAAATAGTCTAAAGAAATTAATTAATTCATAGTATTTGTCTATCATTAATTTTGGCTCTAAGAATATGTAATATTAATATAAATGATAAAAAATATACTATTTTAAATAAATAATTGTATTAAATATTTCTCCTGACATTTTTAAATTAATTAAAATTAGATGCAAATAAGAAAAATCAAAATACTTATAATTTCATTTATTATATTTTTTAAATATTTTATTTAAATACCATAAAACAAAAGAATTATAAAAATTCAAAAAATTCAAAAAAATATTTAATTATAATATACAAAAAAGTGTAAGTTCAAGGAAACAAAAAAAAAAGGAAGGAAGAAATATAAATAAATAATAAGCCAATTTTCTGCAGAGCTTGAGCGTGACAATGTTTAAAAAATTGGCATTATTTAGGCACATGAAACAATTTTAGTGGTGCGTGTGCATGATTATACTGCTATGCTAATTTAATTCATGCCCGAGCAAAAGTTCCATTAGATACGGCCAAACTAAAACCAGAAATTATTTAATTTTAACATACATTTACATTATACAACAGGTGTTCGAAATGCCAATCAGTGTCTAAAAATACAGTTTAATTTTTAAAATATCTACTAATTGACTATAATTCGAGTGATGGTTAAAATAAAACTTTGGCACGTTCAAGATGGGAAATTAAAAATAACACACACCCTCATGGTGTTTGAATCGTGGATTTGGAATTGTTAATGAAATGCACCGGTGTTAATGTCGGATTAAATGTTAAAAAGTACTATTTCAGCACGTGATTATGATAATAGTGCAGTTTTAAAATGTGCTGACAGTGATTAACGATCGTGGACAATCGCAAATAAAGCGTAATGTAATCTAGGTAGATGACCTAGGCTAATATGCAATGTAACATTCAGGAACGTCATTTATGGAATGGCATTTGAACAAAATGTTGGGCGAGGTCCGAGAAATTGATATGTACACCGACCGGTCAATTATATATTCGAAAGCAGCTCGGGCAAGGAGCGAAGAATAAGTAATTGGCGTGTTGGCAAATGCACCACGATTAACTTCGATGTTTGTCAGGACGCCATTATCTAATGCGAACGTTTCGCACTCGTAAACTTTATGGTAAATCGGACGTGGAAATAAAATATCCGTATCCGATATTTTATCTGGTCAGATAAGGTGTTCGCAATATTGGCTCGTAAAAATCTTATTCGATGTTTTGTTCAGCTTGCAACGTCATTTTTGAGATAACAAACCAACGAACGACGATACGATCTTAATCAAACTGACTTTAAAACTTTCCACTTTCAAATTATAATATATATTTTAACATAAATAAATAATGTTTTTTAATTTATATTCATGGCTTCATTTATTTTATCAAAAAATTAATTTTTTTATTGGATTTTTATCATTTTATTTAAATTTATTCATCATATTTATGAATATAAAAATAATTAATATATTATTGTATTGGAATTATTTTATAATACTATTATGTATATGATAGACTTACTTTAGCTCTTCATGTACAGTGGTGGAAAAAAATATGGAACATTTATTTAGTTGATACAAAAGTTCAGTTTGCAAATTTGAACAATCTAATTCACTGCAATGTCCATTATGATGGTCATTACATTCTCTGGTTTTTACTTTTCTTAACAAATCAATTTGGTCTGGAAAAAAAGTTTGGAATATTTTATTGATATTCATAAAAAATTAACAATAACCCAAATATTTCAATATTTTATCACTTCTTGGCATCTTTTAATTATACAGTCATCAGTATCTGTAATGTGTCAACAGGAATTTGTTGCCACTGCTGCTGTGTGTTTTGAAGAAGTTCTTGTTTACTTTTTATGTATCAATATTTTATTATATATTTTTTTAATGTACTATTTTTAGATGTGATGAAGAACTTGTCTTGGACAATTGCAAAAAATATTTTTTTTTTGAGAAAAAATAATTTTAAATTTGAACAGTACTGATTTTTGATTTTTTCATTGAAATTTTTATGAAAAATAAAATTTTATTGAATGTCTATTTTTTGCATAAAATTCATCCAAAATAGAATATTAAAAAAAAGAAAAAGAAACTTAACCTAACCTATTTTTTTTTTTTTTTTTTTTTTTTTCAGAAAAGACAAGAACTTGTCTTGGACAATTGCAAAAAATATTTCTTTTTTAGAGAAAAAGAAATTTTAAATTTGAACAGTACTAATTTTTGATTTTTTCATTGAAATTTTTATGAAAAATAAAATTTTATTGAATGCCCATTTTTTTCAGAAAATTCATCCAAAATAGAACATTAAAAAAAAGCAAAATCTAACCTATTTTTTTCAGAAAATTCATCAAAAACACGATTAAAAAAAAATTGTCAACAAAAAAGTAATTTTTCAATTTTTTATGAAATGAAATCATAGAGAAAAAATAATTTTCAATTTAAAAATTACTAATTTTTTTGAGGTCTTGTCTTGAAATTTTTATGAACCATTTATTAGTTCCAAATAATTTTTTTCAAACTTGTAAATATTTTAAGAAAAATAAGATTTCCAAATATTTGTATAATAATAGAAATTTAACAATTTTTTAAATAAAAAATATTACAAAATTCCAAAAATATATGATACATGGTAAACAGGAAAGACAATGGATATCTTGTAAACTTTCAGTAAATTCAGTCTATAATAAATAAATTTTATCTGTTGATGGTAATATAGAAATTGTTTTAAACGTAATATTAAAAATTTGATTTTCTTTTCAATCAAAATTTTAATTAATAACAGAGTAATCGAGTATTTTAAAAATAGAGTACTAAAAAAAAAACATCTTGAAAAAATATAAATATTTTTTTGTTAAATTTTATAAAAATCACAAAATTTTCAAAAATTGGTAAAAAAATGAAAAATTACAATATTGACATTTTTTTAGAAAATATTCTATTTTTGATTAATTTTCAAAAATTCATGAAAAAACAAAAAATTACATTAAAACTTTTTTTGAAAATATTCTATTTTGATGACATTTCTGAAAAAAAAAATCATAATAATTTCAAGGAAAAACTTTTTTTATTTTTTTAATATACAATAAAACGAGAAACTTATATTAATAAAAATTGAAAAATTACGTTATTGACATTTTTTTTAATATCCTATTTTTGATGAATTAGGTTAGGTTAGGTTTCTATTTCTTTTTTTTTTTTTTTGAATATATGTTATTTTTGATGAACTTTTGATGAAAAAATTTGACAATAGAATAATTTTTTTTTTTTTGTAAATTTCTAACAAAAACCGTAAAAGTGGACATTTTTTCAAATTTACATATAATTTTTCCTTAAGAAATATTTTTTTTACTCGATCGGAACGTACTCTTTAATGCACCAAAGAGTAAAATATTTTGAAAAAAAAATTGTTAGTTTTTTAGATTTATTATGGCTGAAAATAGGTTCAGAACTCTTCTTCCAAATTTAAATGTTGATTTAAAATTATTTTTTTCAGAGTCTCGTTAAAATGACATGATCACTTGTCAAAGATTATTAAAAATAAGGATAATCCTGTACCTTAAATCCCATCTCTTAAAGTTATACAAAGTGACATCTAAAGATTATTATAAAAAAATTGTTATTAACAACTTTTTTTCGATGAAATTTCTTCTTCAAAGTCTAGATTTGCCTTTAAAATAATTTCATTTCTTAACGTGATCTCCTTAAAGCTTCAGCAGCATTATATTTACCAGTTTATTAAAAGCATGGCAAATCCTGTTTCTTAAGCTCCATCCTCCACAGTTCCTTTAAGTAAAGTTTCACCATTAAAAGAATATTATATTGCTACACAGGAATATTTTCGTTGTTTTTTGCTTGGAAAGTTATGATATTTCTATTAGTCGTATGTATGCTAGAACCGAAAGGCCCCATAAAAATCACACATTGTAACAAACCTTAAATTCTATCTGTTAAAGTTATATAAAGTGTCATCTGTCAAAGATTATTATAAAAAAAAATTGCAATATTTTCGTTCTTTTTGCTTTAAAAGTTATGATATTTGTATTAGTTTGAAAAGCCAATTTTCAAAAAATATTCCATACTTTTTTCCACCACTGTACCTATGTATAAACTTTGAAAATACTTAAATGTTAAGTAGTTTTTCTAAATTTAATAATAGTTAATATATAAATAAGTTACAAAAAAATAAAAAACAAAAAATAGTTATAAACTTATAAAAAATGTTAAAAAAAAATTAAGTAAAGAAAATAAATATTTTCAACAAATTGATTCTAAATTTTAAGATTAAAATTTATTTAAATCAAATTAAAAAATTAATAATAAATATTTAGATTAAAAGAAGCATTATTTTTATTTATTGTTTAATTAGTTTAATAAAAAATAGTTACACTAATATTTTAACGTAGTAAGAAATTCACAATCCTGACTCTAATCCTTTCATGGAAGTTATCTTTAAGTTTATGTAGGAAATTTCCTGAAAAAGTTCCCATAAACAATTAACTGTTTATCATAATTTTCTCTTTGAAGTTTCGACATTGAAAGATCCGCCTTAACGATGTTTACACGAGCCGTTTTTGTGTATCCGAAACTGTACGACATTAAAACCGATTTGTTTATTAAAGTGCCCGATCTTGTATTCGTTTCGAATTAAAATTTTTTTAACACCCAGTCAATAAACTTTGCACACCGTCGTTGCACCGCTAATTTTACGCCGAACAGCATCCGATCGGGACAAACGCATCGAAATGAAAAAAGTAAACAGTTTCGGATGGTGCGAGAGCGTGACCTTGACTTTCACTCGAATTTTGGCAGACGATCAAGTAAATAGAGGATGCGATCGGATTAATCGGCACACGTGTGTTCGTATGTCACCTATCGATGTTTGAATTGTGTCGTGGGCTGCGTTTGTGTGTGTGCTTTGGCATATTTCACAACTGGCAACTGACGCTTTTTTCGGGCCAATACGTGAGACTCATCACTTACAACGCGGTGCTAAAATTATTTACTCGAACGATATGGTTTATTTTTTTAAATATTTGTCACCTGTTAAAATAGGTATGCAAATCTGAGTGCCTGCAACTTTGGAAAATGATAAGACGACGGTGTTTGTCAGCTGCTAATCAAAGTTTCAAAAGTTGTGGATGCAAAAATAGTGTCTAACGTTGCTCTATTTATTAGCAAACCTATTTGGACACAAGATTCTTTTGAATTTCATCTTTTTATGTTAATTTTGGGACAAAAATGAAGCTTTAATTTAAGTTAGATTAGTTTACTGAAATTGATTGTAGTGTTTTAAAATATTTGTAATTATTATTATTATTATTATTATTTAATATTAAGATTTTCTCTTTTTGTGTTGATTTAAGCAACACTAAAAAATAAAGCTTAAATTAAGAAAGGTTACATTGAGTTTGGTTAGGTTCAACTGGAACTAGACCGGATTTATTTGAGTTGAAATATATTAAATTAGTCTCGTATAAGTTAACAAATAGAAAGAGTTTCATAAAATATTTTTTTCTTTTAAATAAATATTGAATAGTTATCATTTTTTTAAATATTCAATTTAATCTTTTGTTTATTTCAAACTAGTCTTTCATAGTTAAAGAGAGTATCAGACAAAATGTTTCCTGAATTTTCTTACATTTCAAACTTTAATATCAAAAATAAAGAAGTCCAGGTTGGTTTCATTTTTAACAAAAACTAATTAGGCACTAGATTTTATTAAATTTTCTTTTTCTGTGTCAATTTAAGCAACAATATACTTTGAAATGAAGTTTAGGTTAAGATAGATTACGTTGAGCTTCTTGGGTAAGTTGAATTGGGACTAGGTTGGAATTAGTTGAATTGATATATTGTTCTTGTGTGGGTTAAGTTAAATAAGAGAGAGGGATCTAAAAAAATTCAATTTTTTAAATAAATATTGGATAGTTATCATTTTTTAAATATTCAATTTGATCTTTTGTTTATTTCAATATAGTCTTTCATAGTTAAAGAGAGTACCAGACAAAATAATTTAAATGTTTCCTGAATTTTCTTACATTGCAAACTTTAATATCAAAAATAAAGAAGTCCAGGTTGGTTTCATTTTTATCAATAAACTAATTAGCCACTAGATTTTATTACATTTTCTTTTTCTATGTCAATTTAAGCAACAATGTACTTTTAAATAAAGCTTAGGTTAAGATAGATTGCGTTGAGCTTCTTGGGTAGGTTGAATTGGGACTAGGTTGGACTTAGTTGAATTGATTTGTATCAGATTGATTAGATTGTTCTAGTGTGGGTTAAGTTAAGTAAGAGAGAGGGATCTAAAAAAATTCAATTTTTTAAATAAATATTGGATAGTTATCATTTTTTTAAATATTCAGTTTGATCTTTTGTTTATTCCAAACTAGTCTTTCATAGTTAAAGAGAGTACCAGACAAAATGTTTCCTGAATTTTCTTACATTCCAAACTTTAATATCAAAAATAAAGAAGTCCAGGTTGGTTTCACTTTTATCAATAAACTAGTTAGCCACTAGATTTTATTACATTTTCTTTTTCTGTGTCAATTTAAGCAACAATGTACTTTTAAATAAAGCTTAGGTTAAGATAGATTGCGTTGAGCTTCTTGGGTAGGTTGAATTGGGACTAGGTTGGACTTAGTTGAATTGATTTGTATCAGATTGATTAGATTGTTCTAGTGTGGGTTAAGTTAAGTAAGAGAGAGGGATCTAAAAAAATTCAATTTTTTAAATAAATATTGGATAGTTATCATTTTTTTAAATATTCAGTTTGATCTTTTGTTTATTCCAAACTAGTCTTTCATAGTTAAAGAGAGTACCAGACAAAATGTTTCCTGAATTTTCTTACATTCCAAACTTTAATATCAAAAATAAAGAAGTCCAGGTTGGTTTCACTTTTATCAATAAACTAGTTAGCCACTAGATTTTATTACATTTTCTTTTTCTGTGTCAATTTAAGCAACAATGTACTTTTAAATAAAGCTTAGGTTAAGATAGATTGCGTTGAGCTTCTTGGGTAGGTTGAATTGGGACTAGGTTGGACTTAGTTGAATTGATTTGTATCAGATTGATTAGATTGTTCTAGTGTGGGTTAAGTTAAGTAAGAGAGAGGGATCCAAAAAAATTCAATTTTTTAAATAAATATTGGATAGTTATCATTTTTTTAAATATTCAATTTGATCTTTTGTTTATTTCAAACTAGTCTTTCATAGTTAAAGAGAGTACCAGACAAAATGTTTCCTGAATTTTCTTACATTCCAAACTTTAATATCAAAAATAAAGAAGTCCAGGTTGGTTTCACTTTTATCAATAAACTAATTAGCCACTAGATTTTATTACATTTTCCTTTTCTGTGTCAATTTAAGCAACAATGTACTTTTAAATAAGGCTTAGGTTAGGATACATTGCGTTGAGCTTCTTGGGTAGGTTGAATTGGGACTAGGTTGGACTTAGTTGAATTGATTTGTATCAGATTGATTAGATTGTTCTAGTGTGGGTTAAGTTAAGTAAGAGAGAGGGATCCAAAAAAATTCAATTTTTTAAATAAATATTGGATAGTTATCATTTTTTTAAATATTCAATTTGATCTTTTGTTTATTTCAAACTAGTCTTTCATAGTTAAAGAGAGTACCAGACAAAATGTTTCCTGAATTTTCTTATATTCCAAACTTTAATATCAAAAATAAAGAAGTCCAGGTTGGTTTCACTTTTATCAATAAACTAATTAGCCACTAGATTTTATTACATTTTCTTTTTCTGTGTCAATTTAAGCAACAATGTACTTTTAAATAAAGCTTAGGTTAAGATAGATTGCGTTTAGCTTCTTGGGTAGGTTGAATTGGGACTAGGTTGGACTTAGTTGAATTGATTTGTATCAGTTTGATTAGATTGTTCTAGTGTGGGTTGGGACTAGGTTGGACTTAGTTGAATTGGTATATATTAGATTAATTAGATTGTTCTAGTGTGGGTTAAGTTAAGTAAGAGAGAGGGATCCAAAAAAAATCAATTTTTTAAATAAATATTGGATAGTTATCATTTTTTAAATATTGAATTTGATCTTTTGTTTATTTCAAACTAGTCTTTCATAGTTAAAGAGAGTACCAGACAAAATGTTTCCTGAATTTTCTTACATTCCAAACTTTAATATCAAAAATAAAGAAGTCCAGGTTGGTTTCATTTTTATCAATAAACTAATTAGCCACTAGATTTTATTAAATTATCTTTTTCTGTGTCAATTAAAGCAACAATGTACTTTGAAATTAAGCTTAGGTTAAGTTAGATTACGTTGAGTTTGGGTAGATTGAATTAATTTAATTAAATAATTTTTTAAATAAATGTTGGATGTCTCCTGAATTTTCTTAACTTCTTAAGTATAGTATCAATAATAAGAAAGTCCAGATTGGTTTGGTTTGTTAATAAACCAATTAGACAGAAGATTATGATAAAATTTGTTAATTTAAGCAACAATATACTTAGAAATGAAATTTAGATTAAAACAGATTATTCATATTATATCTTGTCTGCTTATTTTTTAAATTCTGGTTATGGTTAAAGGAGGCATAAGATTAAAATATTTTATTTATTGCATATTACAATATCAATAATAATAATAATAATAATAATAATAATAATAATAATAATAATAATAATAATAATAATAATAAATAAACTATTCTTTTATAAAAAATAACAAAAATAACATTAAGAACTTAAATAATTAAGAAAATAAAATAATGTAGAAAATATATTAATACAGGAAAAAAAAAGCTTTCTCAAATATTACGTAAAGAAAACAAACTTTAAAACAAACTTATAATAAGAAATGTAGAAGAGGAAAAACCCCTTTTTATTTGATTCACAATAACAACCCTATATAAGGCCAAAATATGTTGAATGAAAACTCAATTTAGAATATGGGAATATTCTTCAAATATGTCTCTACTTAATTTGTATTTTTTTTTTTAATAATAAACGTTTCTTTGAATTTCTAGACGAATTTTGGGATAATATAATAATTATTGAAGTATGAATATAATGGTAATTATGATATTAATAATTATGGTATTGATAATTATCTCAATAAACTCTGATGAAATACTACACAAACAGAGACATTTTCAATGACTATAAACTTCTTGAACTGGAATCAACATTTAATTTAGATACCTAAAACATTTGTCCATTTAAACTTAATTTGCACTAGTTTACCACTGCAAACTATCCTTAATAACGTTTCGTATGTGCTGCTGAAATAAAAACGATTTTCTCCATTTAAACAAATTAAACTACCTACACTGTTACAACGTTGGGAAGCCGGGGGAATATAAATGGGGGATGGGAATCCACAGACACAACATAACTCAAACAAAGTAAATTACATTAGGTCAGAAAGGAATTTATCTGGAATATATACAAAGTAGGTCCCGCAAGGAAACAGTATGACACCGCAAAAACCATCCACATATGGATTTTCAACTGTGTATTTTCGTACACTGTTTATTTTTATATGCAAATTGCGAATGCAAATGCTTAAAGTGGATACGTAAAACTATAAATATACTGCATACCAAATTCTAATAAAATTACCATACATTTGAATAAACATATAAACAAATAAGAAATACTACTGTGTTAATGTTATTTTGTTTGACGTCTATAGATTGGGTTTCCTTAAATGCGGAACTGCATAATACCAGATTTACGATAGTCTTAAATATTCATTTCTGTTCCTTGTAATCCTAATTTGTTTATCTATACTATTAGCAATTCATTAGTAATTGAGACACAACAACAATTAATTAAAATTATATAAAATAACGGCGTTTCCAACTAGATATTATCACTACATTACCTCACCAACGGTTGTCGACGACGTTGTCCACTGTTGAAAAGAAGGAGTCTCAAAAATATACCCTACAAAATAATTAAATCATCTGCACCACCCCAGTAGTTATTAAACGTTGAAAAATTCATAATAAACACGGTTCAGTTTGTCTTATCTTATCCGAAGTTTGTCGAAATTTTTTTAATTTCACGCTTTACGAAACAAAAAAGACGGCACGACGAATAGGATATTAACGGTGACGCCCCCCAGGTCCCCCGGAAAAACGTCGGCGCGATATCAAAAAGTATAAAGTTAAATAAGTCTCGCGCAAAGAAAATAACGACCGGCTAAGTTGCTTCGGAACTTTTAATAAAATGATGTATCTGTTTCAAAGGAGAGGCAAAAAAAAAATGCGGGACCGAAATTCACTTGGCAATGATAAAAGTTTACCGGCTTCCCGTTTTTCTTTTTTCTCGGAGGGCTGCGGGAGGTTTATAATGGGAGTTTGTTAATAATATCAAAGTTGAGGAGAACAACTGCTACTTGAAAGGTAGTGAAAAATCGATTACAAATAAATATAAGTTTATTATTTGAGAATTATAGCTTTTTTAACACTTAATTAATTATTAGCCACCTTTAATCTTTCAGTTCAAACTCATCCTAGTCCAATTCAGCCTAATCCAACCTAACCTAATTATTTTTAATTAATATCAGGTTCATTTAGAAGCACATTCCTTTCTAAATTTGATCCAATAAAGAACAAAATCCTAGTTGATTTATTTTTTTAGACTAAGGCAATTTAACTCTACTCATCCTAGTCCAACCTAATCTAACCTAACCTAGTCTTACCTAACTTCATTTTGAAACATATTTTTTTTAATTAACTTAAAAAGAGGAAACTTCTTTAAAATTCATAGAATTGATAAATTAGATTAATATATCTTAACTCATCCTAGTCCAACCCAACCTAACCTATATTAATCTCGCCTAAATTCATTTTAAAACATATTGTTTTTTTAATTAAATTAAGGAATCTTCTTCTATTTGAGTCCTTCTCAGTCAAAATCAACGTAACCTAACCAGGGTAACCTGAGTTAACCTCAGGCTTCATTTTAAAGAGTATTCCTTCCTAAATTTGATGTAATAAGGGAAAACCCAACAATATTTTCTTCCTAATTTCAAAACATAGTTTTTTCTTAAATTAACGTAAAAAAGGAAACTGAACAGAACTTTCTTTTAAATTCATCTTGTGATAAACCAGACCAATATAACTCAATTTATTTGTGTCCAACATAGTATGAATTAATGTAACCTAACCAGGGCAACTCGAGTTAACCTAGGCTTCATTTTAAAGGGCATTTCTTCTTAAATTTGACGTAATAAAGGAAAACCCAACAATATCTACATCCTAGTTGATTTATTTATGGACTAAGCCAATCTAACTCAAATTATCCTAATCCAACCTAACTAAAGCTAACCTAATCTCATCTAACTTAATTTCGAAATATATTTTTTTCTTAAATTAATGTAAAAAATGGAAACTGAACAGAACTCTCTTTTAAATTGATCTTGTGATAAACCAGACCATCATAATTCAACTTATTTGAGTCCAACACAGTCAAAATCAACGTAACCTAAGCAGGGTAACCTGAGTTAACCTCAGGCTTCATTTTAAAGGGTATTGCTTCCTAAATTTGACGTAATAAAAGAAAACCCAACAATATCTTCTTCCTAATTGATTTATTTATGGACTAACCCAATTTAACTCAAATTATCCTAATCCAACCTAACTAAAGCTAACCTAATCTCATCTAACTTAATTTCAAAACATAGTTTTTCTTAAATTAATGTAAAAAAAGAAACTGAACAGAACTCTCTTTTAAATTGATCTTGTGATAAACCAGACCATCATAATTCAACTTATTTGAGTCCAACACAGTCAAAATCAACGTAACCTAACCAGGGTGAGCTGAGTTAACCTCAGGCTTCATTTTAAAGGGTATTGCTTCCTAAATTTGACATAATAAAGGAAAACCCAACAATATCTTCTTCCTAATTGATTTATTTATGGACTAAGCCAATCTAACTCAAATTATCCTAATCCAACCTAACTAAAGCTAACCTAATCTCATCTAACTTAATTTCAAAACATAGTTTTTCTTAAATTAATGAAAAAAAAAGAAACTGAACAGAACTCTCTTTTAAATTGATCTTGTGATAAACCAGACCATCATAATTCAACTTATTTGAGTCCAACACAGTCAAAATCAACGTAACCTAACCAGGGTAAGCTGAGTTAACCTCAGGCTTCATTTTAAAGGGTATTTCTTCCTAAATTTGACATAATAAAGGAAAACCCAACAATATCTTCTTCCTAATTGATTTATTTATGGACTAAGCCAATCTAACTCAAATTATCCTAATCCAACCTAACTAAAGCTAACCTAATCTCATCTAACTTAATTTCAAAACATAGTTTTTCTTAAATTAATGAAAAAAAAAAAGAAACTGAACAGAACTCTCTTTTAAATTGATCTTGTGATAAACCAGACCATCATAATTCAACTTATTTGAGTCCAACACAGTCAAAATCAACGTAACCTAACCAGAGTAACCTGAGTTAACCTCAGGCTTCATTTTAAAGGGTATTTCTTCCTAAATTTGACGTAATAAAGGAAAACCCAACAATATCTTCTTCCTAATTGATTTATTTATGGACTAAGCCAATCTAACTCAAATTATCCTAATCCAACCTAATTAAGGATAACCTAATCTCATCTAACTTAATTTCAAAAAACATTTTTTTTAAATTATCGTAAAAAGAGGAAAATCAACAGATTCCTATATCTAAATTATTTTTTGACAGTCCAACTCAACTTAAGTGGACAGTCCAACCTGACTTAACTTAAGCTTCGTTTCTAAGTTTTTCTTGTTCTTAATAGATTTACTGACGTTATTTCTTTTTTTTTTTGCAGACAAGCGCAGAGCATCAGGGTCTGACTCACTGGTGTGAGGTTGGCGCGTACCAGGTGTACGGTACGCTCAACGCGAAAAACCAATTCCGGGCTCCGACCGAGTGGGGCCTCTGCCTGAGACCGTGCGGCGTCGACACGAGCGACTCGACGTCGCCAGACGCCGACCGGGAGCCGTCGCGCTCCTCGTCTGCGCACGAGCTGCGCTGCTTCGCCTGCGACTCGGAGCGGGTACGCTCCTGTTGGCTGACCGCCATGCGGCTCGCAAAGGTTAGTACCAACTCTTTTTTCCTTCCTTGCTATAGGTTACTTTAGGTTTTAGTTGTGCCATATGGCATTGATCTTCTACTTTCAAAATAACTTGGTTAAGAAATATGATGATTTTATATTAAAAATTAATTAATTAATTAAATTATTTTATTTATTACAAAAAAAATTGGAAAGTGTCGTAAAAAATATTAAGAATGAAGATCATTTTTCAGTGGTAATGATATAATGAAGCAAAGTAAAAAAAAATAATACATCAAAAGATTGTTTTAAGATAATAAATCTTGATCTCAAGAAAGGATATTAAAAAAATAATAATGATGCTTTAAAAATAAACACAAAAAATGAATGATGATTGATTAATTTACGTTATTACAAATAAAAAAACCTCCAAATTGAAAAATTTATATTATAAAATGAACCACCTGTTGGTTTAATGTAAATTTAGGTAAGCTAAACAGCTAAATCGATGATAAAACTATATAAACAGTAAAATAAATAGAACCAGATGGTGAGGCAATAATAGAAAAAATAAATAAACTCATAAAAGTTATAAAGAAGATGGAATTACTTTATTATAGCCACAAGTTGCCACAAGATTTTCTATTTTGTCAATGTTTTACATTAATTATATATCGAAGAATTGTTTCAGTTGGTCCAAAACAAAATTTATTAAATTACTAAAATCACCTTCAATTAAAAATTCAAGGTATTTACCGAATCTATTTATTTACGGAAATGCAGATATTTTTGGAACGGTGGTTTTATTAATGCTAATATATTTATTTATAACTTGTTTACATTGGAATTAGAATAGAAATTGTGAACAAATCAGTATTTATTAAAAAGATTAACATTGACGAAAATGCAGTCACCAAAAATTAATTTAAAATAACAACAAAAACAATTTTAACAAGCAAATTTATAATATTCTGTTTACATTTTATGTATTATATTATTTTAAACATATAAATGTGTATAATTAATATTAAAATTTTAAGGGATTTATAACATATTTGTATGAAATATTTTTTTATAATTGTATGCTGAATGTTTTATTGATTAATTTTATAAAGTTATTGCGTTTCATAACCTAATAAATAAGTAAGCTTAAAAAAACTTAATCAAAATAAGAACCAATGGAATCAATACATTTTTAACCCTTTAAATTTCATCTTCAAATTTCTTAAGAGTATGTATAAATTTATATTTTGAGTTCTTTTTCAAATTTCTTAAAAACATTTCAAAATCTGTCATTTCCTCCTACAACTAACTTTAAAAGAACTTTTCAACTGAAAATCTCTCATTTTTCCTTTCAATTAAGTTTGATTTCATGTTTGGAAAAAAAAAATGCCATCTTTAAATTTCTTAAAAATATCTATAAAGCTATATTTTAAGTTTGGAAGAAGTTTTCATCTTAGAATTTCTTAAGAACAATTAAAAACAAGCCATTTTTTCTTACAGTTAGATTGATTACATTTTTGGAAGAAGATTTGTCTTGAAGTTTCTTAGAAACATCTGAAATATCTAACTTTTCATCTTAAAATAACGTTCAATTTGAAGATCAGAACTTTTCGTCCTCAAATTTCAAAATCTGACATTTCCTCCTACAATTAACTTTAAAAGAACTTTTCATCTTCAAAAGAATAACTGAGAATCTCTCATTTTTCCTTACAATTAAGTTTGATTTCATGTTTGTAAAAAAATGCCATCTTTAAATTTCTTAAAAATATCTATAAATCTATATTTTAAGTTTGGAAGAAGTTTTCATCTTAGAATTTCTTAAGAACAATTAAAAACCAGCCATTTTTCTTACAGTTAGATTGATTACATTTTTGGAAGAAGATTTGTCTTGAAATTTCTTAGAAACATCTGAAATATCTAACTTTTCATCTTAAAATAACATTCAATTTGAAGATCAGAACTTTTCGTCCTCAAATTTCTTAAAAACATTTCAAAATCTGACATTTCCTCCTACAATTAACTTTAAAAGAACTTTTCATCTTCAAATTTCTTAAGAATAACTGAGAATCTCTCATTTTTCCTTACAATTAAGTTTGATTTCATGTTTGGAAAAAAATGCCATCTTTAAATTTCTTAAAAATATCTATAAATCTATATTTTAAGTTTGGAAGAAGTTTTCATCTTAGAATTTCTTAAGAACAACTAAAAACCAGTCATTTTTTCTTACAGTTAGATTGATTACATTTTTGGAAGAAGATTTGTCTTGAAATTTCTTAGAAACATCTGAAATATCTAACTTTTCATCTTAAAATAACATTCAATTTGAAGATCAGAACTTTTCGTCCTCAAATTTCTTAAAAACATTTCAAAATCTGACATTTCCTCCTACAATTAACTTTAAAAGAACTTTTCATCTTCAAATTTCTTAAGAATAACTGAGAATCTCTCATTTTTCCTTACAATTAAGTTTGATTTCATGTTTGGAAAAAAATGCCATCTTTAAATTTCTTAAAAATATCTATAAATCTATATTTTAAGTTTGGAAGAAGTTTTCATCTTAGAATTTCTTAAGAACAACTAAAAACCAGTCATTTTTTCTTACAGTTAGATTGATTACATTTTTGGAAGAAGATTTGTTTTGAAATTTCTTAGAAACATCTGAAATATCTAACTTTTCATCTTAAAATAACATTCAATTTGAAGATCAGAACTTTTCGTCCTCAAATTTCTTAAAAACATTTCAAAATCTGACATTTCCTCCTACAATCAACTTTAAAAGAACTTTTCATCTTCAAATTTTTTAAGAATAACTGAGAATCTCTCATTTTTCCTTACAATTAAGTTTGATTTCATGTTTGGAAAAAAAATGCCATCTTTAAATTTCTTAAAAATATCTATAAATCTATATTTTAAGTTTGGAAGAAGTTTTCATCTTAGAATTTCTTAAGAACAATTAAAAACAAGCCATTTTTTCTTACAGTTAGATTGATTACATTTTTGGAAGAAGATTTGTCTTGAAATTTCTTAGAAACATCTGAAATATCTAACTTTTCATCTTAAAATAACGTTCAATTTGAAGATCAGAACTTTTCGTCCTCAAATTTCAAAATCTGACATTTCCTCCTACAATTAACTTTAAAAGAACTTTTCATCTTCAAATTTCTTAAGGATAACTGAGAATCTCTCATTTTTCCTTACAATTAAGTTTGATTTCATGTTTGTAAAAAAATGCCATCTTTAAATTTCTTAAAAATATCTATAAATCTATATTTTAAGTTTGGAAGAAGTTTTCATCTTAGAATTTCTTAAGAACAATTAAAAACAAGCCATTTTTTCTTACAGTTAGATTGATTACATTTTTGGAAGAAGATTTGTCTTGAAGTTTCTTAGAAACATCTGAAATATCTAACTTTTCATCTTAAAATAACGTTCAATTTGAAGATTAGAACTTTTCGTCCTCAAATTTCTTAAAAACATTTCAAAATCTCACATTTCCTCCTACAATTAACTTTAAAAGAACTTTTCCTTACAATTAAGTTTGATTTCATGTTTAGAAAAGAAATGCCATCTTTAAATTTCTTAAGAATATCTATAAATCTATATTTTGAGTTTGGAAGAAGTTTTCGTCTTCAAATTTCTTAAAAGCATTTCAAAATCTATCATTTCCTCCTACAAATAACTTTAAAAGAACTTTTCATCTTCAAATTTTTTAAGAATAACTAAAAATCTCTCATTTTTCCTTACTATTAAGTTTGATTTCATGTTTGGAAAAAAAATGCCATCTTCAAATTTCTTAAGAATATCTATAAATCTATATTTTGAGTTTTGAAGAAGTTTTCATCTTCGAATTTCTTAAGAACAATTAAAAACCAGCCATTTTTTCTTACAGTTAGATTGATTACATTTTTGGAAGAATTGTCTTGAAATTTCTTAGAAACATCTGAAATATCTAACTTTTCATCTTAAAATAACGATCAATTTGAAGTTTAGAAGAACTTTTCGTCTTCAAATTTCTTAAAAACATTTCAAAATCTGATACTGCCTCATACAATTAACTTTTAAAGCACTTTTCATCTTCAATATTTTTAAGAATAACTGAAAATCTGTCATTTTCTTTTACCATTAAGATTGATTTCATATTTGAAAAAAAATGTGCTCACTTCAAGACATTAAAAATTTGACCGAATATTTAACAATAACTGAACTTTCTTGACAGTCTAATGTAAGAAGAGTAATAATGGAGTTAAATATATATGTTTCAAAGAAAAACGGATTACAGTGTAACTAAAATATGGCGTGTAATTATAAAATTAACACGATTATTGAACATAATTGTTAAAGAAATTCATTAATCACTTTTGTCGGCAACAAACTATTAAAACAATTTATTTTGAGTTAATTTACACAGTCGTAAAAGTCTATTTTTACGTTGCTGTAATTTGTTGTAATGTTGTTTTAAACTGCAATTTGTGTTTACTGTTTTTTTGTTCAAGCATTTTATCATTGCTGATATTAATGCAAAAAATAGACACGACAGTTAATTTATGTGTACTGTCACAAATTCGGACGTAATAAATATTTTATTTACCATATTTTATTGCCATTCATCAAAAATCTAGGTTTATCGTCAACCAAAGTAAGAAAATGCACAAATGGCTTTCAATGAAAGATTTTAAAAACCGTGCCAATTCCCATTCGCCTCAACAATTTTATGACCCCATAAACGTTTCCATAAAATGAAAAATGCCCACGAAATGATTGCAGGAAGAACTGCAGGAAAATGGGCGAGTCCGCGACACGAAAATCTCGACCGGTAATTAGTCCATTTAGTTTCTAAACCTGCGAGACCTTTTTAGCAGTCGAACGGACAAAAACTCGTTCGGCACCCAACCAGTTATTCTAATTATGAAACGTGCACCGAGAAACAGCATCGCGAAGCGTGCAATACTTTTTGGTGAGTCGTGTGACAAATGCCGGCGATAAAATTACAACGCATTAGTCATGTGCCAGAATTGCGAAAGAAGACTTCATGCCCTAAACAAGGTCGACCTCGCCGTAATGGATTCAATCGTCAAATGCACAGTGACTCGAATTAATTTCCATAATTGACCGGCCCCAATTAGCGTCGACTGATTCGCCGCATTACTAATTGGACCGGCCAGTTCAGCCCTCCTGCTTTCGCCTGCGAATTCTTTTCGCCACCCCGCCGGAGGTCGGTGAGATGCCCCCGCAACTTTTCGACTTCGCACGACGGTGCGGCGACGCTATCGGGCACTTTCCAGAAGTTTTAAAATGCCATTTGATGAACAGGCTATTTTCAGAGGTTATACGATGTTCCAGTCATGCTCAAGCCAAAACGGTTTAATTGCCTGTCAAAAAATCGCAAATTAATGACTGCGCGTTTTAAAATTTACAACCTTACACAACCTCGAGATTTTTATGCTCGCCAACGATTTATCGTCCATCAAAAACCGCCGGACGGACGGTCGACTTCTGTTCTTTCGTTTGTTGGGGAAGAAACTTTTCGGGTTTGTTACAATGTGTGGTTTTTATGGGGCCTTTCGGTTCTAGCATGCACACGACTAATAGAAATATCATAACTTTCCAAGCAAAAACAACGAAAATATTCCTGTGTAGCAATATAACAATCTTTTAATGGTGAAACTTTACTTAAAGGAACTGTGGAGGACGGAGCTTAAGAAACAGGATTTGCCATGCTTTTAATAAACTGGTAAAGATAATGCTGCTGAAGCTTTAAGGAGATCACGTTAAGAAATGAAATTATTTTAAAGGCAAATCTAGACTTTGAAGAAGAAATTTCATCGAAAAAAGTTGTTAATAACAATTTTTTTATAATAATCTTTAGATGTCACTTTGTATAACTTTAAGAGAAGGAATTTAAGGTATAGGATTAATCTGATTTTTAATAAGCTTTGAAAAGTAAAAATGTCTTTTAACGAGGCTCTAAAAATTATTTTTAAACATTTAGATTTGGAAAAAGAGTTCTTAAAAATTAAAAATAAAATAAAGTTGGTTAATTAATTAAAATCACGGTTTCACCTATTTTCAACAATAAATAATCGAGAAATTGAGCTATCGACAATTTTTTTTTAAATATTCTTCGTACATTAAAGAGTTTGATTGAGTAAAAAAATATTTATTAATGAAAAATTGTTTTTAAATTTGAAAAAATGCCCATTTTGTGGTTTTTGTTTGAAGTTTGTATAAAAAAAAATATTTTATACTATATGTCTATTTTTTTTTTTTTTTTTTCAAAAAGTTCATCAAAAATAGTATATTTTCAAAAAAAAAAAAAAAAGAAAGCAAACCTAAACTAGCTTTTTTTCTGAAAGTTAATCAAGAATAGAAAATTCCAATACTGTAATTTTTCATTTTATTATGAATTTTTGAAAATTTTATGATTTTTATAAAATTTTTTGAAAATTTGACAACAAAAGTTTTACGTTTTATTGTACATCAAAAAAATATAAATTAATTTTAAATTTGAACAATAATGATTTTTGATGTTTTTATTTGAAATTTTTATGTCTCTTTTTCTCAGAAATTTCATAAAAAGTAGAATATTTTCAAAAAAACAAAAAAAAAAAGAAAATAGAAAACCTAACCTAACCTAGTTTTTTCACACACAAGTTCATCAAAAACAGAATATGTTCAAGAAAAAAAAAAAAATGTCAGAAACGTAATTTTTTAATTTTTTATAAATTTTTTGAGAATTTTGTGATTTTTATAAAATTTAATAATAAAGTTGTATTTTTTTCGTAATTTCTCTGTTTTTTTTTAATACTTTGTTTTTAAAATACTCTATTTTCCTGATATTAATTTTCAAGTTATTTTTTCTAATTATACCAAATATTTTTTAAATTTTGTCATCTTATTTATTTAAAAAAGTGTTAAATGTCTGTTTTTATACAAATACTTGAAAATCTTTATATTGTTAAAATATTTACAAATTTGGAAAAATGTTCAAGAAACAACCTCAAAAAATCAGTATTTTTTAAGAGAAACTTTTTTCTCTAAGATTTAATTTCATAAAAAATTGAAAACTTATGTTTGAATTTTTGTTTGAAAAGATTATATTATATTTTTGATGAATTGTCTGAAAATGAAATAGGTTAGGTTAGGTTAGGCTCAGTTAGGTTAGGTTAGATTTCTATTTCTATTTTGTTAATATGCTATTTTTGATGAACATTTTGAAAAAATAGGCATATAATAAAAAAAGTTCTTTATCATATATGAAAAAAATTGATTTTTTGATTTTTTATGATATAAAAATTGTCAAATTTTCAATAATTCATTACATTCTTTTTTTTTTGAAAATGTGCTATTTTTAACGAACTTTTTGAAAAATAAATAGACATTATATAAAAAGAGTTCATAAAAATCGGCATTCAAATTTAAAATTATCTTTTCTCTAAGAAATCTTATTTTTCTTTTAAAACATATTCTTTAAGGCTTTAAGTATAGAATATTTTGAAGAAAAAAAATTGAAAAAATGTTTGATGATTTTTTGTAGCCAGAAATAGATAGAGCCACAATAACGTAAAGTTGAAATATGTAACACAATATTGTCAATTTTAATCACTTACAGGATTATTACTATTACATTTAATAAGCTTTGAAAGATGATAATTAAGAAATTATTACTATAAATTATATTTAGATGATGAAACCTCGAAAAACAGAACATTGGAAAATGATTTGATTTAAAAAACAGGGTTAGTCATGTTAAATAAATTCAAATTTAAAAGAATTATCAAAGATTTAATATATACAGTCGTGGAAAAAATAATGGAATTTTATCCCCTGTGATTTTTCATACCTATTCCATTTTTTGTTGTTTGTTGTTTTTTGAGTTGGAAAAAAGTATCGTATATTATTTTATTTGCGGTCAATTGTGCTTAAATTATTAACATTTGCGGTCAGTTTCAACTTGGTAATGCTTAAATACGTTTTCACTTCATTTAGGAGGTGTGTCAATGTTGACACATTGCAGAGACTGGTAGATTCTATGCCTAAAAGATGCACAATATTTGAATTATTGTTAATTTTTTATGAACATTAATAAAATAGTCCATACTTTTTTCTGGACCAAATTGATTTTTATTTAAAAAAAAAGGATGATGATAATTGTGATTAATGGACCGATCTTGCAATAAATTAGGTTTATCCATATTTACAACAGATTAAGGAAACCATTAAGTAACATTTGTAACAAGTAAATAAATATTCCATATTTTTTCCACCACTGTACATTTAAATAATTCTATGAGGAAAATAAATTTTTAATAAAAGATAATTAATAGATTTACGAATTATCTCGATAAAATGAAATTGAGAAAGATAATATATGTAACAAATGTAAGACGTGAAGAATCCAGATGAAACAAGATACGATCTCCAATATGTGATTTTATGACGAACCAACAAGACAAAAGGCAGATGTTACAGTTCCTTAATCAAAACGCCCAAGTCGCCAGCGCGTAAGACTTTAAAACCGGATCCATATCCGAAATTGATTCCGTCATCGAAATTCGAAATTATGGCCGGAACCATAATACGAAATTCAATCATGGTTTTAGTGTGGATATATTTTACGCTCAATTAACTTTAAAAACGGCCCAGAAAACACTACTTTATCTCAACTACCAACATAAAGAATCGATAGTGGCCGCCCGGGGGGGAAAACTGAATTCTTAATGTTATGCAATAACTTTGCGGGGAACTGTTCCGATCGCTAAAATAATAATAAAACCTTCATTTGGCTGCCGGATCGTACAATGAAACAATTTGGGTTTTTATCGGTTAGCGAAACGGGTGAATTAGGGCTTTTTGTGGTTTATTGGGGTGTTTTAATAAAATGATTAGGGGAAATGGAAACTTTCATGTTTATGGTTGAAATATGGAACACTTTTATTACGGTTATCTCAGTGAAATTGTATTTTTTTATCTTAGTAAATTAGGTACATCAGAGGAATACATATTTATTAGGTTGGGGAAAAATAAATTCATTATTTTTACGTTTCATAATGTCAGGCAGGACACTTTTGAAAAGTGTCTAAATTAGAAGAATGTTGAGCTAATTTTTGAAGGTTTTTACTGGTTCCAGATTTCTTATGTTTCGCCCTAGAATGTCCCAAAGATGTTCTATCGGATTCGTATCGGGACTATTCGCTGACCACTTCATAACTCCCAATGGTCTCCTTTGACTGATACCAATTTCTTTGCACCAATTCCACATTCTGTGATTAACCGATTGACTTGTTTGGAGCAAGTTTGCCACGTACCTCTGCGATCGACCTTCTTGCAGAAGTCCAAAGGCTCTAACAACTTCATCTTGATTGAGATGTCTTCTTTGCACAATAGGTCTTCCAGGAACATCGTGGTTCATGACGCAGTACGGTGAAGATGACCGATAAACAGTGTTAGTCTCCAATTAAAAGGATTTATTCTGATGCATTTTATGATAAATTACAATTAATAATTTCTTGGAACACTGTACATTAGGTACATCAAAGAAAGAAATAAAAAAATATTTTCTCAATTAGTGGACAGATGATAGAGCCTATAAATAATTATAATTAACCGACGTATAAAAACAACAATGATTTAATAGCAATCGATTCAAGTCCTAATAGATTTACAGTGGCATTTGAAAATAAACGTCGCCTCCCAAAGACTTTCGAATAAATAATTACGGCATTGATTTACGTTTATGATTCAATTAATTCAATAAAAAACTGGATCCCCATTGAAAGATATTAAAATTAAGCGATAAAATATTGAATCCTTCACATTCCAACGTTCGATAGGTACACTTTCCGCTTCGTAGAATTGAATTTCAACGTATACGGTTTCCTTAAAAAATACACACTCTTATTTATTAAATAACATCGAGACGTGCCGTCGTAGGGAAAAATATTAAATTTCAGGCAATAAGCGCATTGTAAATCGGCCTTTCCAAATTCAATATGGATCCCTATCAAATTTCAATTCGATGCTTTCATTGGGATCACTAAATACGTGCGTATTATTTTGTCCGGATTCCGGGGGCTCCCCGATTCACGGCTACCATAAATTAAATGTTCACGCTTCGTTTTTTTTATTATTTCTTTAAACTACTCATTCACACTTTAAATTACTTGCCAAAGTAGTTGGGAGGATAAATACGAAGTGAGTTCGTTTTTATGTTCACCGTAAATTTTATTTTTGCCGACCCAGTTTCAGTTTACAACTTACGATAATAATAAATTATTGAATGATATCGGCGATTACTTTTATTGCGACAAACGAAGTGGAACTGTAAATATCGTTCAGCCTATTTTTAACTGCTTTTATTTCATTGCGCTGGTCTAATTAAAATATTAATTAATTCTTGTTTTTGTTTCGGCGTTTCATAATTATAACAAAATTTAATATTATTTTGTGTTATGCACTTTATTGAGATATAAAAATTAACTCAACTGATATAATAATAAAGTAGTGGTAAATAATAATATTTATTTAAAACTTTATAGAATAATAAAATATGTCACCGTGAAAGAGAAAAATAAAATAAATAAATAATGAAAATTAAATAAAAATTTACTTCTATTCTTTAATTTATATATACTTTTTGTAATTTACTAGAATTAGAATATTTATATTATGTTTATCTATTAACCTTTTCTTTAATATATTTTTTCTATATAATTTCAAATAATTAGAATTTTTCTATTATTTTTATAGTTATTAACTTGAAAATTCTCAAAATAAAATAAAAAACAAATAAAAGGTAAATCAATAATTAATATTTGTTTTTAATATTTGTGGGAAGAATAAAATTTGGTCGTCACACAAAAGTAGATACATAGAACAATAAAATAAAGAAAATTAAATATAAAATTTAGTCCTTTTCTTTAATATATTTTTATGATATGTAATTCAGAAGAATTATAATGTTTCTATTATTTTTATATTTATATACTTGAAAATTTTTAAAATAAAATAAAAATACAAATAAAAGTTAAATCAATAATTAATATTTGTTTTTAAAATTTGTGGGAAGGATAAAATTTGGTCGTCACACAAAAATAGATAAATAGAATAATAAAATAAAGAAAATTAAATATAAAATTTAGTCCTTTTCTTTAATATATTCTTTTGATATGTAATTCAAAAGAATTATAATGTTTCTATTATTTTTATATTTATTTACTTGAAAATTTTCAAAATAAAATAAAAAACAAATAAAAGGTAAATCAACAATTAATTAAATTTGTTTTTAAAATTTGTGGGAAGAATAAAATTTGATCGTCACACAAAAATATATAAATAGAATAATAAAAAAAAAGAAAATTAAATATAAATTTTAGTTCTTTTCTTTATTATATTTTTTTTTGATATGTAATTTTAAAGAATAATAATGTTTCTATTGTTTTTATATTTATTAAATTGAAAATTTTCAAATTAAAATAAAAATACAAATAAAAGGTAAATCAATAATTAATATTTTTTTTTTAAATTTGTGGGAAGAATAAAATTTGGTCGTCACACAAAAATAGATAAATAGAATAATAAAAAAAAGCAAATTAAATATAAAATTTAGTTCTTTTCTTTAATATATTTTTTTTGATATGTAATTCAAAAGTATTATAATGTTTCGATTGTTTTTATATTTATTAAATTGAAAATTTTCAAAATAAAATAAAAATACAAATAAAAGGTAAATCAATAATTAATATTTTTTTTTAATTTGTGGGAAGAATAAAATTTGATTCTCACACAAAATATATAAATAGAACAATAAAATAAAAAAAAATTAAATATAAAATTTAGTCCTTTTCTTTAATATATTCTTTTGTTATATAATTCAAAAGAATTATAATGTTTCTATTATTTTTATATTTATTTACTTGAAAATTTTCAAAATAAAATAAAAATACAAATAAAAGGTAAATCAATAATTAATATTTTTTTTTTTTAAATTTGTGGGAAGAATAAAATTTGATCGTCACACAAAAATAGATAAATAGAATAATAAAAAAAAGAAAATTAAATATAAAATTTAGTTCTTTTCTTTAATATATTTTTTTTGATATGTAATTCAAAAGAATTATAATGTTTCTATTGTTTTTATAATTATTAAATTGAAAATTTTCAAAATAAAATAAAAATACAAATAAAAGGTAAATCAATAATTAATATTTGTTTTTAAAATTTGTGGGAAGAATAAAATTTGGTCGTCACACAAAAATAGATAAATAGAATAATAAAATAAAGAAAATTAAATATAAAATTTAGTCTTTTTCTTTAATATATTTTTTTGATATGTAATTCAAAAGAATTATAATGTTTCTATTGTTTTTATATTTATTAAATTGAAAATTTTCAAAATAAAATAAAAATACAAATACAAATAAAAGGTAAATCAAAAATTAATTTTTTTTTTAATTTGTGTGAAGAATAAAATTTGATTGTCACACAAGAATATATGAATAGAACAATAAAATAAAAAAAAAATTAATATAAAATTTAGTCCTTTTCTTTAATATATTCTTTTGATATGTAATTCAAAAGAATTATAATGTTTCTTTTATTTTTATATTTATTTACTTGAAAATTTTCAAAATAAAATAAAAAACAAATAAAAAGTAAATCAACAATTAATATTTGTTTTTAAAATTTGTGGGAAGAATAAAATTTGATTGTCACACAAAAATATATAAATAGAATAATAAAAAAAGAAAATTAAATATAAAATTTAGTTCTTTTCTTTAATAAATTTTTTTTGATATGTAATTCAAAAGAATTATAATGTTTCGATTGTTTTTATATTTATTAAATTGAAAATTTTCATAAGAAAATAAAAAAACAAGTAAAAGGTAAATCAATAATTAATATTTGTTTTTAAAATTTTTGGGAAGGATAAAATTTGGTCGTCACACAAAAATAGATAAATAGAATAATAAAATAAAGAAAATTAAGTATAAAATTTAGTCCTTTTCTTTAATATATTTTTTGATATAATGTTTCTATTATTTTTATTTACTTGAAAGTTTTCAAAATAAAATAAAATTACAAATAAAAGGTTAATCAATAATTAATATTTGTTTTTAAAATTTGTGGGGAGAATAAAATTTTGATTGTCACACAAAACTAGAAAAATCATAAAAAAATGGAGTAAATTAAATATAAAATTTAGTCATTTCTTTAATATATATTTTTATATATAATTTAAAAAAATTTGTATATTTTTATTATTTTTATATTTATTTATTTTATAAGTCGATTGTTTTCATGACTATAGATTTATAAAAAAAACTTTTAATTCATTCAATAAATATTTCGCAGCATATATTATTAAAGTGGTAATTAAAACTACCATTATAACTATTTCAATAGTGTATCGAAGAATTGGAATAGTTGGAATTGGTTCTATTGACACAGTATTAATTTATAAAAGAATTTATTATTTCAACTGCCTGTCATATAAGTTTTATCAATTCACATAGAAGTGACAAAAGATAAATAATTAGTAGTTCAATAACTTGTCCATTTTACTGTATAGTGAATAACTATCGCATAATTCTATATATACCTTCGATACTGAAAATTTTGTGCAGTATGATAATAAAGTATGAGAAAAACACGTTGCGAAATATTGCGTTAGCGTTGACGTATCTATATAAATTTTGGTCCGGTAATCTGGGCGCCATATTTAATGGCAATTTGTGCCACGTGAAACGCACGGCCCCGCCACAAATCATGCATTATTGTCATCCGGTGAAACGCACACCGGACCGTAAATCTTGGCCACTTCATTTAGCGCGTCTGCACCCGTGCACGCCTTCACATTTTTCGTTCCGATGCTGTTCAAATGGTCAAAAAATTGCACCCGGCCTGTTAAAGAGAAAGCTAAAATTAGCGACGACTTAAATGAAAATTTTCCTTCAATAACGCACACACACATCACGGCTGAACGACCGGAGCAATTAACATCAAAGCCTTCGGTACCTTCAATGTAGATTAAAGAATTATGAACGGAGATCAAATCGACGATGGCCGTTTTCTTGGAGCAATTAGAAACTGGGAATCTGTTGTGCTTTACCACCACTTCGAGCTGATTTGTGTTGTGGCTGTAAAATTACTGGTTTTTCTGGAATTGCATCATTAACGTCAGTTTTGTCAGCACGATTTCACCTGGTTTAACATATTGCAATAACTGCAATTTGCCCACGTCTAGTTACAATTGGCCACACTGGAATTATTTCCATTATAAATCGATTTACAACTAACTAAAATTATGATAATTACAATTTTTTAAAAAATAAAAATACATGAACGCCAATTACTGTTGCTAAGTGCTGCTGAAGAGTTCTTTATTTTATTGTTCATGTGTAACTGTACATGCAATTTAAATAAAATATTCAAAACACTTTACGACGACTGTAAAGTACAGCTGCAACTAACTAAGTTGGAAAACTGTAATTATGAGTATGAAATTGAACCTTAATTATATTGTTCTTTTGTTTCGCCATGAAAATATTTCTCTGCTCGTGTCTAGTTTATTCAAGGAACCGAATAAAGTCGTAATAAAGTAATTAAATCTTATCGTTTTATAACTGGAGCTGAATTTAAGCCAGGCATAATGAGAACGACAAATAAAAGACAAAAGAATTCAGTAATTAATAATTTACATTTTCAAAGAAAAATACTCTAATATTTAGATCTTCAAAATACACTAAAAAACAAGTAAATAATTCAAGTTTAGGGCAGTTAAATTTGATCGTCATAAATTTTACCTTTTTTATGATTATAAATACATATTTATTTTATTGTAATTTTGTTTACCTTTCTATTTTTTTGTGACCATCGGATTTTATTGTTCAAACGTGTCGTAAAAAGGAACATTAATTCTTGATTTCTTATGTATCTTGAATTTTGTTGGAAAATTTCAAGATAATAAATTTAAAAATTATAAAAACATTCTTTTAAAAAAATATATTAAAAAAAAAGGAATAAATTTCATTCTGTTATTTTTTTTCTTTGTGTGGTTCATGGTAACTATCAAATTATTGGATAGTAATTATTAGTTGCCGAGTACTCCAATTATTTGAGAGAATATAACGATTTTTCTGATTATTACTGTATAAATATATGCAGGGAAATGTGAATTGACTGAACCAAAATCGTTTTATATAACTCTATAGTAGTGGTAACTATCAAATTATTGGATTGTTGCCAACTACTCCAATTATTTGATAGAATATAGTGATTTTTCTGATTACTACTATGTCAATATATGCAGGAAAATGTTAATTGAATGAATTAAAAGCTTTTTATATAAATCTATAGTCATAGTAACTATCGAATTATTGGATAGTTGCCAACTACTCCAATTATTTGATAGAATATAACGATTTTTCTAATTACTATTGTGTCAATATATGCAGGAAAATGTAAATTGAATGAATTAAAAGCTTTTTATATAAATCTATAGTCATGGTAACTATCAAATTATTGGATAGTAATTATTAGTTGCCGAGTACTCCAATTATTTGACAAAATATAACGATTTTTCTGATTACTACTGTATCAATATATGCAGGGAAATGTGAATTGACTGAACCAAAATCGTTTTATATAACTCTATAGTAAGAGTAACTATCAAATTATTGGATTGTTGCCAACTACTCCAATTATTTGATAGAATATAATGATTTTTCTGATTACTACTATGTCAATATATGCAGGAAAATGTTGATTGAATGAATTAAAAGCTTTTTATATAAATCTATAGTCATGGTAACTATCGAATTATTGGATAGTTGCCAAGTACTCAAATTATTTGACAGAATATAACGATTTTTCTGATTACTACTGTATCAATATATGCAGGGAAATGTGAATTAACTGAACCAAAATCTTTTTATATAACTCTATAGTCATGGTAACTATCAAATTACTTGATAGTTGCCAACTACTCCAATTATTTGATAGAATCTAATGATTTTTCTGATTACTACTATGTCAATATATGCAGGAAAATGTTGATTGAATGAATTAAAAGCTTTTTATATAAATCTATAGTCATGGTAACTATCGAATTATTGGATAGTTGCCAACTATTCCAATTATTTGATAGAATATAATGATTTTTCTAATAACTATTGTGTCAATATATGCAGGAAAATGTGAATTGAATGAATTAAAAGCATTTTATATAAATCTATAGTCATGGTAACTATCGAATTATTGGATAGTTGCCAAGTACTCAAATTATTTGACAGAATATAACGATTTTTCTGATTACTACTGTATCAATATATGCAGGGAAATGTGAATTGACTGAACCAAAATCTTTTTATATAACTCTATAGTCATGGTAACTATCAAATTACTTGATAGTTGCCAACTACTCCAATTATTTGATAGAATATAATGATTTTTCTGATTACTACTATGTCAATATATGCAGGAAAATGTTGATTGAATGAATTAAAAGCTTTTTATATAAATCTATAGTCATGGTAACTATCGAATTATTGGATAGTTGCCAACTATTCCAATTATTTGATAGAATATAATGATTTTTCTAATAACTATTGTGTCAATATATGCAGGAAAATGTGAATTGAATGAATTAAAAGCATTTTATATAAATCTATAGTCATGGTAACTATCGAATTATTGGATAGTTGCCAAGTACTCAAATTATTTGACAGAATATAACGATTTTTCTGATTACTACTGTATCAATATATGCAGGGAAATGTGAATTGACTGAACCAAAATCTTTTTATATAACTCTATAGTCATGGTAACTATCAAATTACTTGATAGTTGCCAACTACTCCAATTATTTGATAGAATATAATGATTTTTCTGATTACTACTATGTCAATATATGCAGGAAAATGTTGATTGAATGAATTAAAAGCTTTTTATATAAATCTATAGTCATGGTAACTATCGAATTATTGGATAGTTGCCAACTATTCCAATTATTTGATAGAATATAATGATTTTTCTAATAACTATTGTGTCAATATATGCAGGAAAATGTGAATTGAATGAATTAAAAGCATTTTATATAAATCTATAGTCATGGTAACTATCGAATTATTGGATAGTTGCCAAGTACTCAAATTATTTGACAGAATATAACGATTTTTCTGATTACTACTGTATCAATATATGCAGGGAAATGTGAATTGACTGAACCAAAATCTTTTTATATAACTCTATAGTCATGGTAACTATCAAATTACTTGATAGTTGCCAACTACTCCAATTATTTGATAGAATATAATGATTTTTCTGATTACTACTATGTCAATATATGCAGGAAAATGTTGATTGAATGAATTAAAAGCTTTTTATATAAATCTATAGTCATGGTAACTATCGAATTATTGGATAGTTGCCAACTATTCCAATTATTTGATAGAATATAATGATTTTTCTAATAACTATTGTGTCAATATATGCAGGAAAATGTGAATTGAATGAATTAAAAGCATTTTATATAAATCTATAGTCATGGTAACTATCGAATTATTGGATAGTTGCCAAGTACTCAAATTATTTGACAGAATATAACGATTTTTCTGATTACTACTGTATCAATATATGCAGGGAAATGTGAATTGACTGAACCAAAATCTTTTTATATAACTCTATAGTCATGGTAACTATCAAATTACTTGATAGTTGCCAACTATTCCAATTATTTGATAGAATATAATGATTTTTCTGATTACTACTATGTCAATATATGCAGGAAAATGTTAATTGAATGAATTAAAAGCTTTTTATATAAATCTATAGTCATGGTAACTATCGAATTATTGGATAGTTGCCGACTACTCCAATTATTTGATAGAATATAACGATTTTTCTAATTACTATTGTGTCAATATATGCAGGAAAATGTAAATTGAATGAATTAAAAGCTTTTTATATAAATCTATAGTCATGGTAACTATCAAATTATTGGATAGTAATTATTAGTTGCCGAGTACTCCAATTATTTGACAAAATATAACGATTTTTCTGATTACTACTGTATCAATATATGCAGGGAAATGTGAATTGACTGAACCAAAATCGTTTTATATAACTCTATAGTAAGAGTAACTATCAAATTATTGGATTGTTGCCAACTACTCCAATTATTTGATAGAATATAATGATTTTTCTGATTACTACTATGTCAATATATGCAGGAAAATGTTGATTGAATGAATTAAAAGCTTTTTATATAAATCTATAGTCATGGTAACTATCGAATTATTGGATAGTTGCCAACTATTCCAATTATTTGATAGAATATAATGATTTTTTTAATAACTATTGTGTCAATATATGCAGGAAAATGTGAATTGAATGAATTAAAAGCATTTTATATAAATCTATAGTCATGGTAACTATCGAATTATTGGATAGTTGCCAAGTACTCAAATTATTTGACAGAATATAACGATTTTTCTGATTACTACTGTATCAATATATGCAGGGAAATGTGAATTAACTGAACCAAAATCTTTTTATATAACTCTATAGTCATGGTAACTATCAAATTACTTGATAGTTGCCAACTACTCCAATTATTTGATAGAATCTAATGATTTTTCTGATTACTACTATGTCAATATATGCAGGAAAATGTTGATTGAATGAATTAAAAGCTTTTTATATAAATCTATAGTCATGGTAACTATCGAATTATTGGATAGTTGCCAACTATTCCAATTATTTGATAGAATATAATGATTTTTCTAATAACTATTGTGTCAATATATGCAGGAAAATGTGAATTGAATGAATTAAAAGCATTTTATATAAATCTATAGTCATGGTAACTATCGAATTATTGGATAGTTGCCAAGTACTCAAATTATTTGACAGAATATAACGATTTTTCTGATTACTACTGTATCAATATATGCAGGGAAATGTGAATTGACTGAACCAAAATCTTTTTATATAACTCTATAGTCATGGTAACTATCAAATTACTTGATAGTTGCCAACTACTCCAATTATTTGATAGAATATAATGATTTTTCTGATTACTACTATGTCAATATATGCAGGAAAATGTTAATTGAATGAATTAAAAGCTTTTTATATAAATCTATAGTCATGGTAACTATCGAATTATTGGATAGTTGCCAACTATTCCAATTATTTGATAGAATATAATGATTTTTCTAATAACTATTGTGTCAATATATGCAGGAAAATGTGAATTGAATGAATTAAAAGCATTTTATATAAATCTATAGTCATGGTAACTATCGAATTATTGGATAGTTGCCAAGTACTCAAATTATTTGACAGAATATAACGATTTTTCTGATTACTACTGTATCAATATATGCAGGGAAATGTGAATTGACTGAACCAAAATCTTTTTATATAACTCTATAGTCATGGTAACTATCAAATTACTTGATAGTTGCCAACTACTCCAATTATTTGATAGAATATAATGATTTTTCTGATTACTACTATGTCAATATATGCAGGAAAATGTTAATTGAATGAATTAAAAGCTTTTTATATAAATCTATAGTCATGGTAACTATCAAATTATTGGATAGTTGCCAACTACTCCAATTATTTGATAGAATATAACGATTTTTCTGATTACTACTATGTCAATATATGCAGGAAAATGTTAATTGAATGAATTAAAAGCTTTTTATATAAATCTATAGTCATGGTAACTATCGAATTATTGGATAGTTGCCGACTACTCCAATTATTTGATAGAATATAACGATTTTTCTGATTAATACTGTGTCAATATATGCAGGGAAATGTGAATTAACTGAATTAAATTTTTTTATATAACTCTATAGTCATGGTAACAATCGAATTATTCGATAGTTGCCAACTACTCCAATTATTTGATAGAATATAGTGATTTTTCTGATTACTACTGTATCAATATATGCAGGGAAATGTGAATTGACTGAACTAAAATCGTTTGATATAACTATAGTCATAGTAACTATCAAATTATTGGATAGTTGCCAACTACTCCAATTATTTGATAGAATATAACGATTTTTCTGATTACTACTATGTCAATATATGCAGGAAAATGTTAATTGAATGAATTAAAAGCTTTTTATATAAATCTATAGTCATGGTAACTATCGAATTATTGGATAGTTGCCAACTACTCCAATTATTTGATAGAATATAACCATTTTTCTAATTACTATTGTGTCAATATATGCAGGAAAATGTGACTTGAATGAATTAAAAGCTTTTTATATAAATCTGCAGTCATGGTAACTATCAAATTATTGGATAGTTGCCAACTACTCCAATTATTCGATAAAGTATAACGACTTTTCTGATTACTACTGTGTCAATATATGCAGGGAAACGTGAATTGAATGAATTAAAAGTTTTTTATATAAATCTATATTCATGGTAACTATCGAATTATTGGATAGTTGCCAACTACTCCAATTATTCGATAGACTATGACGACTTTTCTGATTACTACTGTGTCAATTTATGCAGTGAAATGTGAATTGAATGAATTAAAAGTTTTTTTTATAAATCTATAACCATAGTAATGATCGAATTATTGAATAGTTGCCAATTACTCCAATTATTCGATAGACTATGAGTTTTTTTATTTCTATTGTGTCAATATTGGATAGTTGCCACATTTTTAAAATTAAATACTGTAACAATGTATTAACAAAAGATGAACTGAAAGAATTAAAAGTTGCCAAATATACCAAATATTTGATAATATAAATGTAAAATTATGTGAGTTTCATAACTAAAAAAATAGTAAGAAATAAATATATTCAAATGAATCTATTCGATAGTTAATTGTATTCATGTAATAGTTCTTGTATAAATATAATGATTTAATATTTGCCAGTGTTTTGAAAAATGTTTTCTTTTGTTCCAGTATGGCAAACAACTGAAAGAGAACTACAAAGCCTTCAAGAACAAACAGGCGGAATCACTTAATCACAGAGAGTACAACAGCTTTACAGTACCACATGTAAGTAATCAAGTTTTCTTATTAACAACAACAAATTATTCCTCGTCACCACACTCAATTTACCTAACGTACCCGTTCGTTAGTTTTTCCTAATCGCCAGTTAACTGTAAACCAGCTGGTTCGGCCGTACAACCATTTTTTTCACATCGGGGTAACCGAGTTTAACATTTATTAACCAGACGTACGAATTAGTGCGGAGTAATTAATTGATCCTTATACAGGTTGATTGCTTCCGTCGTTTGATATCTCTAATGCAGTTCATTTGCATTTAGATGGCTGAGCGAAAAACGTTATCGGATCAATTCGTTACTTCTGGATGGGAAAACGTGAAAAAATCGATTTACATAAGATGTGTGTCGTGCAATCGGAACGGAATACTGTAATCGTGTAATAATAAATTTAATGTTTAAATTATTAAGAGGTCGGGCAAGTTTCCTTATGGTAATTGTTGTAAATTGTTCATTGATCCACTCGTAAATGAATTAATAATGGGTATGGGCACCAAATTGCATTTTACTAAATTGTTTCTTGTGATGGACATTATAAAACTATTCATTTAATTGAGTTTTAATGCATATTTTATAAATTTAATGTGTTTGTATTGAAGAAGTATTATTTTGCTAAAAAAATTAATAATTAACAAAAGTTGATGGCTATAAAAAATAAAAATTTGGGGGTATTTCCTCCTCTGCAACGAATGACAGCCTCACATCTCTTAAACGTCTCCCAAGAATGTCCCAAATATGTTCCGTTGGGTTGGAACAACATGGGCTGATGTGGTCGTGTATTATCCTGCTTTAGTAACAAATTTGGACCTATAAAAGGGGCATATGGCACGACATGTTCTTCTAGAATGTCCAAAATGTAACCCTCAGCAATAAGGTACCCATTATTTGGTATTTGTGGCATTTACAAAGTTACATTGAGCATATTTTTCATTTGGCCGAAGCACATCAAAAAGGATCTTGGGCAGGAGTTGTAGCAGGATTTCTACCCTGACCTGGTCTCCTAGTATGGACACAAGCCTCTTGTACAGTAACTTACTGGAAATGGATTTACGGGATACCCCAAACCTTTCTGGTATTCTGTGGTAACTTCAACCTTCTTCCTCTAAAACAACAACATTGGTTGGACTATTGGAGGAGGTAAATTTCATCAAAATAAGACTAATGTTAAGTGCCAACAATTAGTACAAAATGGCACACAATAGTTCATTAGATAACAGACAGTTACACGTTAAATATTAAAGTATATGACCAAAACGGAGCGGCCGATTTGAAATGTAAAAGAAGAGGGTTTCCTCCGTAATTTTATCTCCCAAAGAGCGTTTGACTTTGACGTACACTGGAACATACATGTAGCCGTATTTCCCTGCAAGGTTCCATTGATAATTCCATTTATCTCCGCCCTTGGAACGACTCGTTATCTGACAGGCGTCGGGGGAGAATTTTCGCCCGGTTCCCGGGCCCCGGAAATCATATTTAGACATGGATGGAAAGCGTCTGTAATCCCCCCCTGTGCGCACCTCTAAATAAGTTAACCTGGCCAATCGATGCGCAATTTTTCGATAAGGATTACGGGCTGGTTTATTTTTTGCGGGTGATGCGGCACAAAAGAACCGACAGAAAGCCATTTCGGCTTTTTGAATACTGTTTTAAAGTCCCCCTGCGACGCGGGCCCGCCACGTCACTCAATCATGCAATAATGCCCCGTATTGTAATCTCTTCAGCAATTCACGTTTAAAGAATAATTGCAGTGAAATTTTATACTGGGTTTTAGCAAATATTCCGTTTCCACATTGTTGGCCGAAACAATGGGGCTTTTGTTGTGTTTTAGGTAGGAAAGTTTGAAGGATTTTTTAGCGAATTTCTACGTGTTTCAGTTTCAAGATTCGGAGTAAATCAAATTGAAACGTACACAATACGTTTTTATGTGATTTGTTTAAAGCACATACCTGAAATATTTAATTACTTCCTTTCATTTTTATGAAAAGTACAAAAAAGATTTATAAATTTGAACTACTATTGCTGTTATTATTAATAGTAATAATAAAAATCCTAATTATTCATTTATTGTTTTTAAACTGACTGCAATTTATCTCAAAAAGTTATTATTTTATTTTTAGTTATATTAATTTTTTCTTAGACATTTGTAATATTTTCAAAATAAATTTAAAATTTTAAGATATATTTTACTGAAATTTAAATTTACTCTAATTATTAAAAATTATTTGATATGTGCATAAATTTTGAATAAAATGAGCCACCCCCAAAATTATACTCGATTAAAAATGTTACTTAATTTACAAAATTGGAATAATTAAAAACTATAACTTAATATTTTTAAAATAAATTTGAAATTTTAAAATATATTTTATTGAAATTCAAATTTTCTTTAAAATTTACTCTAATTATTAAAATTTATTTGATGTATACATAATAAATGAATGAAATGAGTAATCTCCAAATTTATATTCGTTAAAAAATGTTATTTAATTTATAAAATTAAAATAGTATAACTTAATACTTTTAAAATAAATTTGAAATTTTATAATATATATTTATTGAAATAAAAATTTCCTTTAAAATTTACTCTAATTATTAAACATTATTTGCTGTATTCATAAATTTTGAATAAAATAAACCCCCCCCCTAAATTTATATTCGATTAAATATGTTATTTAATTTGAAAAAATTGGAATAATTATAAACTATTTTTAAAATAAATTTGAAATTTTAAAATATATTTTATTGAAATTCAAGTTTTATTTAAAATTTACTCAAATTATTAAAAATTATTTGATGTATGGATAAATTTTGAATAAAATAAGTCACCCCCAAATTTGTATTTGATTAAAAATGTTATTTAATTTATAAAATTGAAATAATTAATAACTATAACTTAATATTTTTAAAATAAATTTGAAATTTTAAAATATATTTTATTGAAATTCAGTTTTCTTTAAAATTTACTCAAATTATTAAAAATTATTTGATGTATAGATAAATTTTGAATAAAATAAGTCACCCTCAAATTTGTATTTGATTATAAATGTTATTTAATTTATAAAATTGGAATAATTAAAAACTATAACTTAATATTTTTAAAATAAATTTGAAACTTTAAAATATATTTTATTGAAATTCAAATTTTTTTAAAATTAAAATTTTTAAAAACTATTTGATGTATGCATTTATATTCGATTAAAAATGTTATTTAATTTATAAAATTTAAATAATTAAAAATTACAACTTAATATTTTTGAGATAAATTTCAAATTTTAAAACATATTTTATTGAAATTATTTTTTTTTAAATTTACTACAATTATTAAAAAATATTTGGTGTATGCATAAAACTGAAATAATTAAAAACTATAACTTAATATGTTTAAAATAACTTTGAAATTTTAAAATATATTTTATTAAATTACAAATTTTCCTTAAAATTTACTCTGATTATTAAAAATTATTTGATGTATATATAAATTTTTAATAAAATGAGTCACCCCCAAATTTATGTATGATGTTATTTAATTCATGAAATTGATATAATTAAAATACTATAACATAATATTTTTAAAATAAATTTTAAATTTTAAAATGTATTTTATTGAAGTTCAATTTTTTTAAAAATTAAATAAACAATAAATTTTATTATTTTTTTTTCTTAATTATTAAAATCCAATTAAATTTGTTTATAAATTTTTGAATTATAAGTACATATAACTTTTCAGAAAACAATCATGTATATGTAATAAATATTTTTGTGTGTATATATATATATATATAATACAAAATTTTCTTGAAAAATGATTTTGTTGAATAAGTCATTTTAAAGAAAGTTATAAAATTAAACGTCATCAACTTAAAATTACTTTTTCCAGTATCTAATATGAAGTCAGAATCAATTTAATTAATCCACAGTGTGTACACAATAAAACAGAGGCCGAAGTTTGCATTAGTCCCATCAAGATTTCTCTTTAAACAGAACTGGGTATTTTGATAATTGTGTCAATATTGGATTTAATAATGAAACAGATTGTATAATATAACCCTTAATTCCGGGGAAAGTGAACCCATTGAATTCGGCGACAATTAATATTTTAACACCGTATTAATCTTGACAATACGGTGTTCCTTTTGTTTCGGACCGTCACGTACAGCCGAGCACAGTGGCCGGGATTGTTTGTTTGGCTTATTAATTTTTCAATTTATACGTGGGCGACTGTATGTCCATTACGGGGATGCCGTTTATCAAAAGACGCGTAGGTCATAGGAAAGGCGATTACGGTCCGGCAGCAGCGGCGGCAGCAAATAAATGAGATGCAACCCGGGCAACGATGGCTCACTTTGAAAAATTGTGATGGAATTGAAAAGGAAATTGTCTGGCATTTTGTATTTTCTTTGTGTGGGCGTATGTGTGTGTGTGTGTATTTTTGTGGATAAGACGAACGCCCGCAAGAAACAACTTTGCATCGAGTGCACATATCTATTTCGGCACGAATAGAAGCAATTTGGTTGTGTATTTAAATTTATTTCTATGTGTACGAGGACTGGGATCGTTTCGTAAGCCACAATATATTCTCAGCCTTTCGTTTAATGATGTCATTTCGGTTTATGTAATCAATTTTAACAACGTCTCCCAAAATAGGATTATTCTTATTATAAATAATACATTTTTTAAATTTAAAAATAGCTCAAAGTTAGTAAGTTAAATAGATTAGACTGTTAAAAAAGTCTAAATACCATTTTTATAAATGAATTTGACAATTCAAATCAAAATTAAGTTCTATAATTAATTTAATTAATATTTGTATGAAAAAATAATTACTTCTCTTAATTGTGTTTTTTAATGCTATTTTTATAAATATTCATATATTTTCTAAATATTAAAATGTATACAATAATTTTATATTGTATTTTGTTTACGATATAAAATCTACTAATTATTTATTAGATTATTTTACAAATTTTTACTTTCCTTAGTTAGATATTTATATTATAATTATATATTTGTTTAGTGTGTCAATTAAATCTACTACTTTAGATAATTTAAAAAAACTAAAATATATTGAAATATAAAAATGTAATTAAATAGACAAAATTCTTTTATTAATTTAATATTTGTTTGAAAAATGTTTACATTTCTTAATTTTTCCACTAATATTCATAAATTTACTAAAAATTATAATTTATAAAATAAATTTGTATTGCACTTTGTTTATTCAATTAAATCTACTAATTTTTTTTAAAACATTTTAAAAATTGAATAAATAAACAATAAAGTAATATAATTATCCAATTGGAATGAGTATAAACAAATTTTTCCAACTAAATTAAAAATTCAATTCAAAATTCTTTTATTAATTTTAAAATGAAAAATGATTACATTTCTTATTTTTTCCCATAAATATTCATAAATTTACCAAAAATTTTAATTTTTAAAATAAATTTATGTTGAACTTTGTTTACAATATAAAATTATTCAATTAAATCTACAAATTTAGATAATTTTAAAATTTTAATAAATAATCAAAGTAATATAAAGTAATATTATTCAATCAAGTCTGCTAATTTAGATCAATTTAAAAATTGAATAAATAAACAATAAAGTGATTTTAATGATTCCAATTAGTATAAACAATTTTTTTACTTGGTATATTTAAAAAAAAATATATTTTTCTAATGTTTTTTTAATTATATATATTTTAAAAATATGTACTAAACGATGTATATTTTAAATAATTTAAAACAAAATTTTTATTTTTCTTATTTTTTCTACAAATATTCATAAACTTACTAAAAATCAAATGTTTATACAATAAATTTATGTTGTATTTTGTTTATAATACAAAATTATTCAATTAAATATACTAATTTAGTTCATTCTGTTGTTTAATATTGTTCTTGAAATTTGAAATTTGAAAGTACATATTCATAAATCAACTGAAAATTAAATTTAAATTAATTTAAATTTAAAATAATTTATTGAAAACATTTTAAAACTACGTTTAATAATATGTTAATAATAAATAATTAAAATCTAAAATAAAATTTATTGGAATAAAAAGATATAATTAAATAGACAAAATTCTTTTATTAATTTAAAATTTGTTTACAAAATCTTTATTTTTCTTATTTCTTCTACAAATATTCATAAACTTACTAAAAATGTTTATATAATAAATTTATATTGTGTTTTGTTTATAATACAAAATTATTTATTCAATTAAAATATACTAATTTAAATCATTTTGTTGTTTAATATTGTTCTTGAAATTTAGTACATATTCATAAATCAACTGAAAATTAAATTTAAATTAATTTAATTATTAATTTATATGGTTACAATAGAATATAAACAATATTAAAAAAAATATTTGTACTGAAAACTTTCAAATTCATTTTAAATTTATCAAATAAATTTTATTGAAATATAGATTTATTCTTAAAAAATATTAATATATAAGTTTGTACAAAACGACGTATTTATTAAATAATTAAAATTTAAAATAAAATTTATTGGAATAAAAAAATTAATTAAATAGATAAAATTCTTCTGTTAATTTAAAATTAACAAAATCTTTACTTGTCTGATTTTTTCTACAAATATTCATAAATTTACTAAAAATTAAATGATTATACAAATTATTCAATTAAATATATTAATTTAGATCACTCTGTTGTTAAATGTTGTTCCTGAACTTTTGTACATATGCATAAATCATCTGAAAATTAAATTTAAATTAATTTAATTATTAATTTATATAATTACAATAAAAAATAACTAATTTATTTGTGCTAAAAACTTTCTTTAAATAATTCATTTTAAATTTATTAAATAAATTTTATTGATATATAGATTTATTCCTAAAAAAAAATAATTATAAAAGAACACTTACGAAATGATGAGTTTGACTTTTATTTACTTACTTTAATTGTTTTTATTTTTTTTTTTTGTATTTTTAAACGAATAATTTTTATAATAATTCTATAAACAACCTTCACAAATTTCTTTTTTAAATTGTTTTTTACAATTTCATTTAAATTTTAACATCTCAGTAAATTACAAAATAAATAAAAAATAAAATTATAATAAATATTATTTTCTACTTTTTATTATGTTGTTTTTTAAAGTTTTCAACAAACTTATGACAAATATAAAAAAAAATTACTGAAAATCACAGTTTAAAATAAATTATTTTGACCCAATATAAAACCACATTTTATTATTTATAAAATAAATTAATATTGTAGCATATTAAAAAAACTTCTTTAGTCATAATTATCATAATTAGTATTTTAATTATTTTCCCAATATATTTTTAAATATTTTTTAAAATATTAATTAACAAACTTTTTTAAATTAAAGTTTGTGCACGTTAATTTTTTTTCGAGTAAAATTCAATAAAAAACCTTTTTATATTTTAATGAATAGGTACGTAAAAAACGACTTTTATAACGTTTTATGTAGTTTAAAATGGAAAATGTAAATTTACGGCAAAATTTTGTTGCATAAGTTAAAAACAAATAAAATTATCGTGTTGATTTATTTACTGGATCGTTTGTTGTTTTTAAAGCGATAGTAAATTGTAGCAGATAATTTTAAAGGTAAATAGAAAATTAAAAGACCTAATTAAAAATTAATTTACTTTGCTACTTTGTGAGATTTTCTCGTTAAAAGAGTTTATTAATGTATTAATAAATTGTTCTTCAAAGCGTAACGTTAGTTATAATTATAAATTTGTTTAAATTTAACATGTGCAGAGCTCCTTTTGATATAAATCAAAAATCAACAAAATAATATTATAATTTGCGCAAATGTTCAGTTTTAATTTATACCTCGACGAAATATTTAAAAATACCAACAAGCCAGACCAACAAATTGATATTTCCCGGTGTTTATCCACCTCGGTAAATATTTGCCGGATCATTAGATCATTGCATCGGCAAAAAGGTGAACTTGCATCAATATTTGCCTTCGATAATTTTTTTTTTTAACCAGTTGCGATTTTTCGGGCACCGCATACGAAAGGCGAGATTATCGCATTACGATCGATCCGAAAAATCCACCCAGATTATTAATCAAATTACGATGTTTGAACGTACAAAGCGGCGTTTTAACATTTTTTGTTTTTTCGGTGGTCCGTAATTAAATTTTCGGTCGCGTTTCGCGAATCGATTTTGTGCAGTGCAATGCGTAAAACAATCGTGACGCGGGAACGGTTCCTTTTCGTTCGCAATTATAATAATTGACGGTCTCCTTTTTATCGTTTCGAATCAATCTCGTTACGATGCTGCGCTGGAAAACCGATAGATAAGCTTCCGTCGTGTTCGTGTTATGTTTTAATGTTGGAATTGTTGATGAAAAACTAAAATCGGGCGCATTTTAATGATTTATGTGTCTTAATTATATGCCAGGGCGTGTCATTTCCAGTAATTAACAAGCCATTTTGCTGCCCATGATATTTTGATTTATGTAATGTTAATTTGGCGCATTGGCACTTATAGTTACTTTGTCACTAATTATACGATTGCTTCTAATGCGTTATTGTTAAAGTAATAGAGCAAAATTATCCTGATAACGGGTACAATAATTTTTTTAATTAACCTCATTCCAGTAATTGTCAGAGCCACTTGATGATTAATAAACTTGATCGGGAGCAATTTCATTGTAATATTAAACGATGAGCTTTTTATAGATAATTATTCTCATAAATAATGACATTAATTTGAATAAAATTTACGTAGACTGTGCTTAAGCTGATGGTTTTCAAATTGGTATACTTTTCTAAGATATTTGAAACTTCTTTCATACCTGAAATCAAATTCTAGGTCGAAAATGTCAGATTTAAATGTATTATTAAGAAGTTTGAATATGTAAACTTCTTCCAAACTGTAACTCAAACTTAATTGTAAGATAAAAATCCTTGATTTATAGATATTCCAAATTTGTAGATAGAATCTCTTTCAATATGAAATTATCTGATTTAAAGATATTTCTAAGAATTTAAAACATGAAAACTTCTTCCAAACTTAAAATATATCTTGGTAGTAAGAGAAATTTGTCAGATTTTAAAATGTTTCTAAGAAATTTGAAAAAATTCTTTCAACTTAAAATGAATCTTAATACTAAGAGAAATATATCAGATTTATAGATGTTCTTAGAAAATTTAAAGACAAAAACGTCAAATGTGTAGATATTCCTAAGAAGTTTGAAGACGAAAATGTCAAATTTATAAATGTTTCTCGGAAATATGAAGATGAGAACTACTTTTAAACTTAGTCAATCTTAATTTTAAGATAAAAATATTAGATTTATACTCATAAGAAATTTGAAGATGGAAACTCTTTCAAGATTGAATTATAACATTTTCAGACGTTTCTAAGTATTTTGTAGATGAAAACTTATTCCAAATTTAAAATAAATCTTGGTAGTAAGAGAAGTATATCAGATTTGAAAGTGAAAACCTCTTTAATATGAAATTTGGAGGTGTTTGGAAGTATTTCATGAAAATGACCATGACAGATTTTGAAATCTACCTAAGAAATTTGAAGGGCAAAACTTCTATTTAAAGTCCAACTTCATTGAAAGACGAAAATATTAAATTTATAAATATTTCTAGGAAATATAAATATAAAAACATCTTCCAAACTTAAAATATATCTTGGTAGTAAGAGAAATTTGTCAGATTTTAAAATGTTTCTAAGAAATTTGAAACAATTCTTTCAACTTAAAATGAATCTTAATACTAAGAGAAAAATGTCAGATTTATAGATGTTCTTAGAAAATTTAAAGACAAAAACGTCAAATGTGTAGATATTCCTAAGAAGTTTGAAGACGAAAATGTCAAATTTATAAATGTTTCTCGGAAATATGAAGATGAGAACTACTTTTAAACTTAAAGTCAATCTTAATTTTAAGATAAAAATATTAGATTTATACTCATAAGAAATTTGAAGATGGAAACTCTTTCAAGATTGAATTATAACATTTTCAGACGTTTCTAAGTATTTTGTAGATGAAAACTTATTCCAAATTTAAAATAAATCTTGGTAGTAAGAGAAGTATATAAGATTTGAAAGTGAAAACCTCTTTAATATGAAATTTGGAGGTGTTTGGAAGTATTTCATGAAAATGATCATGACAGATTTTGAAATCTACCTAAGAAATTTGAAGGGAAAAACTTCCATTTAAAGTCCAACTTCATTGAAAGACGAAAATATTAAATTTATAAATATTTCTAGGAAATATAAATATAAAAACATCTTCCAAACTTAAAATATATCTTGGTAGTAAGAGAAATTTGTCAGATTTTAAAATGTTTCTAAGAAATTTGAAAAAATTCTTTCAACTTAAAATGAATCTTAATACTAAGAGAAAAATGTCAGATTTATAGATGTTCTTAGAAAATTTAAAGACAAAAACGTCAAATGTGTGGATATTCCTAAGAAGTTTGAAGACGAAAATGTCAAATTTATAAATGTTTCTCGGAAATATGAAGATGAGAACTTCTTTTAAACTTAAAGTCAATCTTAATTTTAAGATAAAAATATTAGATTTATACTCATAAGAAATTTGAAGATGGAAACTCTTTCAAGATTGAATTATAACATTTTCAGACGTTTATAAGTATTTTGTAGATGAAAACTTATTCCAAATTTAAAATAAATCTTGGTAGTAAGAGAAGTATATAAGATTTGAAAGTGAAAACCTCTTTAATATGAAATTTGGAGGTGTTTGGAAGTATTTCATGAAAATGATCATGACAGATTTTGAAATCTACCTAAGAAATTTGAAGGGAAAAACTTCTATTTAAAGTCCAACTTCATTGAAAGTCGAAAATATTAAATTTATAAATATTTCTAGGAAATATAAATATAAAAACATCTTCCAAACTTAAAATATATCTTGGTAGTAAGAGAAATTTGTCAGATTTTAAAATGTTTCTAAGAAATTTGAAACAATTCTTTCAACTTAAAATGAATCTTAATACTAAGAAAAAAATATCAGATTTATAGATGTTCTTAGAAAATTTAAAGACAAAAACGTCAAATGTGTAGATATTCCTAAGAAGTTTGAAGACGAAAATGTCAAATTTATAAATGTTTCTCGGAAATATGAAGATGAGAACTACTTTTAAACTTAAAGTCAATCTTAATTTTAAGATAAAAATATTAGATTTATACTCATAAGAAATTTGAAGATGGAAACTCTTTCAAGATTGAATTATAACATTTTCAGACGTTTCTAAGTATTTTGTAGATGAAAACTTATTCCTAATTTAAAATAAATCTTGGTAGTAAGAGAAGTATATAAGATTTGAAAGTGAAAACCTCTTTAATATGAAATTTGGAGGTGTTTGGAAGTATTTCATGAAAATGATCATGACAGATTTTGAAATCTATCTAAGAAATTTGAAGGGCAAAACTTCCATTTAAAGTCCAACTTCATTGAAAAACGAAAATATTAAATTTATAAATATTTCTAGGAAATATAAATATAAAAACATCTTCCAAACTTAAAATATATCTTGGTAGTAAGAGAAATTTGTCAGATTTTAAAATGTTTCTAAGAAATTTGAAAAAATTCTTTCAACTTAAAATGAATCTTAATACTAAGAAAAAAATATCAGATTTATAGATGTTCTTAGAAAATTTAAAGACAAAAACGTCAAATGTGTAGATATTCCTAAGAAGTTTAAAGACGAAAATGTCAAATTTATAAATGTTTCTCAGAAATATGAAGATGAGAACTACTTTTAAACTTAAATTCAATCTTAATTTTAAGATAAAAATATTAGATTTATACTCATAAGAAATTTGAAGATGGAAACTCTTTCAAGATTGAATTATAACATTTTCAGACGTTTATAAGTATTTTGTAGATGAAAACTTATTCCAAATTTAAAATAAATCTTGGTAGTAAGAGAAGTATATCAGATTTGAAAGTGAAAACCTCTTTAATATGAAATTTGGAGGTGTTTGGAAGTATTTCATGAAAATGATCATGACAGATTTTGAAATCTACCTAAGAAATTTGAAGGGCAAAACTTCTATTTAAAGTCCAACTTCATTGAAAGACGAAAATATTAAATTTATAAATATTTCTAGGAAATATAAATATAAAAACATCTTCCAAACTTAAAATATATCTTGGTAGTAAGAGAAATTTGTCAGATTTTAAAATGTTTCTAAGAAATTTGAAAAAATTCTTTCAACTTAAAATGAACCTTAATACTAAGAGAAAAATATCAGATTTATAGATGTTCTTAGAAAATTTAAAGACAAAAACGTCAAATGTGTAGTAGATATTCCTAAGAAGTTTGAAGACGAAAATGTCAAATTTATAAATGTTTCTCGGAAATATGAAGATGAGAACTACTTTTAAACTTAAAGTCAATCTTAATTTTAAGATAAAAATATTAGATTTATACTCATAAGAAATTTGAAGATGGAAACTCTTTCAAGATTGAATTATAACATTTTCAGACGTTTCTAAGTATTTTGTAGATGAAAACTTATTTCAAATTTAAAATAAATCTTGGTAGTAAGAGAAGTATATCAGATTTGAAAGTGAAAACCTCTTTAATATGAAATTTGGAGGTGTTTGGAAGTATTTCATGAAAATGATCATGACAGATTTTGAAATCTACCTAAGAAATTTGAAGGGAAAAACTTCTATTTAAAGTCCAACTTCATTGAAAGACGAAAATATTAAATTTACAAATATTTCTAGGAAATATAAATATAAAAACATCTTCCAAACTTAAAATATATCTTGGTAGTAATAAAATTTGTCAGATTTTAAAATGTTTCTAAGAAATTTGAAAAAATTCTTTCAACTTAAAATGAATCTTAATACTAAGAGAAAAATATCAGATTTATAGATGTTCTTAGAAAATTTAAAGACAAAAACGTCAAATGTGTAGATATTCCTAAGAAGTTTGAAGACGAAAATGTCAAATTTATAAATGTTTCTCGGAAATATGAAGATGAGAACTACTTTTAAACTTAAAGTCAATCTTAATTTTAAGATAAAAATATTAGATTTATACTCATAAGAAATTTGAAGATGGAAACTCTTTCAAGATTGAATTATAACATTTTCAGACGTTTCTAAGTATTTTTTAGATGAAAACTTATTCCAAATTTAAAATAAATCTTGGTAGTAAGAGAAGTATATAAGATTTGAAAGTGAAAACCTCTTTAATATGAAATTTGGAGGTGTTTGGAAGTATTTCATGAAAATGATCATGACAGATTTTGAAATCTACCTAAGAAATTTGAAGGGAAAAACTTCTATTTAAAGTCCAACTTCATTGAAAGACGAAAATATTAAATTTACAAATATTTCTAGGAAATATAAATATAAAAACTTCTTTTCAACTAAATCAAACTTAATTGTAAGATAAAAATATTACATTTATAGATATTCAGAAGAAATTTGAAGATAGAAACTCCTTCAAGATGATATTATCAGATTTGGTGGTGTTTTTAAGAAATTTGAAGGATAAATACTTCTTCCAAAGATAAAATAAATCTTCATTGTATGACGAAAATTTCAGAATTTGGATACCTGAGAAATTTTAACTTGGAAACTCTCTATGAAAATGTAAAATTACACACAAAACATATTTGTTAGTATTTTGAACATGAAAACTTCTTCTAAACTTAAAATGAATCTTGTAGTGAGAGAAAAACATCAGATTTATAGATGTTCTTAGAAAATTTGATTGTAAGTTGGAAATGATCATGACAGATTTTTAAATTTTCTTAAGAACTTAGAGTCATACTTCATTGAAACATGCAAACGATAAAAACTTCTTTGAATCTTAAAATTAATCATTATTATGAGACGAAAGTGTCAAATTTATAAATGTTTCTAAAAATATAAAGATGAAAATTTCTTCCAAACTTGATAATAAGAGAAAAATATCAGATTTACAGATGTTCATAGAAAATATGAAGATAAAAACTTCTGTCAAACAGAAAATAAAAAACTTGATTATAAGATGAATGTAATTATGACAGACTTTTAAGACTCAAAGAAATTTGAAGGAGGAAACTACTTCCATACTTAAAGTCAAAGTGTATTAGAAGGTGAAAACGTTAAATTTGTAGATATTCATAAGAAGTTTGAAGACTGAAGATAGGAACATCTTCCCATTATAAATTAATCTTAATTTTTTGACAAAAATGTCATATTTATAAATGTTTTTAAAAAATATAAAGATGAAAACTTCTCCCAAACTTAAAATAAATCTTGATAGTAAGAGAAGTATATCAGGTTTATAGATGTTACTAAGAAATAATCCAAATAATGATAGAGGTTTTTAAGAAATGAGTTAACTCTAATTGTTTTACAATTAATATAATTAATTTTTTTAAGAAAATTAAAAAAAAAACCAATTCTGTTTATTTTCTCTAGAAATTTACTTGTATTTCTATTAATTAATCTAAAAACTTCGTCTGCCCTGCACTAAAGTACACGTTCGCTTCATCCAATATTTACTTAAGCAAAGACGGTAGGCAAAAAAAAAGACGAAGAGGCAGCCGGCTCCAAGACAGTAAAAGACATGTAGCCGGGCGATATATTAAAACGGGTGCCAGAGGTCTCGGCATTCAGTTAATTAAGTAATTTAATTTTCGGGGCACTACACTAACTTATTCAATTAATTAAAAAACTTTTAACCTCAGTTATCTGAACAGTGGAAATTTCGCACTCGGGCGAACAACTCGCGATCCCTCACTGCATTAAGGCCTTAATAAAATCCTTATGATTTTCAGTCCGGGGACGTTGCCGCGGACAGGACGGGAAAGAGCCGAATTATTAATTTCGTTATTCGTGTTCATGGCACAATGGTAATTTCGGAAAACGATGACAAAGTTCACTGTTCATGATTTCGTGATACCGTCCATGGTTTCTGTTTATCTTTACTTGTTTATACGTTCCTTCAACAACTCCTTGTGTTTTTAATTTGCCCTTCATGGAAGCTTTCATCATCACAATTTCGTTGATAATTCTAATTAAAAAAATAATTGTCAAGTTAGTTAGCAATTAATTAAATATATTGATATAATAACTCAATTCATCATTAATTAAAACAGTACGTTATAAAATAATTGTTGCCAATTAATGTTTAACAACTTAAATTGGACCTTACACTGCAATTTGCAATTATGGAAGTGTCCTTTACAAATTACCAACATCATCTAATTATTCAAACGACAAATGCTAATTCGTCATGAATCGTCATCAATGCAGAAGTGCACAAAAGCGTCCAGACAAGGACTGCCACTTTTTCATCGTGTGCGCCACTGTCACGCTGTTTTTTTTTTTTTTTTTTTGTTGTCCCTCCTCTCCCGTTTTTTTCCATTTTTAATGGTGCACAACACAAAGCTCCCTCGCTGCATTGTCGACTTGATGAGAGACGTTTCAATGTCAAGGTTTCGCGGTTCAGAACGCATATGATTCATTGTCACTCGATATTCAGTGTGTCGCAGTTTTTTTGCAGGGGCCCGAATGCGGTGATGAATGTTAAAATGCCTCCAGCTGCGAATTTCGATGATGCAATAATTGACGAGGCTTTGGAAGGGTTAATTTGATCCGTTCCTTTGGGGTTTACTAATGTATGTCTTGAATCAGCAAGGTACCTTCCAAAGTCTTTAAATTATGTACATTTTTTCCATACTTTGGTGATAAAAATTTACAAACTTAATTGTAAGACGAAAATTTGTAGATATTGATAAGAAATTTGTTGATGAAAACTTCTTCCAAACAAAATAATGATAATAAGAGAAAAATGTCAAATTTATAGATGCTTCTAAAAATTTGAAGGTGAGGACTTCTTCCAAATATCAAATCAATCTTGATTGAGAAAAATCTCAAATTTATAAATGCTTCTAAGAAATTTGACGGTGAAGACTTCTTCCAAACATAAAGTCAATCTTGAGAGTAACAGAAAAATGTCAGATTTGTAGATATTTCTAGAAATTTGAAGATGAAAACTTCTTCCAAATAAAAAATATCTTAACAGTAAGAGAAAATTGTTAGATTTACAGATGCTTCTAAGAAATTTGAAGGTGAAGACTTCTTACAAACATAAAATCAATCTTGATAGTAACAGAAAATGACAGATTTATAGATGCTTCTAAGAAATTTGAAGATGAAGACTTCTTCCAAACCTAAAGTCAATCTTGATAGTAACAGAAAAATATCAGATTTGTAGATGATTCTAGAAATTTGAAGGTGAAAACTTCTTACAAATAAAATAAATTTTAATAGAGAAAAATGTCAGATTTTTAGATGCTTCTAAGAAATTTGAAGGTGAAGACTCCTTCCAAATATAAAGTCAATCTTGGTAGCAAGAGAAAAATGTCAGATTTATACATGAATTTGAAGGTGAAGACTTTTTCCAATCATAAAATCAATCTTGATAGTAAGAGAAAATCTCAAATTTGTAGATAATTCTAAGAAATTTGAAGTTGAAGACTTCTTCCAAACCTAAAGTCAATCTTGATAGTAACAGAAAAATATCAGATTTGTAGATGCTTCTAGAAATTTGAAGGTGAAAACTTCTTACAAATAAAATAAATTTTAATAGAGAAAAATGTCAGCTTTTTAGATGCTTCTAAGAAATTTGAAGGTGAAGACTCCTTCCAAATATAAAGTCAATCTTGGTAGCAAGAGAAAAATGTCAGATTTATACATGAATTTGAAGGTGAAGACTTTTTCCAATCATAAAATCAATCTTGATAGTAAGAGAAAATCTCAAATTTGTAGATAATTCTAAGAAATTTGAAGTTGAAGACTTCTTCCAAACCTAAAGTCAATTTTGATAGTAACAGAAAAATATCAGATTTGTATATGCTTCTAGAAATTTGAAGGTGAAAACTTCTTACACATAAAATAAATTTTAATAGAGAAAAATGTCAGATTTTTAGATGCTTCTAAGAAATTTGAAGGTGAGACTCCTTCCAAATATAAAGTCAATCTTGGTAGCAAGAGAAAAATGTCAGATTTATAGATGAATTTGAAGGTGACGACTTTTCCCAATCATAAAATCAATCTTGATAGTAAGAGAAAATCTCAAATTTGTAGATAATTCTAAGAAATTTGAAGTTGAAGACTTCTTCCAAACCTAAAGTCAATCTTGATAGTAACAGAAAAATATCAGATTTGTAGATGCTTCTAGAAATTTGAAGGTGAAAACTTCTTACAAATAAAATAAATTTTAATAGAGAAAAATGTCAGATTTTTAGATGCTTCTAAGAAATTTGAAGGTGAAGACTCCTTCCAAATATAAAGTCAATCTTGGTAGCAAGAGAAAAATGTCAGATTTATAGATGAATTTGAAGGTGAAGACTTTTCCCAATCATAAAATCAATCTTGATAGTAAAAGAAAATCTCAAATTTGTAGATAATTCTAAGAAATTTGAAGTGGAAGACTTCTTCCAAACTTAAAATCACCTTGATAGTAAGAAAAAATGTCAAAATTGTAGATGCTTGTAAAATTGAGCTTAATTAAAACACCAAAACATAAAATAGAGGTGTTCAAAAAATTTAAATAAATCTAAACTAAGAGAGAAAAATCAGATGTTGAATATTCCTATGTTTATTGGCAAAATGAACATTATAATAAAACTTATAATTAATTTATTGTGTCCTATAAATATATTTAATCCTATAATAATTTACTGTGCAGTGTTGAAAAGCTGGGAATGGTTTTAAACTAATTATAAAATATATATTTAACCAAATCCCATTTATTATTGCGTCCTTATCTGTCCTAAAGGTCACAGTAGGTAAGTGACCCTCCCCCAAAACCTAATTTTAAACACACCCGTCGGACGAGCGTCATTTCCTGCTCAAAATCTCTTGTTTTTTTAAGTGCACCACGCTTATTGTCGCAATCGCTAAACTGTTGGTGTAGGTTTTGAAATTGGCCTGGGTAACGCGATTGATTAATTTGGAGTGCAGTCCAAAATAAACTCGCAACATCAAACGGGCCAAGTGTCTATAAATGTTTCGAAGTCCGCGCTTCGAAAAATTAACAAGTCCGGGCACGTAGCCGCTACGTCTCGCCCACGTGGAATTATTCGATGGAATAATTTGGAGGAGCGTTTTCTTAAAGGATCCTTAAAATTAATAAAGCTCGGGAATCGAATGAGATTTGCTGGGAAATGAATATTTTATCTGTTTGAAGGATGAAATTGCCCATTAATGAACAGAAGATTTAAATTACGTCGCCGTGAACAAGTTTAAAATTACAGGACTCGAGATTCATTGCTAGATAGGTACAATAAGATATGTTTTAATTAATGTTAATGAAAGCACAATTTCGCAACTCAAATAAAATATGGTTATTAATTAGCAACGTTTTCATGGAATATTTTCCATTCGTTTCACTTTATCTTTATTGTTGCGTTTTTCCTGGAATTTGTTTTATATTTTAACTTTCATATCAGCTCCGGGAAACTGAAGAATTGTTCATTATTTGACTTATAATTGCCTCGTTTCATTTTATTTTTATATTGTACTAGCCATTATTTATGTTTTATGATTTTTCACTTTAAAATATCAGAGTTAAGTTCCAAACTGAAAATACAGATTTATAGATGGTTTTAAGAAATTTAAAATTGAAATTGTCTTCTAAATATAAAATGAAACTCAGTGGTAAGAGAAAATAAAAGATTTTTAGTCATTATTAAGTAATTTGAGGATGAAAACTTCTTCCAAAGTTAATTGTAAGGAAATGTTAGTTTCTGAAGTTTTTCTAAGAAATCTGAAGAAAAAAAGTTCTTCTAAATTTGAAGTTGAACATATTGAAAGAGGAGAAGTTACACATATGAGATGATTCTGATTTAATTTCAAGACGAAAACTTCTTCCAAAGATATAATCAATCTTAATATTGTGAAAAAATATCAGATTTTTAATTGTTCTTAAGAAATTCGAAGAAAAAAACTTCTTCCAGGCTCAAAATACAGATTTATAGACGATCTTAAGAAATTTAAAATTGAAATTGCCTTTTAAACATAAAATAAAACTTAGTCGTAAGAGAAAATGAAAGATTTTTGGTCATTCTTAAGTAATTTGAGGACGAAAACTTCTTCCAAAGTTAATTGTAAGAGGAACTGTTAGTTTTTGAAATGTTTCTAAGAAATCTAAAGAGAAAAAGTTCTTCTAAATTTGAAGTTGAATATATTGAAAGAGGAGAAGTTACACATATGAGATGATTCAAAAAAATTTCAAGACGAAAACTTCTTCCAAAGATATGATCAATATTAATATTGTGAGAAAATATCAGATTTTTAATTGTTCTTAAGAAATTCGAAGAAAAAAACATCTTCCAGACTCAAAATACATATTTATAGATGGTCTTAGGAAATTTAAAATTGAAATTGTCTTCTAAACATAAAATAAAACTCAGTGGTAAGAGAGAATGAAAGATTTTTGGTCATTCTTAATTAATTTGAGGACGAAAACTTCTTCCAAAGTTAATTTTAAGAAGAAATGTTAGTTTTTGAAATGTTTCTAAGAAATTTGAAGAGAAAAAGTTCTTCTAAATTTGATGTTGAACATATTGAAAGAGGAGAAGTTACACATATGAGATGATTCAAAAAAATTTCAAGACGAAAACTTCTTCCAAAGATATGATCAATATTAATATTGTGAGAAAATATCAGATTTTTAATTGTTCTTAAGAAATTCGAAGAAAAAAACATCTTCCACACTCAAAATACATATTTATAGATGGTCTTAGGAAATTTAAAATTGAAATTGTCTTCTAAACATAAAATAAAACTCAGTGGTAAGAGAGAATGAAAGATTTTTGGTCATTCTTAAGTAATTTGAGGACGAAAACTTCTTCCAAAGTTAATTGTAAGAGGAAATGTTAGTTTTTGAAATGTTTCTAAGAAATTTGAAGAGAAAAAGTTCTTCTAAATTTGATGTTGAACATATTGAAAGAGGAGAAGTTACACATATGAGATGATTCTAAAAAATTTCAAGACGAAAACTTCTTCCAAAGATATGATCAATATTAATATTGTGAGAAAATATCAGATTTTTAATTGTTCTTAAGAAATTCGAAGAAAAAAACATCTTCCAGACTCAAAATACATATTTATAGATGGTCTTAGGAAATTTAAAATTGAAATTGTCTTCTAAACATAAAATAAAACTCAGTGGTAAGAGAGAATGAAAGATTTTTGGTCATTCTTAATTAATTTGAGGACGAAAACTTCTTCCAAAGTTAATTTTAAGAAGAAATGTTAGTTTTTGAAATGTTTCTAAGAAATTTGAAGAGAAAAAGTTCTTCTAAATTTGAAGTTGAACATATTGAAAGAGAAGTTACACATATGAGATGATTCTAAAAAATTTCAAGACGAAAACTTCTTCCAAAGATATGATCAATATTAATATTGTGAGAAAATATCAGATTTTTAATTGTTCTTAAGAAATTCGAAGAAAAAAACATCTTCCAGACTCAAAATACATATTTATAGATGGTCTTAGGAAATTTAAAATTGAAATTGTCTTCTAAACATAAAATAAAACTCAGTGGTAAGAGAGAATGAAAGATTTTTGGTCATTCTTAAGTAATTTGAGGACGAAAACTTCTTCCAAAGTTAATTGTAAGAGGAACTGTTAGTTTTTGAAATGTTTCTAAGAAATTTGAAGAGAAAAAATTCTTCTAAATTTGATGTTGAACATATTGAAAGAGGAGAAGTTACATATATGAGATGATTCTAAAAAATTTCAAGACGAAAACTTCTTCCAAAGATATGATCAATATTAATATTGTGAGAAAATATCAGATTTTTAATTGTTCTTAAGAAATTCGAAGAAAAAAACATCTTCCAGACTCAAAATACATATTTATAGATGGTCTTAGGAAATTTAAAATTGAAATTGTCTTCTAAACATAAAATAAAACTCAGTGGTAAGAGAGAATGAAAGATTTTTGGTCATTCTTAAGTAATTTGAGGACGAAAACTTTTTCCAAAGTTAATTGTAAGAGGAAATGTTAGTTTTTGAAATGTTTCTAAGAAATTTGAAGAGAAAAAATTCTTCTAAATTTGATGTTGAACATATTGAAAGAGGAGAAGTTACACATATGAGATGATTCAAAAAAATTTCAAGACGAAAACTTCTTCCAAAGATATGATCAATATTAATATTGTGAGAAAATATCAGATTTTTAATTGTTCTTAAGAAATTCGAAGAAAAAAACATCTTCCAGACTCAAAATACATATTTATAGATGGTCTTAGGAAATTTAAAATTGAAATTGTCTTCTAAACATAAAATAAAACTCAGTGTTAAGAGTAAATGAAAGATTTTTAGTTATTCTTAAGTAATTTGAGCATGAAAACTTCTAAGAAGAAATGTTAGTTTTTGAAATGTTTCTAAGAAATATAAAGAGGAAAATTTCTTCTAAATTTGCTTCTAATTTAAGTTACACATATGAGATATTTCTTAAAAATCTTCTTCAACTTAATATTCCGAAGAAATATCCGATTTTTAATTGTTCTTAAAATATTGGAAGATGAAAACTTCTTCTAAGCTCAAAAATAATATAATAAAACTTAGTATTAAGACAAAATGAAAGATTTTTAGTTATTCTTAAGAAATTTGGGGATGAAAACTTCTTTCAAAGATAATTGTAGATAAAATGTTAGTTTTTGAAATGTTTCTAAGAAATTTGAAGATAAAAAGTTCTTCTAAGTTTGAAGTTGAACATATTAAAAGAGGAGAAGTTACACATACGAGATATTTCTTAATAATTTAAAGACGAAAACTTCTTCTAAATATATGATTAACTTAATAATTAGAAGAAATATCAGATTTTTAATTGTTTTTAAGAAATTCGAAGACAAAAACTTCTTCTAAACTGTCTTCTAAACATAAAATGAATCTTATTGGTGAAAAAAAATGTAAGATTTTTACTTATTCTTAAGAAATTTAAAGATGAAAACTTCTGAAGTTAATTGTAAGTGGAAGTGTCAAAGTCTTCCAAACTATATAGTGGTTCTTAAGGTATCTAAAAATGAATATATATTAGTAATGTATGCATTTCCATTCACTTTACTTTATGTTTATTGTTGGGTTTTTCCTGGGATTCACTTTAAATATTAACTTTCAAATTAGTTCGAGGAAACTAAAGTATTATTAATTATTTGGTTTATAATTAGGTTCATAAAACTTTTGCTTTGTTTCTTTTGTTTTGTTTAGTTATGATTTATTAATAATTCTTTAGTTCTTCCAACACGAAATTTAATGCCCTCAACGAAATAGTTAATTTTCCAAATAATTACACATAAACGTCTTGAACAATCGGCTTAATTTAATTACGCACCATCCAATAAAATCCCTATAATGATTTTCGGGTGCCCCCACCCCCTTGATAAATCCACCCAACCACTTTCGGCGATTTAGTAGTCGCAATAAATTCGGCCATTATCCGTTGTGGCGACCATGCACTGCACAACGTCATAAAACAGGCACCATTAACGTCACGAATGGTAATTGTGAGCTCGGTTCCTACCATCAAACTCCCTGTTGCCAGAGAGACGACCATAAAACGACAAACTCCCGGGCCCATCACCGCTAATTTATAATTCTACAATTAAATGCCGTTGCTGCTGCTGTTGCTGCGCTTCGAATCCGACACACTTAAACATCGCAAATCGTCACGATAAATTCCAATCAATCGGCGAACGAACGACTTTATTTAATGTTATGATTAATCATGTGTTTTTTCTTTGTTTTAGGTACGTATCTTTTACGATGGTGACGTGAGTTAAAATGATGAATTTGAAAGTCAAAAATGCAGGTGCAGGAGTTTTGCAAGCTGTTAAATCGACGTGGAATTTTATCGGTTTTATTAATAATTCCCATCACGTCCCGCTTCGCTTTTTATCACTGATGCATTTGTTTATTTTATATATATTTTTTTTATTTGCTTACTTTTATCGGAGGTGCGGGGAACCTTTCAATTTATTTTGCTATTGAGAAATTCCGCAGAGATAAAACGACGTGTTTGCAGACTTCTCCTCCTGTTCTTTGTATATAAGGTGTTTATAAAATTGATGGTCAAAATTTGTTCTTTGAAGAAAATACAGCACTATTTCAAAAACTGTTTTCCCATATTTACGGGGGGTTCCCCCCTTTTTCTTGCCTTATTTTCTACGTCACTAAATATTTTTTTAAACTGTTAAGGTTTTCATATATTTTGTACAATTTAGAAAAAATGGTACTATTGATGTATTTCGATTATCACATTAGTTTTTGATATACTGTAAACATATGTTAATATATGAATGAACATAGTTTAATAGGAAAATATGGATTTATAGATATTCTTAAGAAATTTGAAGATGATTTTTTTTTCCAAACATGAAATCAAACTTAATCATAAGAAAAAATGACAAATTTTCAGTTATTCTTAAAAAAAATTTAAGATGAAAAATTCTTTTAAAGTTAATTGTAGGAGGAAATGTCAGATTTTGAAATGTTGAAGACGAAATGTCCTTTTAAACTTAAATAAATCTAATTGTAAGAGAAAATTGCAGGTTTTTAATTATTCTTAAGAAATTAGAAGATGAAAACTTCTTCCAAAACAAAATTTTAATTTATAGATATCCTTAAGAAATTTGGGATGAAAGTTTTATTCCAAACATGAAATCAAACTTAATGGTAAGAAAAAATGACAGATTTTCAGTTATTTTTAAAAAATTTGTAGATGAAAACTTCTTTTAAAGTTAATTATAGGAAGAAATGTACAGATTTTGAAATGTTTTTAAGAAATTTGAAGTCGAAATGTTCTTCTAAACTTCAAATAAATCTATCTGTAAGAGAAAATGACAGGTTTTTAATTGTTCTTAAGAATTTCGAAGATGCAAACTTCTTCCAAATTTCAAATTTAAATTTATTGACATCCTTAAGTAATTTGAAGATGTAATTTTTATTTCAAATATGAAATGAAATTTAATGGTAAAAGAAAATGACAAATTTTCAGATATTCTTAAAAAATTTGAAGATAAAAAGTTCTTTTAAAGTTAATTGTAGGAGGAAATGTTAGATTTTGAAATGTTTTTAAGAAATTTGAAGTCGAAATGTTCTTCTAAACTTCAAATAAATTTAACTGTAAGAGAAAATGGCATGTTTTTAATTGTTCTTAAGAATTTCGAAGATGAAAACTTCTTCCAAACTCAAAATTTTAATTTATAGGCATCCTTAAGACATTTGAAGATGAAATTTTTATTTCAAATATGAAATGAAATTTAATGGTAAAAGAAAATGACAAATTTTCAGTTATTCTTAAAAAAATTTGAAGATGAAAAGTTCTTTTAAAGTTAATTGTAGGAGGAAATGTTAGATTTTGAAATGTTTTTAAGAAATTTGAAGTCGAAATGTTCTTCTAAACTTCAAATAAATTTAACTGTAAGAGAAAATGGCAGGTTTTTAATTGTTCTTAAGAATTTCGAAGATGAAAACTTCTTCCAAACTCAAAATTTTAATTTATAGACATCCTTAAGACATTTGAAGATGAAATTTTTATTTCAAATATGAAATGAAATTTAATGGTTAAAGAAAATGACAAATTTTCAGTTATTCTTAAAAAAATTTGAAGATGAAAAGTTCTTTTAAAGTTAATTGTAGGAGGAAATGTCAGATTTTGAAATGATTTTAAGAAATTTGAAGACGAAATGTCCCTCTAAACTTCAAATAAAACTAACTGTAAGAGAAAAATTGCAGGTTTTTAATTGTTCTTAATAAATTCGAAGATGAAAACTTCTTCCAAACTCAAAATTTTAATTTATTTTAATTTAATTATATTCCAAACAAGAAATCAAACATAATGGTAAGAAAAAATGACAGATTTTCAGTTAGTCTTAAGAAATTTGAAAATGAAATGTTCTTTTAAACTTCAAATAAATCTAACTGTAAGAGGATATGGCAAATTTATATATTCTTGGGACAATTTTGAAAACAATATATTAATAAGTAATTTTGATTAATACATCATTTTTTGAGATATTACAATTTAAATGAATGGGATACAAATTTGAAGGGTTGTATTTACTTCAGAAAAAAAACGTTAAATAAAATATTTATTTAGATATTCTTCATTATTGGATCTGTTCCCAAACTTTGACCATCTATTGTATAAATTGTCAAGAAACTTATTGCGATTTTTATCTGATATCTTAGTGAATATTCGGTTAAATTTTGAGTGTCTTAGTCAAGACCTATTCGGTGCTCCACTGTTCAAGAGCTTGCTGCTGAATTAGACGTAACGTATACACTATTTCCAACTACCTGAAACAGATTAGAAAGACCAAAAAGCTCGACCATAAAAATCGCCATCATGAAGAGTTGTCTAGTTTTCCTTTGCTTAAGCTGAGCTTTGACGTTTTATTTTTAAGTTTGAAATACGCAGACAACCTAATAGAAACACGTTGTATTTTGTTTTTATATTTCCTTTTTTAATTTAAAATTAATATTTCATTAATATTTATAGAGGCATTTGTACAAATGTAATATAAAACTGCAACAGCATAATTCAATTTATTCGAAAATTATTACGTACATAATCCTTTATAAATATAAAACAGTAATAAATTTACAAGTAATTTTATATTTCCATATTTCAATATTCAGTAAATATATGAAACATATTTTTTATACAGTCCTTAATTAGTGGTGTAAGTTAAATATTTATTTTTAGCCTGTTAAGATAAGATTTATTTTTTCTCAGTTACTATTAATAATTAACGGGCTGAACAGTGGTTTATTTATAAAACAAACAATAGGTTATAAATAATTTTCATTAATCACTTTGAACTAAATTATTGTATTGCTTCACCTTGTCATAATAATTTTTTATTCATATTTATCAGCTACAAACGAACGTCATCAATTACTAACTGACCTTTCCCAACCGATACGTCGATTCAATACGTTATTTACTGTCGTCGTGCTCTTTTATGCCATTTCCCCGGCTGAAATCTTAATTCAACATTAATAACGCTCAATAACAATCCGGGCCCAGACTATTTCAATTAACCGCCGGACCGTAATTAATAGAGACCTTTCCAACATTTCGACGGGCTCTATTTTTGTCGCATCGATCGCGAAAGATTTGAATTCGCGGCGGCGCCCCGTTTTTTTTTCCCGTGCCAAAGGGTTGTCAACCGTTTTGTTTATAAATGCACGCGCCGCTTAATTTAGTTTTGATAACGTGGGAGCCATTAGGGCCGAAATGCAAGATGCATGTAACGGGAGGCGGATTATTTAAACTGCTGATTGGGGATTTAAACGGGGTGGTTTTAAAATGGACCGCCATTTAAAAAAAAATCGGACGTCGGGTGTTGGTATGTGAAATGTTGTTGGGAGTTTCGGATTTAATGAATGTCAGCCTCTTCCGTGTTGTTTATAATGTATTCAATGCTAATTTGTTATATAATAAAACGTTGATGGATATCTCATTGCTGGTTTTCATATTTAACAAACGGAATGTGTTGCGAAACCGAAAAGATTACATTATACTCGGTCGGTGATTTATTACGCTAATGGACGTCACATACTATTTTGGAGAACACAATTGTGATTTAATTATGTAGATTGCGGCCTTAGAATTTGTTTTATTTCGAGATGCGGCGAAAGAATAAGTTTATTTAGTAACAGTGTAGGTTTACAAACAAAGAAACCTACTTTACCGATGTTAATGTCATTTTATATTTTATGTATAATAAAAAATTATAAATCGATTTTGTATCATCAAATTCTTTGTATATAATATTTAGTTATTTTAATGTTTTATTTAAAACTTATTCAAAAATATGTTTTACTCCTAATTTATTCTTAAAATTTTAATTTAATAAATAATAAAATGAAATCAAATAAGTATTAAATTCCAATTTTATTATATTAATGGTGGGCTCACATATTCTTTCGTTTCTTTTTAGACAAAAAAGGTTCTTACTTTACATATTATAGTTTTATAATGTATTGATCATTTTTAATCAAATATTTTATTTTTTAATACGTGTAATTTGAATATTTTATTTGTTTCCGTTTTAGTAAATTTTACTGTAAATTTATATTTAATATTTAATCATTGAATAAAAATTAATAAGTAGAATCCAATATTTATTAAATTTCAATGTTACTTTTTTAAATGGTTAGACTCACTTGTTCATTATTTCCTCTTTAGATAAAAAGATTCCTACTTTACCTATTCTAATGTCATAAAAAATTTTATAAAGTATTGTTCATTTTTGATCAAATATTGTATTTTATATTTTAAGATGTCTAATTTGAATATGTTATTTGTAACTTGTTCAAAAATACAAAAATTTAAAGTGTTTCCATTTTAGTAAATTTTACTGTAAATTTATATGTAATATTTGATCATTGAATAAAAATTAATGAGTAAAATCAAATATTTATTAAATTCCAATTTACTTTTTTAAATGGTTGGACTCACATATTCATTATTTCTTCTTTAGAGAAAAAGGGTTCCTACTTTACCTATTTTAATGTCAGAAAATTAGATAAAGAATTGATCATTTTTGATCAAATATTTTATTTTTTAAGACGTGTAATTTGAATATTTTATTTGTAACTGGTTTCAAAATAGAAAAATATGGAGTGTTTCCTTTTTAGTAAATTTTACTGTAAATTTATATTTAATATTTGATCATTTAATAAAAATGAATGAGTGAAATCAAATATTTATTAAACTCCAAAGTTACTTTTTAAATGGTTTGTCTCACTTCTTCATTATTCCCTCTTTAAATAAAAAGGGTTCTTACTTTACCTATTCTAATGTATAGAAAATTTGATAAAGTATTGATCATTTTTGATCAAATATTTTATTTTTTGAGACGTGCAATTTGAATATTTTATTTGTAACTTATTTCAAAATAGAAAAATATGGAGTGTTTCCTTTTTAGTAAATTTTACTGTAATTTATATTTAATATTTAATCATTTAATAAAAATGAATGAGTGAAACCAAATATTTATTAAACTCCAAAGTTACTTTTTTGAATGGTTTGTCTCACTTTATTCCCTCTTTAGATAAAAAGGTTCCTATTTTACCTATTCTAATGTATAGAAAATTTGATAAAGTATTGATCACTTTTGATCAATTATTTTATTTTAATTTTTTAGACGTGTAATTTGAATATTTTATTTGTAACTTGTTTCAAAATACAAAAATATTTAATGTTTCCTTTCTAGTAAATTTTACTATAAATTTATATGTAATATTTGATCATTTAATAAAAATGAATGAGTGAAATCAAATATTTATTAAACTTCAAAGTTACTTTTTTGAATGGTTTGTCTCACATCTTCTTTATTCCCTCTTTAGATAAAAAGGTTCCTACTTTACCTAGTCTAATGTATAGAAAATTTGATAAAGTATTGATCACTTTTGATCAAATATTTTATTTTATTTTTTAAGACGTGTAATTTGAATATTTTATTTGTAACTTGTTTCAAAATACAAAAATATGGAGTGTTTCCTTTTCAGTAAATTTTACTGTAAATTTATATTTAATATTTGATCATTTAATAAAAATGAATGATAGAATTCAAATATTTATTAAACTCCAAATTTACTTTTTTGAGTAGTTTGTCTCACTTCGTCATTATTCCCTCTTTAAATAAAAAGGTTCCTACTTTACCAATTCTAATGTCAGAAAATTTGATAAAGAATTGATCATTTTTGATCAAATATTTAATTTTATTTTTTTTTAAGACATATAATTTGAATATTTTATTTGTAACATGTTCCAGTCCACAAATATATAAAATATTTCCATTTCAATAAATTTTACTGTAAATTTATATTTAATATTTGATCATTGAATAAAAATAATGAGTGAAATCAAATATGTATTAAATTTTTTAGTTTATAATTTTTATAAAGTATAATACACAAAAAATTACTGTAAATTTATTTTTAAACATTTTTCACCTAATAAATATTAATGGATGAAATCAAATATGTATTAAATTCCAGTGTTATCTTTTTAATGGTTGGACACATATTATATTTTTTTCTTATTATATAGAAAGGTTCCTACTTTATCGATATTAATGTCATATTAAATTTTATGAAGTATTGATTAAATTTATTCGATCATTTTATAATTTATTATGTATAATTTCGTTTTTTATTTATACAAAAATATAATCTGTTTCTGTTATAAAACATATTTTACTGTAAATTTATTCTTAAATATTTGATCACTCAATGAATATTAATGTGCGTAAAATCAGATATGTATACATAATGTACAGTAACTTAATATATTAAATTCCATTGTTAGTTTTTTTAGTGTGTGGACTCACATCTTCATTCTTTGCTCTTTAGATCATCTTATCTTTTTTTTTGTTTTTTAACTAAACGAAGATGATGTAGTTTTTATTCATGGTAAAACATTTTATTAATATTTTCATTCTTTTTTACTTTTATTCCATTATCATTTTTAATTACATATAGATAGATATTTTTAATAAAACCTTTTCAACACGTTTCACCTAATGAGTGAAGGCTTCCTGTTCGATGGTTATCTTGATTAGAAATCAAGTTTCGAGCACATTCATCGTGCACGATTCTTTCAACACGTTCAGTCTCAATTCCCATCATCTTAAGCTCCATTTTCCTTAAAGTAACCGCCAGCTTTCCAGTCACATCCAATCAATTGTATTGACATTTTTCCGTTTCCATTCCATTTGCCGTCTACGCCGAATATAACCCATCGTTTCTATATAATACAAAGTACACATTTGAAAATTGATTGTGCCCGATACGAGGGAAACAAATAAAAATCCCCCGCGTCCCGTCCGGGGTTAATGCCGAGCATCCGTTTCCGTCAAAACCGTGCGGCACAATACACGGACCTACGGTCGGCTAGATTTATATTAAATGCACGATGCAATTGCATCTAATATAGATTATGCACAGCGATTAATCGCAAGCGGACCGTTGTGTGCGGAGGGGACTGCGCATCTGGCCGTCCCTGCCCTCGAGCGGGGGCGGTCGGGCCCTCCGTCGTTCAATGTCAAGGTTGGACCGGCTATGGGGGAGCGTTTAATCTATATAACGCGGATGAAACATCGGGTACACACTGTTGTTTGCACGGCAAACGGTTTTTCACCTTGGTGTTCATAAGTCTGGCCACCAAAGGGTTAATTGTGTGTTTACCATCGGGGGGAAGTCACGTCTCTTCCTCGTCTGTAGTGAAATCAATAAAGTTGACCCTGTAAGGAAGGTTAATTTGAAGAACTTTGTAACTCTTCTCTTATTTTTTAGAAAAATCGATAAGATTTCTTAAAAACATTGACTTTAAGAAGAAAGATTAATTTGGAAGACAACATAGTAACTCTACGATGAAATATTTGTCGAATTTTTATAGAAGATCAAAATCCCATTCTTCTTCTCTAGAGTAAACCCTGTATGAAAGGTTAATTTGGACAATAACTTTGTAACTCTTCAATGAAATCCTTCCCTTATTTTTCTGGAAGATCAGAATTTCTTCTTAAAAATACTAATAAAAGGTGTTTGTCTTCAAAAGGAAGTCAAATTTTTTTATCATCTACATGGAAATCAATAAAGTGAGCTAACATGGAGGTTAATTTGGAGAACAACTTTCAACTCTTCAATGAAGTCCTTCCCTTAATTTTTTGGAAGAATCAGAATCTCTTCTTGAAAACATTAATAAAATATATTTGACTTGAAATAAAAATCACGTTCTTCTTCGACTATGTTGAAATCAATAGAGTAAATGCTGTATGAAAGGTTAATTTAGACAACAATTTTGTAACTCTTCAATGAAATCCTCCCCTTATTTTTCTGGAAGATCAGAATCTCTTCTTAAAAACACTAATAAAAGATGTTTGTCTTCAAAAGGAAGTCAATTTTTTTTATCGTCTACATGGAAATCAATAAAGTGAGCTAACATGGAGGTTAATTTGGAGAACAACTTTGCAACTCTTCAATGAAGTCCTTCCCTTAATTTTTTGGAAGAATCAGAATCTCTTCTTGAAAACATTAATAAAATATATTTGACTTGAAATAAAAATCACGTTCTTCTTCGACTATGTTGAAATCAATAGAGTAAACCCTGTATGAAAGGTTAATTTGGACAACAACTTTGTAACTCTTCAATGAAATCCTTCTCTTATTTTTCTGGAAGATCAGAATCTCTTCTTAAAAACACTAATAAAAGATGTTTGTCTTCAAAAGGAAGTCAAATTTCTTTATCGTCTACATGGAAATCAATAAAGTGAGCTAACATGGAGGTTAATTTGGAGAACAACTTTGCAACTCTTCAATGAAGTCCTTCCCTTAATTTTTTGGAAGAATCAGAATCTCTTCTTGAAAACATTAATAAAATATATTTGACTTGAAATAAAAATCACGGTCTTCTTCGACTATGTTGAAATCAATAGAGTAAACCCTGTATGAAAGGTTAATTTGGACAACAACTTTGTAAGTCTTCAATGAAATCCTTCTCTTATTTTTTGGAAGAATCAGAATTTCCTCTTGAAAACATTAATAAAATATATTACACTTGAAATAAAAATCACGTTCTTCTTCGACTATGTTGAAATCAATAGAGTGAACTCTGTATGAAAGGTTAATTTGGACAACAACTTTGTAACTCTTCAATGAAATCCTTCCCTTATTTTTCTGGAAGATCAGAATCTCTTCTTAAAAACACTAATAAAAGATGTTTGTCTTCAAAAGAAAGTCAAATTTCTTTATCGTCTACATGGAAATCAATAAAGTGAGCTAACATGGAGGTTAATTTGGAGAACAACTTTGCAACTCTTCAATGAAGTCTTTCCCTTATATTTTGGAAGAATCAGAATCTCTTCTGGAAAACATTAAATATATTTGACTTGAAATAAAAATCACGTTATTTTTCGACTATATTGAATTCAATAGAGTAAACCCTGTATGAAAGGTTAATTTGGGGAACAACTTTGTAACTCTTCAATGAAATCCTTCCTTTATTTTTCTGGAAAATCAGAAAAAACACTAATAAATGGTGTTTGTCTTCAAAATGAAGTCACATTTCTTCATCGTCTAGATAGAAATCAATAAAATGAGCTAACATGGAGGTTAATTTGGAGAACAACTTTGCAATTCTTCAATGAAGTTCTTCCCTTATTTTTTGGAAGAATCAGAATTTCCTCTTGAAAACATTAATAAAATATATTGAAATAAAAATCTCGTTCTTCTTCGACTATGTTGAAATCAATAGAGTGAACTCTGTATGAAAGGTTAATTTGTACAACAACTTTGTAACTCTTCAATGAAATCCTTCCTTTATTTTGCTGGAAGATAGTGGAACAAGAACCTAATTTTTAAATTCGGCACGAAAAAGCTAAAGAACGACCTGACTAATCTGTGCCATCTCTACGTTTGTAATTTATACGAAGGCAGTAGTGGCTTACATAATTTTTTAACCATATCACCGAAATAATTGACCCTCTCGCCTCGCAACAAACGATGTAATTTCGCACAATGCCCACCGAACATTTTCGCGATAATCACCATAATTATGCCCACGATTCGGCCACAAATAGAACCCATCGGATTACGCCAAATTCACCGTCCGACACACATAATGGTCACACTGATGTCGAGGTGATCTCCACCGTCTAACGGTATGTTTTTTTCGTACAATAGACCTGGATTTCAACGGTTACAAGCCGGTGATTAGCGCTGTATCATATTTAATAAGAACGTTTTATGCGTTGGACGAAAGATGCTAATGTATCTGATGCTGGTGGCCGCAGAACCTGTACCAGAACTGGCTTCAAGACACCACTAAAGGCGTATTATTTTTTGTATTTCCTATTACTGTTGTCCAAAACAGTTTTAGACGAGTTACAATCAATACACGTTAATAAGAGACGAGTCAGTGTTGCTGGCCAATGTTAGTTCACCATTCAACGTGGAACAAAGCATTTGAATAATGTCTGGCATCGGATCGGACCAGACTCCGCAATACCTGTGCAAAGGGCGGCGTTCCTCGGCGTCTCCACACACGAAACGAACCAATTTCCCATGGCAAAAGCCAATTTCCTCGCCGGCGTGCCGCCGTAATGAGTTTCATGCACGTCGATGGCCAATTATGGATGCACCCCCCGCAAAATGCAACGCGAAAACTTTTAAATTCGTCTGGTCCCGGCAAAAACGCGAGAGAGCTTTTAATTCGTCGGGGCTATCGATTCGGGCAAATCCATATTGGAAGTCTCCCGACTGAATGGGAAAGTTTTTCAATTTTGGCTTGATTGTGAATAATAATTCCCGCCCGGGCATAAAGGAGGTGGATAACTGAATGCGACTTCCATTTCCTCCACAATGATTCGGCCTTAGATGTTAACGTTACACGTGGTCCTTTGGTGGGTAATACGATAATGGTAGCACCGGCGTAAAACCTACGAAAAGACAAGATAAGATCTTAAAATTCCTAATCTGGACGTATCAAAACTGGCGTGCCTAGGAGAGAGCATTGAGTGATTTAGGTGTGTTAATGCGCAAAGCCATCAAGATAAGAAAAAGCAAACCGTCTACACGAGATTAAAAGTTTCTTTTACAACTTAATAATAATCCCCGATGTCTTTATCTCCGGAGATAATGCCGTTCTTTGTCTATAATTAAGCTCCGTAAAGAGTCCGAGAAGGCCGGGTATACTCACTCACGTTGTCATGATTCGTAGAAGGAAATTTATCGCATGCAATTTAATAATTGTATGCAATTTAAATATTACATTAGTATGGTAATGTCGGACGAAACTCGAATGCAACAAAGTTGCATTCTAACATTATGCCAGTGGTGGGGTACGACACGACAATAAAACGAGACAAACTTTGGTTGGGGACGGAGTAATGGCACTTCCCTGTTGAAATTCCTCGTCGGGCTTCTTGGATGCTTGATGTCACTATTAACGCTCGTCTCACATTATAATGGCCTTGAAATCTTTCTCATGCATCCTTTCAAACTATCACTTGGCACGTGAAATGTTATCATGGCATAAGGAATCACACAATGTCATATTTGATTTTGAAAGAGTTTCCGATAAATGGAAGATGAGTTTCAAGGAAAGGTTTCTGACATATGTTTTTTGTTCACACATTCAACTACAAACTAAGCTTTGTAAATTTGAAGAACAACTTTGTAATTCTTCAATAAAGTCTTTCCCTTATTTTTTGAAAGAATCAGAATCTCTTCTTATAAATTTAATTTTTTTGATTTAAAATAGAAATCTGAATGAAAGATTAATTTGGACGACAGTTTTGCACCTCTTCAATGAAATCCTTCCCTTATTTTTTGAAAGATGAGAATCTCTTCTTAAAAACACTATTAAAAGATGTTTGTCTTCAAGATGAAGTCATGTTTCTTCTTTGTTTAGATGGAAATCAATAAAATGAGCTAACATGGACGTTAATTTGGAGAACAACTTTGCAACTCTTCAATGAAGTCCTTCCCTTATTTTTTGAAAGAATCAGAATCTGTTCTTGAAACATTAATAAAATATATTTGACTTGAAATAAAAATCACGTTCTTCTTCGACTATGTTGAAATCAATAGAGTAAACCCTGTGTCAAAAGTTAATTTGTCCAACAACTATGTAACTCTTCAATGAAATTCTTCCCTTAATTTTCTGGAAGATCAGAATCTCTTCTCAAAACACTAATAAAATATGTTTGTCTTCAAAAGAAATTCAATTTCTTCATCGTCTAGATGGAAATCAATAAAATGAGCTAACATGGAGGTTAATTTTGAGAACAACTTTGCAACTCTTCAATGAAGTCCTTCCCTTATTTTTTGAAAGAATCAGAATCTGTTCTTGAAAACATTAATAAAATATATTTGACTTGAAATAAAAATCACGTTCTTCTTCAACTATGTTGAAATCAATAGAGTAAATGTTGTATGAAAGGTTAATTTAGACAACAATTTTGTAACTCTTCAATGAAATCCTCCTCTTATTTTTCTGAAAGATCAGAATCTCTTCTTAAAAACACTAATAAAAGATGTTTGTCTTCAAAAGGAAGTCAAATTTCTTCATCGCCTAGATGGAATTCAATACAATGAACTAACGTGGAGGTTAATTTGGAGAACAACTTTGCAACTCTTCAATGAAGTCCTTCCTTTATTTTTTGGAAGAATCAGAATCTCTTCTTGAAAAAATTAATAAAATATATTTGACTTGTAATAAAAATCACGTTCTTCTTCAACTATGTTGAAATCAATAGAGTAAATGCTGTATGAAAGGTTAATTTAGACAACAATTTTGTAACTCTTCAATGAAATCCTCCCCTTATTTTTCTGGAAGATCAGAATTTCTTCTTAAAAACACTAATAAAAGATGTTTGTCTTCAAAAGGAAGTCAAATTTCTTCATCGCCTAGATGGAAATCAATAAAATGAACTAACGTGGAGGTTAATTTGGAGAACAACTTTGCAACTCTTCAATGAAGTCCTTCCTTTATTTTTTGGAAGAATCAGAATCTCTTCTTGAAAAAATTAATAAAATATATTTGACTTGAAATAAAAATCACGTTCTTCTTCAACTATGTTGAAATCAATAGAGTAAATGCTGTATGAAAGGTTAATTTAGACAACAATTTTGTAACTCTTCAATGAAATCCTCCTCTTATTTTTCTGAAAGATCAGAATCTCTTCTTAAAAACACTAATAAAAGATGTTTGTCTTCAAAAGGAAGTCAAATTTCTTCATCGCCTAGATGGAAATCAATAAAATGAACTAACGTGGAGGTTAATTTGGAGAACAACTTTGCAACTCTTCAATGAAGTCCTTCCTTTATTTTTTGGAAGAATCAGAATCTCTTCTTGAAAAAATTAATAAAATATATTTGACTTGAAATAAAAATCACGTTCTTCTTCAACTATGTTGAAATCAATAGAGTAAATGCTGTATGAGAGGTTAATTTAGACAACAATTTTGTAACTCTTCAATGAAATCCTCCTCTTATTTTTCTGAAAGATCAGAATCTCTTCTTAAAAACACTAATAAAAGATGTTTGTCTTCAAAAGGAAGTCAAATTTCTTCATCGCCTAGATGGAATTCAATACAATGAACTAACGTGGAGGTTAATTTGGAGAACAACTTTGCAACTCTTCAATGAAGTCCTTCCTTTATTTTTTGGAAGAATCAGAATCTCTTCTTGAAAAAATTAATAAAATATATTTGACTTGAAATAAAAATCACGTTCTTCTTCAACTATGTTGAAATCAATAGAGTAAATGCTGTATGAAAGGTTAATTTAGACAACAATTTTGTAACTCTTCAATGAAATCCTCCTCTTATTTTTCTGAAAGATCAGAATCTCTTCCTAAAAACACTAATAAAAGATGTTTGTCTTCAAAAGGAAGTCAAATTTCTTCATCGTCTAGATGGAAATCAATAAAATGAGCTAACATGGAGGTTAATTTGGAGAACAACTTTGAAACTCTTCAATGAAGTCCTTCCTTTATTTTTTGGAAGAATCAGAATCTGTACTTAAAAACATTCATAAAAAATTTTTGACTTGAAATAGAAATCACGTTCTTCTTCGACTATGTTGAAATCAATAGAGTAAAACCTGGTATGAAAGATTAATTTGGACAACAACTTTGTAACTCTTCAAGGAAATCCTTTCCTTATTACTCTGGAAGATCAGAATCTCTTCTTAAAAACACCAATAAAATATGTTTGTCTTCAAGATAAAGTTAAGTTTCTTCTTCGTCTAGATGGTAATTAATGAAGTGAGCTAACGTGGAGGTTAATTTGGAGAACAACTTTGTAACTCTTCTATAAAGTCCTCTCCTTATTTTTTTGGATTAGAGTATCTTTTTAGCATCAATAAAAAATTATGTAAGCCATATAAATTACAAACGTATAGATGATACAGATAAGCCGGGTCGAGATTTCTTCAGTATTTTTTCGTGCCGAATTTCAAAATCCCATTTAAAAGAATGGCTCGAAATTAATTAATACATCCGTGTTCCCGTTTTATTATATTTTAATCCAATCCGTTTTTGGCGTGGATTTACTGACGCCATAAATCCATTACCCGGAATTTTCGCACGGCAACAAATTCTCCAACTAATGATTGGCTCCCCAAGTGAATCGATAAATTTTCGGCAGTAGTAAACAGAAGTCCTTAATTACCGAAGAATGTAATTTGTTAAACCGTAAAGTGGGGCAAACCTTTTAAAGATAATTGGTAATAGATCTCGTTATGCTGAGGGTCCGGAGGGTCGAGATTTTGTTTACGAACTCCGGATGTTAATTGGCGTGGATTTACAGACCACTTTACCGATTTTTAATTTGTGTCTACGGTTTTTCTAATTGATTATTTGCACGTTTAACGCGGGGGATTAAGATGGATCGCCGGCATTATCATCCCCGATCGCTTGCGGATGAAAACTACCAGCAAAACAAGTGAATTTATCTACGGCCGAGTCGGAAGATGTTTAAAAGTGTAATTGAGATTGATTGGTTCGCATTAAAATTTCTGCTTTCTGGCAAGTAAGGCTCGACGTCCGGGTGGAGCGAGGCGAAGTGTTGCCGGTCCGGTCCGTGCAGACGTCTCGAGAGGCTTACCATTGCGTGGTGGCCTCACGGTACAAAAAAAAAAATGAGCCGTGGTTTTTTTCCTGTCGTTAACAAGACAAAATGATTATGCACAATTCGATATGGGCATTGTATGAGCGTTGCTAGGCGAGAACCAGTTACACCGCGATGATGAATGCAGCGTAATAATCGGAACATGTGCTGAATTTGTTTAGAAGTTAATTGAACGCCCAATCTTGAGGCTATCGGATTAAAAACGTCGGTTGTAAAAAATGCTTGATTTGATGTTATTGTAAATCGAGATTTATTGGTTCCTTTCATCGTCGTGATCGCCACCATTAGCTTTTGGTTTTTATTTCTGTTTTTTTTTATTTCAGGTACGTGTTACCAAGTCTACTAAGAAAAAAGACGTGAGTTTAATTAACAAAGTCATAATCATTCATTGGTTGAATGCCATGCCGTGTCAGTTATAATTATACATATAAATTTCAATGCTAAACACGGATTATTCCAAATATTTGCCAGACCCACATTATGTTATACTCTAACGACATTAACCACTTTCTGGATATTCTGCATTTTGCAAATATTTGCGCAAGAAATGTACCTCTAATTACGAACCGGCCGACTGGAATGAACGAATGCCATAACTGTGTAAATGTTGTTTAAAAATGCGACAACTAATTAAACTGTGAACTGTCACAACTGCACCTTAAATCTTTAAGTTTATGGCTCTAAATTGTTGGTGCCAGTATGCAAAGTCGCCTTACTAAAGGCTTTTTTAAATTCTCTCATCCTTCCCAAAATACTCTTTGTATATTTATTTAAATATGAGTTTTTTATTTATATTTGTTATAGTTTTTCGGGTTTGTATGTATGTCAACGTTTGTTGGAATTAGTTCCTGACGTTTTGCTAGCACGAGTGGCTGGCATCTTCCTCTAGAGGCTATTTGGTTCATGTCACTTTGACATCTGATTTGCTTAGAAATTTTGGTGTTTTTGAGCACTGGTGTCCATATTTTATCAAGCTTCAATGCTTCTTCTTTTCTGTTGAAGTTGTTTTCGTGTTTATGGATTTCAATATGGCTTCCCTAATCATTCTGTTGTGGTATCCAGTTGTAGAGGCAAGCAATTGTGTATCTTGGAATTTTATCTTATGATTTCCATCTAACAGTGCATGTTCAGCTACAGCAGACTTGTCTGATTGTCCTAGTATACTTTCCCTCAAGATCATGGGATGCGGTACATCCCAGAAGCTGTTTGATGGTCTCTCCTATCTTTGGCAGATCTGAGAGTGTATTGAATCTTCCTTGTTGGTTTAAAAACAGTATGGATGTTATGTTTTAATAAGTTTTTTCCAACTCTATCAGTAACTTTACATATATTTGGGAGAAAAGCTTTACCAATCGTGGACTCACTTGGATGGATCTTTGTTATTAGTATGAGGTCTCTTATTTCTAAGCATTTGTATCCTTTGGCCTGTAGTGTCTTTTTCAAGTGTTCTTGTTCTTCAGCGAGATGGTGTGTGACACATATCCAATTGGCTCCTTCAGTTAGTATTTAGATGACCCCTTATTTGTGACTAGGATGATGGTTAGATAGTTTTTGTGGATACCAATGGGTGCGTGTAGATTTTCGATATACTGTATGGCCTAAATGTTCATCCATTCTTTTTACTAGGACATCCAAAAAGGTATTTGGTTCTCCTTCTCCAATTCCATTGTGAATTTGATATTGTTATGTTGGAGGTTTAGGTGTTTTAAAAACTGATCTAGTTTTCTTGGGTTCCAAATTATCTTCTCTAAGTCATTGCTGAATAGTTTCAATACTTATTCGAACCTCTTCTACGTTTTCTAACTGAGACTGTAAACTTCTTGTAGTCACAAACCATTGACTCAAAGTTAAAAGTCTTAAGCAGGAGTTGTAGCAGGATTTCTACCCTTACCATAGTCACATATGAGGGTGCTTCAAAGTTAACATAAACAAAGTACTGTTTACTTAAATAGAAACATTTATTTACAAAATTATAGGTGGTGCATTGATTTATTGGAGCAGTGTAGTTGCAGCAAATAATCGGATTTGTCTGCAGCATTTCTTGAAAGATCACAAATCCTATTACACACTACTTTAATTCCACAATGCTCTTTTTACAGTGGTCACAAATTGTTTTAAGATTTCCCATTTCCTCCAAAACTTGATACATTTTTCTTATTAATCGTAAGCTGCATAAATCCAATTTGTTCCACTCGAAGGAAACCATTCTGACCGTTTCCGTGGAACTCGCTGCGTAGCCAGTTCTGAAAAATGCCAAATTAATTGGATTATTATTGGCCTGTGCGGGATTTGATTTATTTATAAAGGAAGCCTTTTGCCCCGCAGTTCGGTGTGATTGAATCCCAGAAAAGGAAGCCCTTCGACGCACCACATAATTGCTTTCTCGCCGCTGGACACTCCACCTAATAAATCGGTTCAAATAACCCGGATCGAATGGGGAAAAATCTGTGCGGACTTGTTTTGTAAAATGGGCCATTTAATAATAAACGACAGCAAAAACGGTCCCCGTTACGTTGAATATTTCACGTTTCTTAAGCAAAAAAGCTGCATATTTCTGGTGGCTTATCCGAATGAATATTCAAGTCGGATTCACGTGACGTAATATAAAATTGCCAGTCCGAATCGACGTGAGGGTATCAATTATTAATGTGCCACCACTTACAACTGCCAATTTGATTTCGATTTTGCCTAAGCAAACGGAACCATTTGTTTTTCCTGCGGTTTAATAATTCAGGTCGCCTCAAACGTGATGTCTTGAGTTGATCAAAAATTCATTCGATGTTGAACCAATTCGAGTTGTCGGAAATTTCCGGAAAACCAATCATTGTTTCGTACGGGATTGTTTGGATGGTACGTCAAGAAAAACAAGAAGGATTATTCTATTTCAAATCGATTGGGTTATTCTGGTCTTAGTTTGATGGTTTGGTGAGACAGGACAATGTTTCTAACATTGAAAGCTTCTTTGTTTGTAGAGAATCGATTGTTTCTATTAATGAACTCATAAAAAATATAAAAAAAATTACAAAGAGTCCTCATATATGGCACACTACAAGTTCCAAAATCTAAAAGCATTATGTCATCAAACCTCTGATAACTAAAAATATGATCTACCTTTGATTTGTTTCAAATGCTGAACTATTGATACAGCAAAATGTCCAAAATTTGGTCAGAACTCAACTTTCGAAGAACGTCATTAAGGATGCTGAAAAGGATATATAATAATATTCTTCAGATATTAAATTATGAGCAATTGTGACAGTAAAATAATCAAAAATGAATGGGAATACAAAATTTAAAGAATATCATTAAAGATGCCAATAAGGTATTATCATGATATCCTCCCAGTGTTGAATTATGAGCAGTTGTTGGAGATTAATAACCAAAAATTAGTCAGAATTCAACTTTCGAAGAATGTCATTAAGAATGTGGAAAAGAATCTACAGTAATATTTTTCAAATGTCAAATTCTAAGCAATTGAGACAGCAAAATGATCTAGAATTGGTCAGATACTAACATTAGAAGAAAGACATTAAGGATGCTAAAAAGGATATATAATAGTATTCTTCAGATATTAAATTATGAGCAATTGTAACAGTAAAATGATCAAAAATTAATGGAAATACAAAAGTCAAATAATGTTATTAAACATGTCAATAAGATATATCATGATATCCTCCCAGTGTTGAATTATGAACAGTTGTTGGAGATTAATAACCAAAAATTAGTCAGAATTCAACTTTCGAAGAATGTCATTAAGAATAAGGAAAAGAATCTACAGTAATATTTTTAAATGTCAAATTCTGAGCAATTGAGACAGCAAAATGATCTAGAATTGGTCAGATACTAACATTAGAAGAAAGACATTAAGGATGCTAAAAAGAATATATAATAGTATTCTTCAGATATTAAATTATGAGTAATTGTAACAGTAAAATGATCAAAAATTAATGGAAATACAAAAGTCAAATAATGTTATTAAAGATGTCAATAAGATATATCATGATATCCTCCCAGTGTTGAATTATGAACAGTTGTTGGAGATTAATAACCAAAAATTAGTCAGAATTCAACTTTCTAAGAATGTCATTAAGAATATGGAAAAGAATCTGCAGTAATATTTTTCAAATGTCAAATTCTCAGCAATTGAGACAGCAAAATGATCTAGAATTGGTCAGATACTAACATTAGAAGAAAGACATTAAGGATGCTAAAAAGGATATATAATAGTATTCTTCAGATATTAAATTATGAGCAATTGTAACAGTAAAATGATCAAAAATTAATGGAAATACAAAAGTCAAATAATGTTATTAAACATGTCAATAAGATATATCATGATATCCTCCCAGTGTTGAATTATGAACAGTTGTTGGAGATTAATAACCAAAAATTAGTCAGAATTCAACTTTCGAAGAATGTCATTAAGAATCTGGAAAAGAATCTACAGTAATATTTTTCAAATGTCTAATTCTAAGCAATTGAGACAGCATAATGATCTAGAATTGGTCAGATACTAACATTAGAAGAAAAACATTAAGGATGCTAAAAAGGATATATAATAGTATTCTTCAGATATTAAATTATGAGCAATTGTAACAGTAAAATGATCAAAAATTAATGGAAATGCAAAAGTCAAATAATGTTATTAAACATGTCAATAAGATATATCATGATATCCTCCCAGTGTTGAATTATGAACAGTTGTTGGAGATTAATAACCAAAAATTAGTCAGAATTCAACTTTCGAAGAATGTCATTAAGAATAAGGAAAAGAATCTACAGTAATATTTTTAAATGTCAAATTCTGAGCAATTGAGACAGCAAAATGATCTAGAATTGGTCAGATACTAACATTAGAAGAAAGACATTAAGGATGCTAAAAAGGATATATAATAGTATTCTTCAGATATTAAATTATGAGCAATTGTAACAGTAAAATGATCAAAAATTAATGGAAATACAAAAGTCAAATAATGTTATTAAACATGTCAATAAGATATATCATGATATCCTCCCAGTGTTGAATTATGAACAGTTGTTGGAGATTAATAACCAAAAATTAGTTAGAATTCAACTTTCGAAGAATGTCATTAAGAATGTGGAAAAGAATCTACAGTAATATTTTTCAAATGTCAAATTCTCAGCAATTGAGACAGCAAAATGATCTAGAATTGGTCAGATACTAACATTAGAAGAAAGACATTAAGGATGCTAAAAAGGATATATAATAGTATTCTTCAGATATTAAATTATGAGCAATTGTAACAGTAAAATGATCAAAAATTAATGGAAATACAAAAATCAAATAATGTTATTAAAGATGTCAATAAGATATATCATGATATCCTCCCAGTGTTGAATTATGAACAGTTGTTGGAGATTAATAACCAAAAATTAGTCAGAATTCAACTTTCGAAGAATGTCATTAAGAATGTGGAAAAGAATCTACAGTAATATTTTTCAAATGTCAAATTTTAAGCAATTGAGACAGCAAAATGATCTAGAATTGGTCAGATACTAACATTAGAAGAAAAACATTAAGGATGCTAAAAAGGATATATAATAGTATTCTTCAGATATTAAATTATGAGCAATTGTAACAGTAAAATGATCAAAAATTAATGGAAATACAAAAGTCAAATAATGTTATTAAACATGTCAATAAGATATATCATGATATCCTCCCAGTGTTGAATTATGAACAGTTGTTGGAGATTAATAACCAAAAATTAGTCAGAATTCAACTTTCGAAGAATGTCATTAAGAATAAGGAAAAGAATCTACAGTAATATTTTTCAAATGTCAAATTCTGAGCAATTGAGACAGCAAAATGATCTAGAATTGGTCAGATACTAACATTAGAAGAAAGACATTAAGGATGCTAAAAAGGATATATAATAATATTTTTCAGATATTAAATTATGAGCAATTGTAACAGTAAAATGATCAAAAATTAATGGAAATACAAAAGTCAAATAATGTTATTAAAGATGTCAATAAGATATATCATGATATCCTCCCAGTGTTGAATTATGAACAGTTGTTGGAG